>NC_089660.1:16490421-16806882 GCF_037042795.1 Molothrus aeneus
ATCAGCTGGAGGCTGTCAAATGGCTGAGGAACAGGCTGGAGAGTCACCTGCAGAGAGTTACAGACAGTGGCTCCATGGCCAGGTGCAGAGCAGGGACTTGTGCTGTCCCTCAAGGGCCCTGACTGGGCCCAGTTCTGTTCGGCACCTGCATGGCCAATGGGAATGAGGCACCCTCAGGCAATTTGCAGCTGACACCAACTGGAGTTGATTCAGTGCAGGGCAGGGATGGCAGCCAGGGATGAGCTGGAGAAGTGGCCCCGTGCAGCCATCATGGAATGGATCAAAGTGCAAGGTCCTGCAGCTGGGGTGGGGCAATCCCCAGTTGAAACAGAGAGTGGGGGATAGGGAAGAGCTTTGCAGAGAAGTGCTTTGGGTTATTGGTGGGTGATGAGGTGGGCCATGAGCTGCCCATGGGCACCTGCTGCTGGAATTGTGTCCTGCACTGCATGACAAGCTCTCTGCCTGGCAGGTTCGAGGGTGGTCCCTCCTCCCCTCTGAACTGTTTTTGTGAGAGCATGGACTGCATGCAGCTCTTGGGCCACTATTCCAATGGACAGGCCAGAGTTCCCAGAAGGATCATGGAAGTGGCCTGAGGGCTGGAACATTTCTGTTATGATGAAGGACTGCAGTAGTTTGTGTCTTCAATCATAGAGAAATCATAGGTCTGTGTAGACCTTTCAACGTTTGTTTTTGCTGTGTCAGTTTATGAATAAGTTTATAGGAAATATGGACAAAGCTGTGTTTACCTGGGCCAGCTGTTGTAGAACTGCCAACAAGTGTTTTTAACGAAGAGAAGGGAGGATTTGATTAGGAGAAGGCCTTTCAGTGTGGATTGTGATAAAAGAGAAGGCATTAACCAAAGAAGTTTTGGACGTGTCTCCAACATTCAAGTCTAGCAGAAAGTGTTACTTTTCATGTCATTTGTGTGGATTAGTTGGCCTTTAGAGAAAGTTTAACTTGGGAACTGAAAATATTGTTTGACTCTATGAAGCACTCAGCATTTCTTTGCGCTCTCCATTGTCTGGCACACAGATATGGAGATATAAAGGAAGCAACTTTAATGAGTCAGAAGGAAAGGAGTAAATGTAATTCTTCTATGTTGGGATAGGGTATGCTTACATTGCTTTAGGCTGATCTATATCTGCAACTAATTCATCTCAATAAATGAAGAATATAATGCATAACAATTCATGTGACAAAGTGAGAAAAAGCTCTTGAAGTCTTCCCTATATTATCCTTTATTGCTGCTGTAGACTGGCCGTCTTTTTATTAAGAGCAGTTGAATTCCATTGTTTACTCCCCTGCAATGAATATTTGCTTCTGAGTGTTCAATGTGACTGAAAAGAACGGCCTGAAAGCACCCGGCAGCACATGTCAGATAGAAAGGCCTTGGAGTGGAATTAAGCCAGAGCTGCTGCTGTGGGTGTTTGCAGTCGGGGAGAGCCCCCGGGGCCGGTGCAGGCGCTGAGCCCCGGCCAAAGCCGGGCCCCGTTGAGCGCGGGCATGCGGCGGCTGCAGTGTCGCGGCGGCGCCTCCGGGTGTCGCTGTTGGCCGGCGCCGAGCGGCGCTGGAGCCGCCGCCGCCGCAGCCGCAGCGTCCTGCCCCCGCAGGCTGCTCGCTCGGCCGGCGCCGGCCACAGCGGCAGCGGCACCGCCAGCAGCAGCAGCGAGAGGCGGCGAGAGGCGGCGAGAGGCGGCGCTGCGAGCTGGGTGTGTTTGAGCGGTGTCTGTTTTGGGCGGCGAGAGCGGCTGGAAGGGAGGCAGGGCAGCGGCAGTCGGCAGGAGCGCGGCGAGCGCAGTGGGCAGAGAATGGCGGTGAGGCAGAGGCGGCAGAGGCGCGGGCCGGGCGGCGGGCGAGCGCTGCTGGCCGCGCTGCTGCTGCTGTGCGTGTGGTGCCGGGCGGCGGCCGAGCGGCTCCGCTACGCCATCCCCGAGGAGCTGGGCAGAGGCTCGCTCGTGGGGCCGCTGGCGCGGGACCTGGGGCTCAGCGCGGACGAGCTGCCGGCGCGCAAGCTGCGGCTGAGCGAGGAGAAGCAATACTTCACGGTGAATGAGGAGAACGGGAACCTGTACGTGAACGAGAGGCTGGACCGGGAGGAGATGTGCGGCGATTCGGCGACCTGCTCTGTCAGCTTCGAGGTGCTGGTGCACAACCCGCTGAACGTTTTCCATATCGAGGTGGTGATCGAGGACGTGAATGACAACAGCCCGGTCTTCAGCAAGGCTGTTCTGGATCTCGAGATCGGTGAATGGATCCCTCCCGGTGCTCGTTTTCCCCTCGAGATGGCGCGAGATGTAGACGCAGGAAGCAACTCAATTCTGACTTATCAACTAACCAGCAATCCGTCGTTCTCAATGTCAATGAAGGAAAAGCCGGGTGGAAAGAAGCAGCCGGAATTAGTACTGGAGAGACTGTTGGATCGGGAGAAGCAGAGTTCCTTTGAGTTGATACTGATGGCGGTAGATGGTGGGGACCCCGCGAGGTCCGGGACTGTCCAGGTTCGCATCAACGTGACAGACGCAAATGACAACCCGCCAGTGTTCAGCAAAAGCGTCTACGAGGCGCGAGTGGCGGAGAATTTGCCAGTGGAGTCGGTGGTGCTGCGGGTACGGGCGACGGATGCTGATGCAGGCTCGAACGGGCGAGTGTCCTACTCCTTTGGCAGCCTCTCGGACTCTGTCAGGGCGCTGTTCACTATCGACAGCGAGAGCGGGGAAGTGAGGATTGCGGGTGCCCTCGATTTCGAGGAGAAGCAAAAATACGTCTTCAGCGTTGAGGCGACGGACGGAGGCGGGCTCAGCGATGACTGCGAAGTGCAGATCGACATCACGGACGAGAACGACAACGCACCCGAGATCACCATTCTGTCACTCTCGAGTCCCGTGCCCGAGGATGCCCCGACTGGCACCGTAGTGGCCGTGCTGAAAGTTCGGGACAGAGACTCTGGCGAGAACGGTCAGGTGTCGTGCTCGCTGTCGGGAGAGGCGCCGCTGTCGATCGTGGCATCGTCGGGCGGCTCGTACAAGGTGGTGACATCGGGCGCGCTGGACCGCGAGCAGGCGTCGGAGCAGCGCGTGACGGTGGTGGCCCGGGACCGGGGCAGGCCGGCGCTGTGGAGCAGCAGGGAGCTGGTGCTGGAGGTGTCGGACGTGAACGACAACGCGCCGGTGTTCGAGGAGGCGGCGTACAGCGCGTACGTGGCGGAGAACAACGCGGCGGGCGCGCTGGTGCTGCGCGTGCAGGCGCGGGACGCGGACGCGGGCGCCAACGGGCGCGTGAGCTACTGGCTGGCGGGCGGCAGCGCGGGCGCGGCGGGCGCGGCGCCGCTGGTGTCGGTGGAGGCGCGGAGCGGCGCGCTGTACGCGCAGCGCTCCTTGGACTACGAGCAGTGCCGCGAGTTCACGGTGGCCGTGCGGGCGCAGGACGGCGGCTCGCCGGCGCGCAGCTCCACGGCCACGGTGCGCGTCTTCGTGCTGGACCGCAACGACAACGCGCCCAGGGTGCTCTGGCCCGCGGCGGCGGCGGCGGCAGAGGGTCCGGGAGGGGCGGCGGCGGCGGCGCCTTTCGAGGTGGTTCCGCGCTCGGCCGAGGCCGGCTACCTGGTGGCCAAGGTGGTGGCGGTGGACGCGGACGCGGGGCGCAACGCGTGGCTGTCCTACGAGCTGGTGCAGGCGTCGGAGCCGGCGCTGTTCCGCGTGGGGCTGCACAGCGGCGAGGTGCGCACGGCGCGCGCCGTGGGCGAGCGGGACGCGGCCAAGCAGCGGCTGGTGGCCGTGGTGAAGGACCACGGGCAGCCGGCGCTGTCGGCCACGGCCACGCTGCACGTGGTGCTGGCCGAGAGCTTGCAGGAGGCGCTGCCGGAGCTGAGCGAGCGGCCGGCGGGCGCCGAGGCGGCGGCGGCCGAGCTGCAGTTCTACCTGGTGCTGGCGCTGGCGCTGCTCTCGGCGCTCTTGGTGCTGAGCGTGGCGCTGGCCGTGCTGGCGCGGCTGCGCCGGGCCGGGCCGCCCGCCGTGCTGCGCTGCCTGGGCGCGCAGCGCTTCTCGCTGGCCGGCGCCGCCTTCCCGGCCGACTTCTGCGAGGGCACCTTGCCCTACTCCTACAACCTGTGCGTGCCGCCGCCCGCCCGCGCCCTGCCCGAGGCCGCTTGGCCGCCGCCGCCGCCGGTGCCCATCCTGTCGGCGGAGGAGCTTCTGGGCGGCGACTCCTGCGACAAGCCGAGCCTGAGCAGCACCGCCGTGACGGGAGAGCCGCCGGCCCAACCCGACGCACCGCAGGTCTGTAAAGCCTGAGCTTCTTCTTTTTTTTAAAAGTTCCCCAAACATCATCTTTTTTTTCCCCGGGTATTCTCGGCCTGTTCTCATTGGGGATTCTTCATGTGTATCCCCACGCAGCGGCGGAAGGTTTTAATTTTCCCTCGGTAAGCGCTTCAGCTGACAGGTTTTGATTATAGCTCTCCTTTCGGCTAGTAGAGGTGTTTCTCAGTGTGTCTCCTTATTTCTCGGAGTCGGGTTTATGTGAATTGCAGAGTCCTGTCTCCGTGACGGGCTGAGTTTAGGAACGGGCTATCCCCCGTTCATGGAGAGCAGGAAGCACTTGGTTCTTCCTTGGTCACAGGTTCAGCTTCAGGCTCGCGGTTTTGTCTTTAACACTTGAGATACATAAATTAGAATATTTTAGCAATATTGAAAGCAGGTTCGTATTCTGTGGAACGAGAATGGCGGATTCTACATGACGGCGTCGAGGAAAAAAAGAGATAGCACTGACATCTGGTGCTGGAGATATTTCTTTCCTGACTGATTTTTTCAGAAAGGATGTGCTTGGAACTTGTATATAGCTTTACCCAAACCCATTCGTTAATATTTTTTTTTCACGGTTGGATTTAGAAAGGAAAGGAATGTGGAAAGTTCCTTTCAGTCTTTCTTCTGAGTGAAGGTAGAGATTGTCGCTCGTTTTGGCAGGAATGCAGTAGTGGGACCAGATGGCTTCGTTATGCGTCCTGGCTGGCCGTTCGCTCTGTTTTGCTCTTCATGATCTTTATTTCATACACTGGTGAGAATGCTGAAAGATTTCTGTTTCAGAGATTGTTATTTTTCTATCTCACAAGGATGTTGGGGGGTTTTAGCAGGTCTCAAATATCTCGAGAACAGCAAAACTTTGCAGTTCTTTTGATTAGGATAAACATCTGAGATATTAAGGGATCCCATATGAGGGAGATTGGCCAGAGGAGGGTTTAGGCACTTGAATCAAGCCCATTCACACATTGATTAGTGGTCAGCGCAGTTTCAAGAATTGTACTTTTGTTCTCCGGTTCCATGATTGTTTTCTTGAGCACATATCATATCAACGTCATTAAGTAATATTTAGATGATTAGTTTACTAACGAGCTTCAGTGCTTCGCACATTGATTTAAAAAAAAAAAAAGGAAACATAGAATGACTTGAATAACTATAAACCTGTATGAACTAAGGAAACACTGGGCATATCTTAGGAAAGGACATCAAGTATTTCCAGTCCTGAAAGATTCCCCTGAGAGTTTAAGCTGCATCTTTATTTATACTTTTAATTGAATTCTGTAACAATGGGCTCACTGAATTCAAGAAGTATGCAATTGCTCTCATCCCACTTGTGTTAAAGAACCGAATAGATCTGTGTGTTCGGGATGTAATATCTTCCCGTTTTCTCTCTGCGGGGCTGTTATTGAAGATGTTTTTGAACAAAAAGGATAATCTTAAGAATAAGCTACAGGGTGAAATACGAAAAATTAGTTTTAATTTACATATGGACATTATTTCCATAATGACATGAATAAATGATGGGTTTCCCGTGCGGTTAAAGATCGCCGGCCACAGAATGCCTCTGCCTTCGTCCCGATGGTGATAGCCTGGAGGATGAAAGCAGAGATGGGCTGGAGAAATGCGGAGGCAGGAGATCGGCGCTGGACGAAAAGCGACATCTCGGTGGCGACCGTGGCCTGTATGGAGCAAGGCAGGGCGGGCAGCGCTGGGCAGCGCTCGGTGCCTGCAGTGCCGGGAGGAGGCTGCGGGCGCCGCTGTTGACCGAGAGGAGCGAGAGGAAGCTCGGAGCGCTACCGGCAGCCCCGCCCGCTGCGGATCGGCTCACTGGGTTGTTCGCTGCCTGTCCGAACGTGCGGTCCCCGATCGTCCCCGCGGTGCTGGTCCATTGTGGAGCCAGGCGGAGGCAGCGGCAGCTGCGCACGGTGCAGGAGCTGAGAGCATTGAGTGGCAGCGGGATTGGATCGGCGGTGCTGCGGTGCCGGCGGTTCCGCGGGCGAGATGTGCGCGGCGGGGAGGCGCTGGGGCCGGCGGCAGCGAGCTCTGCTCTGGGCCGTGCTGCTGGCGGCGTGGGAGGCGGCGTGGGGGCAGCTGCGCTACTCGGTGCCCGAGGAGATGCCCAAGGGCTCGTTCGTGGGCGACGTGGCCAAGGACCTGGGGCTGCAGCTTACGGCGCTCAGCGATCGCGACGTCCGCATTGTCTCCGAAGGTAGTACACGGTATTTTGCTTTGCACGGGAAGACGGGACATTTAGTGACGGCAGAGAGGATCGACAGAGAGCAGCTGTGCGAGAGTGTGCAGCAATGCGTGCTGCGCTGTGAGCTGATAGTGGAGGGACAGATGCAGGTTTATGGGATCCAAGTGGAAATCACGGACATTAACGACAACGCACCCAGCTTCAGAGAGACAGAAATAGAGCTAAGAATGATCGAAACGACGGCCCCGGGGTCGCGGTTTCCCCTGTCCGAGGCTCATGACCCGGACTCGGGCCGGAATTCGCTGCAGAGCTACGAGCTGAGCGGTGACGAGCACTTCTCGCTGGCCGTGCAGGCGAGCCCCGGCGGCGATCAGCGTCCCGAGCTGGTGCTGGCCAAGGCGCTGGACCGGGAGGAGGCGGCGTTTCACGAGCTGGTGCTGAGGGCGAGCGACGGCGGCGATCCGGCACGGACGGGCACGGCTCGGATCCGAGTGACGGTGGTGGACGCGAACGACAACGCGCCCGTGTTCAGCCAGGCGGAGTACACGGTGCGTGTGCCCGAGGACGTGCCCGTGGGCTCCGTCGTCCTAACCGTCCCGGCTACGGACAGGGACGAGGGTGTAAACGGGCAGGTGAAATACTCGTTTAAAAAAATCACAGAGAAAGCGTCGAAGATTTTCTACTTGCACTCTGAGACTGGAGAGATCACGCTTTTGCGGAGCTTGGACTTCGAGGAAGGCAATTCCTACGAACTGGAGGTGCAGGCACAGGATGGCGTCGGACTTTTCGACACTGCCAAAGTCTCGATCGCCGTGACGGATATAAACGACAACGTGCCGGTGATTTCCGTGCGGTCAGCGCTAAGTGAGATATCTGAGGATGCCCCATCGGGAACGGTGGTCGCCCTGCTGCACGTACATGATAAAGACTCGGGGAAGAACGGCGAGGTGCGTTGCTCACTCGACAAGGACGTCCCGTTCCGGCTGGAGAAATCTTTTGAGGATTACTATCGCGTGCTGACAGCGAAGGAGCTGGACCGGGAGCAAGTGTCGGAGTACAACGTGACGGTGCGGGCGGCCGACGGCGGGTCGCCGGCGCTGCAGAGCAGCGCGGTGCTGGCGCTGCGGGTGCTGGACGTGAACGACAACGCGCCGGTGTTCTTGGAGGAGCGCTACAGCGCGCGGCTGGCGGAGAACAACGCGGCGGGCGCGCTGGTGCTGACGGTGCGCGCCACGGACGCGGACTGGGGGCAGAACGCGCGCGTGCGCTACCGGCTGGCGGAGGGGCGGGTGCGGGGCGCGCCGCTGTCGTCGTACGTGTCGGTGCAGGCGGAGACGGGCGCGCTGTACGCGCTGCGCTCCTTGGACTACGAGCAGCTGCGCGAGCTGCAGCTGTGCGTGCGGGCGGAGGACGGCGGCGCGCCGGCGCTGAGCAGCAACGTGTCGGTGCGGCTGCTGATCGTGGACGAGAACGACAACGCGCCGCAGGTGCTGTACCCGGCGCCGGCCGCAGCGGCGGGCTCGGGCGCTGCTGCGGCGTGGTCGGGCGTGGAGCTGGCGCCGCGCTGGGCCGAGGCCGGCGCGCTGGTGGCCAAGGTGGTGGCGGTGGACGCGGACGCGGGGCAGAACGCGTGGCTGTCCTACGAGCTGGCCAAGGCCACGGAGCCGGGGCTGTTCCGCGTGGGGCTGCACAGCGGCGAGGTGCGCACGGCGCGCTCGCCGCTGGCCCGCGACGCGGCGCGCCACAGCCTGCTGGTGCTGGTGCGGGACCACGGGCGGCCGGCGCTGTCGGCCACGGCCACGCTGAGCGTGGTGCTGGCCGAGAGCGTGGCCGAGCTGCTGGCCGAGCTGGGCAGCGCGGCCCACGAGGCGGCGGCGCCGGGCGAGCCGGCCGCCAGCCTGACGCGCTGGCTCGTGCTGGCCGTGGCCGCCGTCTCGTGCCTCTTCGTGGCCTTCCTGCTGCTGCTGCTGGCGCTGCGCCTGCGCCGCTGCCACCGCCAGCAGCTGCTGCCGCCGGACAGCGGCGCCTTGCGCGGCGTGCCCGTCTCGCACTTCGTGGGCATCGACGGCGTGCGCGCCTTCCTGCAGTCCTACTCGCACGACGTGTCGCTCACGGCCGACTCGCGCAAGAGCCACCTGCGCTTCTCGGCCGCCAGCTGCTGCGACACCCTCCCGGCCCGGCCGCCGCCCGACGAGCCCGCGCCGCTGCTCGGGGACGGGGACCCGGCCGGCGCCCTCCCCTCGGACCCCGCCCCTTCCTCGGTGAGTTTCTCTGGTCAGATTTTCTCCACGACGCTTTCTTGTGATTCAGCCCTGCCCTTTCCCCGCCGTGTTCTCCGTGTTTCACAGGAGACGTTGTCTAAAAACATGGTCAAGTTTCCTTTGGTGAAATTCTAAAGGCTGGTGCCCATTGCTGTCTTTGTGTGAACCTTGCGTGGGTCCTCAGCCTTCCAGTTCGTGAAGAAGGAAGGAGGGAGAAGGCTGCTGCTGGCAGGCTGTTGATTAGGTCGGAGGTTTGGGTATCGACCAGGTTCCAAGTGTTGTTCCCCCGTATCAGCTGTGCCGTGTAGAAACTGTGCTCCTGATAGCACTGGCTCTTCTGAAGAGATGGGTCACGTTATTAAGAAATACAACTTTTTAGCAGGCTTGTATGTCTTCCCAAGAGCACATGTGCTTTAAGAGGTAGAATGTGTCTTGATCAAAATGCTGATGGCTTCGCGTGGAACCTCTCTGCACGTTGTTATCAGCCTTTATCGATCTCCATGATACATAGTGGAGATCAGCAGGAAAAGTGTTTGTATCATCCACGCTTTGGTCTTTGTCCCCAAGAGAGGACTGGACCAGGCAACAAGTGGTCCTTGACGATGTCTGTCTACCTGTTATGAGGATGAAAGATCCTCTTGAAGTTGAGATTCTTTGAAAAGCCTTTGGGTGGCTGTGTGTGAAGGAGGAAACGGCAGAACCGGATTGTTTTGTAATTGTATTTTAAGGTAGAGCTCTGTCAGATGGAGCTGGATGAGCCTTGGCTCGAAATTATTTAGCGTGGGGAATTGCCTGGATGGGAAGGTAAAGATTCACGGTGCAGTGGGAGATACAAGGTGGGCATCATTCCCTGTGAGCAGATATTCACTGCGTCAGTGTCTCTTGGAAGACTGCTTGGCTTTTCCTTTGAGACCTATGAAGTCTCTTCCCAGAACTGCAATGAGCAGCAAATGTAGCTTGCACAGCACAGAGATGTACAGAGAGCTGTGTGCAATTGGTGCTGGGAAGAGCAATGGTCTGGGGAACTGGGCCTCCACTGTCCCATGTTTGTAAGGTGTATGGGTGAAAGGACACCATGGATGGTGTGAAGGGTTGGGAATCTGAGTGCTGTGAGCTGTGTGTGAATGTCTGCTAAAAGACTCGAGGGAATGTTTTCCTCCATTCCCTTTTCAGTTCCTATCTCTAGCATGAAGGAATGTGGAGTTCTTTGCCCCAAAGTAATTGTTTAGAAGATCTGTATTCCAGCTGCATGGAGAACCTTGACAGGTTCTTAATATGTATTTGTTTGTCATCATAATGGTGTCACTTCAAAGCTTAACATTGTACTTTTGACAGATGGGGTATGGGAATTGCAAGCTGTGTATTCAGTGCCTCTAAACAACAACATCAATCATCTACTCTGAGTTATATAAACCCAGAAGAGTGTTGGGAGCTGTTCAATTCTGCAGGCTTTAACTTTCTGTCTCATTCTTCTGATGATCTGAAGATGGTTCTTTCATGTTTATAGTTTAAAAGACAGAGACATTTCCTTAGACAAGTTTCTTCAAATGTCTCTGTAATAAATGTTTTTTCTTGTCCACTGTCTCGTAAGTGAAGTCCAATATTATCCATGGTAAGAAGATACGGTTGAGTAACTTTCCTTTTGGTGGAGTCTCTCTAAATTCTGATGATCTGTGCCATCCATGGGAGGCGGGAAGGGTTAGGAGCTAGTGTTGGGTGTGTGGTGTGTGATGAGGTCCTGTGGAGACATGGCAGGTGTTTTGTTGATCCCCAGGGCTATTGCTGGCCTTCTGCACAATGAGTCAGGAGGAGTCCTATGATTTTCCCTTGTGTGCTTTGGACTGAAATGGCCTAGTTTGGGATCCATATCCCTTTGCATCAAGAGTGGTAGTCACACATGCTTTGAGGAGTCCATGTGCTGAAGAATGGTGATGTTGCCTTTGAGGTGATACTTGGATGTGTGGGTCTTTGACAGAGCTGGTAATGATTTATGGCCTGTATGACATTTCCCTCTGGTTTAAGTAATATGGAGGAGCAGAATAATGTTAGTTGTGATGCTTGGGCTCTGAGAAGCTGTGCACACAACTTTTCTTCTAATGATGTTCGATTACAAAATTTTCTGTCGTGTTATGTTTTGGCAGAGAGAAGAAGTCTGTGTATGCAGAGACAGGGCTGGTGCTGGAGTTCAGTGTGATACAGTTCAAAATGAATGAATTGTGTCCAGTTCTGTTTGTCCTGGTATTTAGATGAGGCCCCCAGCTGTGGTTCCAAGCTTTTCCTTTCTCTTTGTATCCAAGGCAGTGACAGTGTGGGGCCTGTGGAGTGACTCCTGTGTGAGGCCCCTGTGTATTGGTTCCAGTCCAGTTTCCAGGGTTGTGTATATCCTTCAGTTGAGCCAGTCTGCAATGTGAGGCCATGATTGATACTCTTCTGGTGTTTTCCCACTCTTGGCTGGGTTGATGTTAGTTTCTTTGTGTAATTGGTTTGGTTTGGATTATTTGCTGTTTTGCTTGTATTTTTCTTTTTCTGTATTTTTTTGGAGTAAAGTTATCCTCATTGATCCTGGGAATTCTGCAAACTCCAAAACGTATAATTATCCAATAGGGAGAGTGTCTCTAACCCATCCCTTGAAGCTGTACATGTAATCATCTTATCCTAGACACACGGAATCATAGAAAGGTTTGTGTTGCAAAGGACTTTAAGATCCTCTCATTCACCCTCCTCTGCCATGGGCAGGGACATCTTCCACCAGAGCAGGTGGCTCAGAGCCCCAGCCAGCCTGACCTTGAATATTTCATTCAAGAAATACAACTTCATGAATGGATGTTTCCCCAAGCTGTTGCTTTCTCTGTGGCCAACGTGAAACCAAAATTTTGGTTTGCATTGATGGTGAAAGCAAAGGCTGTGAATGCAGAGTGAGGAGGGTGAGAGCTCAGTTCTGTGCCAGGCAAATGGGGGACTCAGTGTGGGCTTGGCAGAGAAATGGTTTGATTTCATGCTTGGTGCCAGAGGCAGTGCCCTTGCTGTTCTGATCCTGGTGTCTCAGTCATGAAAGATAATTACAGTCTTCTAACAATAACATTTTGCACAGTAACTGTTCATGTAGAACTATAATTGTTGGCTGGAAGAGGTAATTAATCCTGTGTGAAACCGCCATTATCTGTTTCTCTAGGCCACATTGTGATATAGTGTTTCTTCAGAAGTGTAATTACACTTTCATTCACGCCTTTGTTTCCAGGAAGGTTGCAGCTCATTTCCTCAATTCTGGTCATTACTTTGAAATATGAAACAGTGACTGATGTTTTTCAGGATGTCCTTTTTTCAGCCACTTAGAACTAAAGAGTGTGCGTGGGAAATAGGAAGCAGAAGCAATAAGAGAATCTGTTGTGATTTGTAGAAGATTTACCTTGAGAAAGAGGCCAATGAGAAGTTGTTTAAAGTGGTGGTTTCCTACCTGGGCCAGGTGAGCAGGCCATGTAATAGAAAGAGTTGATGAGGAGAGGACTCATTGTTCAAATGAACCTCCCAATCCTCTTGTGCTGTGGGAGTCTTGAGAGCCACACTTGCCCCTTGAGACCTCAGTAACTTCCAGGTGCTCTCAGGTATCGATTTTAAGGCCTGCAAACAAGGCCTGGAAGACTTCACAGTGAGCATCAATGACTACTTGTTATTCACTAATGCTTCCTATCCTTATCTGATTCATGTTAGGGGTTTTCTGCAGGTCTTTTTTTTGTTGATATTGTTGTTGTTTTTTGTAGAGTTGGTTTTTTTTTTTCGTTTTGTTTTCCCTTGATTTACTCCGTGTGTAGCTATACTTTCTATTATCAACAATCCATCTGTTTTGAGCAATGTATGGTGTGTTAATGTCCCCTTCTCTTGTTGCAGTGGGAGTGGAAGGCAGGAGATATGAGAGTGACTTTGTGTTCTGTTCCTGTTGGGAGAAATAAATGTAAATATGACTTTAGTAGACTTTGCCTCTCTGTGGAACAGAGCATGTGATAAAGATGGGGAGAAGATTCCTTCTCAGCCAATGGTTTGATGAGCCATTCTCAGTTGGATGACTGCTGATTTTTTAGTATGATTGTTTATCATTTGTGTGCTCTAGAATCCTTCAGTTCCTTATCATAATGGTGGTGAGCAGACAATTGTAGCTCCCTTCTGGGTGTGGCTGCAGTGCATTATCATCTCATGAGAGATTTGAGCAGTGAGGAGATGGCTACAAGCAAAACCTCACAGTGGCCTGGCATGGAAGAAAAAGCAGAGAGGGGAGCTCTGTGTGTGAGGCTAGAGAAGAACTGGGTCATTGCCTTGCTGGTCAGATGTCACAGATAAGACCAGGCTGTGCCTGCTGGAGTGCAGTGGGATCTGAGTTGGTTCTGTAGAGCAAGGCAGACCCACAAAATGTCATTGCATGTGTCCATTTCCATGTGTTTCTGAGTCTTGCATTGCTTGTGGTCATGAGCTCAGCCTCAGGGTGTCTGATCTCATGTGGAAGGTCTCCTGTGTGCCAGCTGCCCCAGTGCAGGTGCAGTTGCCACACCCAGCTGTGATGTTTCCAGCTGCACAGAGGAAGGGTTTGACAAGCACTCCTGGTGTGCTCAGCCAGGAACCTTTTGTCTGTAGTGTAATCATGCAGGATCATCTGTGCTGCAGCTGTCCAAGTGCAGAGTGAGCAGCCAGCCCAGGCAAGGTTTCCATGGACAGAGCAGGGCCCAGTGGGAGAAGGTGTGCAGTGTCCCCCAGGCATCCCCCAGAGGAACATGCTGGGCAATCAGCTGGAGGCTGTCACATGGCTGAGGAACAGGCTGGAGAGTCACCTGCAGAGAGTTACAGACAGTGGCTCCATGGCCAGGTGCAGAGCAGGGACTTGTGCTGTCCCTCAAGGGCCCTGACTGGGCCCAGTTCTGTTCAGCACCTGCATGGCCAATGGGATTGAGGCACCTTCAGGCAATTTGCAGCTGACACCAACTGGAGTTGATTCAGTGCAGGGCAGAGATGGCAGCCAGGGATGAGCTGGAGAAGTGGCCCCATGCAGCCATCATGGAATGGATCAAAGTGCAAGGTCCTGCAGCTGGGGTGGGGCAATCCCCAGTTGAAACAGAGAGTGGGGGATAGGGAAGAGCTTTGCAGAGAAGTGCTTTGGGTTATTGGTGGGTGTTGAGGTGGGCCATGAGCTGCCCATGGGCACCTGCTGCTGGAATTGTGTCCTGCACTGCATGACAAGCTCTCTGCCTGGCAGGTTCGAGGGTGGTCCCTCCTCCCTTCTGAACTCTTTTTGTGAGAGCATGGACTGCATGCAGCTCTTGGGCCACTATTCCAATGGACATGCCAGAGTTCCCAGAAGGATC
The DNA here is from genome assembly GCF_037042795.1 of Molothrus aeneus. Lineage (NCBI taxonomy): Eukaryota > Metazoa > Chordata > Aves > Passeriformes > Icteridae > Molothrus > Molothrus aeneus. Next base: position 16,504,520 of record NC_089660.1, read on the forward strand.
ATGGAAGTGGTCTGAGTGCTGGAACATTTCTGTTATGATGAAGGACTGCAGTAGTTTGTGTCTTCAAACATAGAGAAATCATAGGTCTGTGTAGACCTTTCAACGTTTGTTTTTGCTGTGTCAGTTTATGAATAAGTTTATAGGAAATATGGACAAAGCTGTGTTTACCTGGGCCAGCTGTTGTAGAACTGCCAAGAAGTGTTTTTAACTAAGAGAAGGGAGGATTTGATTAGGAGAAAGCCTTTCAGTGTGGATTGTGATAAAAGAGAAGGCATTAACCAAAGAAGTTTTGGACGTGTCTCCAACATTCAAGTCTAGCAGAAAGTGTTACTTTTCATGTCATTTGTGTGGATTAGTTGGCCTTTAGAGAAAGTTTAACTTGGGAACTGAAAATATTGTTTGACTCTATGAAGCACTCAGCATTTCTTTGCGCTCTCCATTGTCTGGCACACAGATATGGAGATATAAAGGAAGCAACTTTAATGAGTCAGAAGGAAAGGAGTAAATGTAATTCTTCTATGTTGGGATAGGGTATGCTTACATTGCTTTAGGCTGATCTATATCTGCAACTAATTCATCTCAATAAATGAAGAATATAATGAATTACAATTTATGTGACAAAGTGAGAAAAAGCTCTTGAAGTCTTCCCTATATTATCCTTTATTGCTGCTGTAGACTGGCCGTCTTCTTATTAAGAGCAGCTGAATTCCATTCTTTACTGCCCTGCAATGAATATTTGCTTCTGAGTGTTCAATGTGACTGAAAAGAATGGCCTGAAAGCACCCGGCAGCACATGTCAGATAGAAAGGTCTTGGAGTGGAATTAAGCCAGAGCTGCTGCTGTGGGTGTTTGCAGTCGGGGAGAGCCCCCGGGGCCGGTGCAGGCGCTGAGCCCCGGCCAAAGCCGGGCCCCGTTGAGCGCGGGCACGCGGCGGCTGCAGTGTCGCGGCGGCGCCTCCGGGTGTCGCTGTTGGCCGGCGCCGAGCGGCGCTGGAGCCGCCGCCGCCGCCGCCGCAGCGTCCTGCCCCCGCAGGCTGCTCGCTCGGCCGGCGCCGGCCACAGCGGCAGCGGCACCGCCAGCAGCAGCAGCAGCAGCGAGAGGCGGCGAGAGGCGGCGCGGCGAGCTGGGTGTGTTTGAGCGGTGTCTGTTTTGGGCGGCGAGAGCGGCTGGAAGGGAGGCAGGGCAGCGGCAGTCGGCAGGAGCGCGGCGAGCGCAGTGGGCAGAGAATGGCGGTGAGGCAGAGGCGGCAGAGGCGCGGGCCGGGCGGCGGGCGAGCGCTGCTGGCCGCGCTGCTGCTGCTGCTGCTGTGCGTGTGGTGCCGGGCGGCGGCCGAGCGGCTCCGCTACGCCATCCCCGAGGAGCTGGGCAGAGGCTCGCTCGTGGGGCCGCTGGCGCGGGACCTGGGGCTCAGCGCGGACGAGCTGCCGGCGCGCAAGCTGCAGGTGGCGTCTGCCGGCAAGAAGCAGCTGAAATACTTCACTGTGCATGAGGAGAACGGGAACCTGTACGTGAATGAGAGGCTGGACCGGGAGGAGATGTGTGGCGAGTCGGCGACCTGCTCCGTCAGCTTCGAGGTGCTGGTGCACAACCCGCTGAACATTTTTCACGTCGAGGTGTCGATCGAGGACGTGAATGACAATTCCCCAACCTTCAGCAAAGCTGCTCTGGAACTGGAGATCGGTGAATGGACGCTTCCCGGTGCTCGTTTCCCCCTGGAGACGGCACAAGACGCTGACGTGGGAACGAACTCACTGTTGACTTATCATCTCACCAGCAACCCCTCCTTCTCTCTGGCCTTAAAGGAGAGCTCTGAGGGGAGCAAGCAGCCGGAATTGGTACTGGAGAGAGCGTTGGACCGGGAGAAGCAGAGCTCCTTTGAGCTGGTGCTAATGGCGGTGGACGGTGGGGATCCCGCGAGGTCCGGGACTGTCCAGGTTCGCATCAACGTGACGGACTTAAATGACAACCCACCCGTGTTCAGCAAAAGCCTCTACGAGGCGAGAGTAGCAGAGAATTTGCCAGCGGGGTCGCTGGTGCTGAAGGTGCGGGCGACAGATGCAGACGCGGGCACCAACGGGCGGGTCTCCTACTCCTTCAGCAACGTCCACGGTACCATCAGTTCGTTGTTTACAGTCGACAGCGAAAGTGGAGAGGTCAGGACAGTGGGTCCCCTCGATTTCGAGGAGAAGAGTAAACACACATTCGGCCTGGAGGCGAAGGATGGTGGGGGTTTAGTGTCACATTGCAAAGTGCAGATCGACATCATAGACGAGAATGACAACGCGCCCGAGATCACGCTGCTGTCGTTGTCGACCCCCGTGCCCGAGGACGTTCCGATCGGCACGGTAGTGGCTCTGCTGAACGTGGACGATCCTGATTCGGGGGAAAATGGTCAGGTGTCGTGCTCGCTGTCGGGAGAGGCGCCGCTGTCGATCGTGGCGTCGTCGGGCGGCTCGTACAAGGTGGTGACATCGGGCGCGCTGGACCGCGAGCAGGCGTCGGAGCAGCGCGTGACGGTGGTGGCCCGGGACCGGGGCAGGCCGGCGCTGTGGAGCAGCAGGGAGCTGGTGCTGGAGGTGTCGGACGTGAACGACAACGCGCCGGTGTTCGAGGAGGCGGCGTACAGCGCGTACGTGGCGGAGAACAACGCGGCGGGCGCGCTGGTGCTGCGCGTGCAGGCGCGGGACGCGGACGCGGGCGCCAACGGGCGCGTGAGCTACTGGCTGGCGGGCGGCAGCGCGGGCGCGGCGGGCGCGGCGCCGCTGGTGTCGGTGGAGGCGCGGAGCGGCGCGCTGTACGCGCAGCGCTCCTTGGACTACGAGCAGTGCCGCGAGTTCACGGTGGCCGTGCGGGCGCAGGACGGCGGCTCGCCGGCGCGCAGCTCCACGGCCACGGTGCGCGTCTTCGTGCTGGACCGCAACGACAACGCGCCCAGGGTGCTCTGGCCCGCGGCGACGGCGGGAGAGGGTCCGGGAGGGGCGGCGGCGGCGGCGCCTTTCGAGGTGGTTCCGCGCTCGGCCGAGGCCGGCTACCTGGTGGCCAAGGTGGTGGCGGTGGACGCGGACGCGGGGCGCAACGCGTGGCTGTCCTACGAGCTGGTGCAGGCGTCGGAGCCGGCGCTCTTCCGCGTGGGGCTGCACAGCGGCGAGGTGCGCACGGCGCGCGCCGTGGGCGAGCGGGACGCGGCCAAGCAGCGGCTGGTGGCCGTGGTGAAGGACCACGGGCAGCCGGCGCTGTCGGCCACGGCCACGCTGCACGTGGTGCTGGCCGAGAGCTTGCAGGAGGCGCTGCCGGAGCTGAGCGAGCGGCCGGCGGGCGCCGAGGCTGCGGCGGCGGCGGCCGAGCTGCAGTTCTACCTGGTGCTGGCGCTGGCGCTGCTCTCGGCGCTCTTGGTGCTGAGCGTGGCGCTGGCCGTGCTGGCGCGGCTGCGCCGGGCCGGGCCGCCCGCCGTGCTGCGCTGCCTGGGCGCGCAGCGCTTCTCGCTGGCCGGCGCCGCCTTCCCGGCCGACTTCTGCGAGGGCACCTTGCCCTACTCCTACAACCTGTGCGTGCCGCCGCCCGCCCGCGCCCTGCCCGAGGCCGCTTGGCCGCCGCCGCCGCCGGTGCCCATCCTGTCGGCGGAGGAGCTTCTGGGCGGCGATTCCTGCGACAAGCCGAGCCCGAGTAGTACCGCCGTGACGGGAGAGCCGCCGGCCGACCCGGAGGCACCTCAGGTCTGTAAAGCCAATTCCTTCCTTCTGCGCGTTTAAATAACGGCGTGCTGGTGGCAGCGAGCTCTTGTGGTTTTTTTTCTTCCCTTATTCTCTTAGTGGTTCTATTTTATTCATCGATGCCGTGAAATAATCCTTTCTCGTGTTTCTTTTTGCATCAAGTGTTGCGAACGGGCAATTGCTGCCTCATCTGCTGCAAGCTTGGTCGCGTCCGTGGGAGGTTCTTACCGTTCAGGAGTTTTGAATCGCATTTTAATTCGTGACACATTCTGATTCAGCTGAATGATTTTATTTAGGAAAATTGTGTTTTCCTAATTGTTACTTGTATTAAGGAGGATGGTGCCTGTTTATTGTGTACAATGAGATGTACATGACGGGCTTGGCTTGGAGAGTTTTCCTTCCCGACAGCTTTTTGTCAAAGCTATGTATTTGGACCTTCTGATACGTGGAACAAACCCCTTATTTTGAGGGAAGGCTGCTGTAGGAATGCTTCCACAGTCAGTTTAATTTAGGATTTCAAAACAGCTCTCTGTGGGTGGGGCCAACTTTGTATTTATTACCTGCTAAGTAGCCGAACTCTGTGCCTGATCTTAGTGCCATTATCATCTAGATGATGCCGATACTTAACTTAATGCCCAAGTATTGAGTCATCAGAGTGAGCATTGTCTATATTGAGAAAAATTGTAATGAAAAATTACGAGGTTGTGACTGAAGAAGGGGGAGTAACGCAGATTTATTAGGAGTAGTGTGTGATGTACAGGCGCAAAATAGCAACGACCTTCCCTGCAGTGCTGGATTCGGTGACCATTGTGAACACAGTGACTGTTCATGAGTTGCTCTCCTATTCCTTAACACTATGTGTTTCGCTAAAAGGCTGTTCTTCAAGCACGACTCATATAAAAACTGGAATTGGTGCGGGAGTTAGCGCTTTTGATCGTATGCAGTAAAACTCGTGATAGCCCAGACATCACATTCAGAGATAGTTTCATCCATGTTATACGATCATGACAAAGACATTTTCCCGGGCGGTAGGAATCGCATAATCACAGGAGGCGTGTTACTTCTGTCACGTCTTCAGGGGAGGAGGATGAAACCAGGATCAAAAGCCCAAGCTGGAAATCCGCGCTGGACGAAAAGCGCCGTCTTCTTAGCCGTCATGTCCCACCCGAACGAGCTTCTCGGTGGGCGAGGCAGGGCGGGCAGCGCTGGGCAGCGCTCGGTGCCTGCAGTGCCGGGAGGAGGCTGCGGGCGCCGCTGTTGACCGAGAGGAGCGAGAGGAAGCTCGGAGCGCGACCGGCAGCCCCGCCCGCTGCGGACCCGCTCGATCGCTCGCTCACTCGGGATCTGGCTCGGCGGCCGGCAGGTCTGCGAGCGTGTCCGCGGTGCGGAGCCATTCTATAGCAAGACGGAGGAGCCGGTGGATGAAATACCGTGCAGAAGCTTGGAGCAGAGTCGGAGCCGGAGCTGTCTTGTTTGGCGGCGAGGAGCTGCAAGCGAACGAGCGGTTCCGCGGGCGAGATGAGCGCGGCGGGGAGGCGCTGGGGCCGGCGGCAGCGAGCTCTGCTCTGGGCCGCGCTGCTGGCGGCGTGGGAGGCGGCGTGGGGGCAGCTGCGCTACTCGGTGCCCGAGGAGATGCCCAAGGGCTCGTTCGTGGGCGACGTGGCCAAGGACCTGGGGCTGCAGCTGACGGAGATCCGAGAGAGCGGCGTCCGAGTTGTCTCCGAAGGTAGGACTCCGTATTTCGTTCTGCACGGGAAGACAGGACATTTAGTGACAGCGGAGAGGATCGACAGAGAGCAGCTGTGCCGGCTGGTGGAGAAATGCGTGCTGCGCTGTGAGCTGATAGTGGAGGGACAGATGCAGGTTTACCGAATCGAAGTGGAAATCACGGACATTAACGACAACGCTCCCAGCTTCAAAGAAGTTGAGCTGGAAGAAAGAATAAGTGAGATGACAGCCCCGGGATCGCGATTTCCACTGACAGAGGCTCATGACCCAGACTTGGGCCAGAATTCGCTGCAGAGCTACGAGCTGAGCGGTGACGAGCACTTCTCGCTGGCCGTGCAGGCGGGCCCCGGCGGCGATCAGCGTCCCGAGCTGGTGCTGGCCAAGGCGCTGGACCGGGAGGAGGCGGCGTTTCACGAGCTGGTGCTGAGGGCGAGCGACGGCGGCGATCCGGCACGGACGGGCACGGCTCGGATCCGAGTGACGGTGCTGGACGCGAACGACAACGCGCCCGTGTTCAGCCAGGCGGAGTACACGGTGCGTGTGCCCGAGGACGTGCCCCTGGGCTCTGTTCTCGTCACCGTCACAGCCACGGACGCCGACGATGGGCTGAACGGTTATGTGAAATACTCGTTGAAAAAAGTGTCGGACATGGCATCGAATATTTTCCATCTGGACTCTGAGATGGGCGCGATCACTCTGTTGCGGACCCTGGACTTTGAGGAAGGCGACTCCTACGAACTGGAGGTGCAAGCACGGGACGGAGGAGGCCTTTTCGACACCGCCAAAGTCACGATCAGCGTTACAGACATAAACGATAATGCGCCAGTGATTTCGGTGAGGTCGGCACTAAGTGAGATTTCCGAGGACGCCCCGTCGGGGACGGTGGTCGCCCTGCTCCACGTGCAGGACCGGGACTCGGGGGTGAATGGTGAGGTGCGCTGTTCGCTCGAAGGGAGCGTCCCGTTCCGGCTAGAGAAGTCTTTTGACGAATATTACCGTGTGGCGACAGCGAGAGAGCTGGACCGGGAGCAGGTGTCGGAGTACAACTTGACGGTGCGGGCGGCCGACGGCGGGTCGCCGGCGCTGCAGAGCAGCGCGGTGCTGGCGCTGCGGGTGCTGGACGTGAACGACAACGCGCCGGTGTTCTTGGAGGAGCGCTACAGCGCGCGGCTGGCGGAGAACAACGCGGCGGGCGCGCTGGTGCTGACGGTGCGCGCCACGGACGCGGACTGGGGGCAGAACGCGCGCGTGCGCTACCGGCTGGCGGAGGGGCGGGTGCGGGGCGCGCCGCTGTCGTCGTACGTGTCGGTGCAGGCGGAGACGGGCGCGCTGTACGCGCTGCGCTCCTTGGACTACGAGCAGCTGCGCGAGCTGCAGCTGTGCGTGCGGGCGGAGGACGGCGGCGCGCCGGCGCTGAGCAGCAACGTGTCGGTGCGGCTGCTGATCGTGGACGAGAACGACAACGCGCCGCAGGTGCTGTACCCGGCGCCGGCCGCAGCGGCGGGCTCGGGCGCTGCTGCGGCGTGGTCGGGCGTGGAGCTGGCGCCGCGCTGGGCCGAGGCCGGCGCGCTGGTGGCCAAGGTGGTGGCGGTGGACGCGGACGCGGGGCAGAACGCGTGGCTGTCCTACGAGCTGGCCAAGGCCACGGAGCCGGGGCTGTTCCGCGTGGGGCTGCACAGCGGCGAGGTGCGCACGGCGCGCTCGCCGCTGGCCCGCGACGCGGCGCGCCACAGCCTGCTGGTGCTGGTGCGGGACCACGGGCGGCCGGCGCTGTCGGCCACGGCCACGCTGAGCGTGGTGCTGGCCGAGAGCGTGGCCGAGCTGCTGGCCGAGCTGGGCAGCGCGGCCCACGAGGCGGCGGCGCCGGGCGAGCCGGCCGCCAGCCTGACGCGCTGGCTCGTGCTGGCCGTGGCCGCCGTCTCGTGCCTCTTCGTGGCCTTCCTGCTGCTGCTGCTGGCGCTGCGCCTGCGCCGCTGCCACCGCCAGCAGCTGCTGCCGCCGGACAGCGGCGCCTTGCGCGGCGTGCCCGTCTCGCACTTCGTGGGCATCGACGGCGTGCGCGCCTTCCTGCAGTCCTACTCGCACGACGTGTCGCTCACGGCCGACTCGCGCAAGAGCCACCTGCGCTTCTCGGCCGCCAGCTGCTGCGACACCCTCCCGGCCCGGCCGCCGCCCGACGAGCCCGCGCCGCTGCTCGGGGACGGGGACCCGGCCGGCGCCCTCCCCTCGGATCCCGCCCCTTCCTCGGTGAGTTTCTGGGACCAAATTCTTTGTGCGACGCTTCCCTGCACTGCTCCCCTCTCCTTTCTTCCCGTGTACTGTGTACGGCGTAGGAAGATTTGCAGAGAAAGAAGGCGAGGCCCCTTTCATCGGCTCTCTGAGGCCTGTCTGGTGCTTCTTGCCACAGGCAGGTTGACGTGGATCTGTGTTTAGCCTTAAATTTGGTGGGCACGATCGGAAAAGGGAGGTTGCTCTTGGCTGGAGGTTTGTTCTTTGTGTTTTTACAGAGTTGCGTTTATTTCTTCATTTCTTCTCCCGACAAGTGTAATTCCTCTCAGCATTCTATATTCTCAGTGGATGTGTTGCATCAAATGCAAGTGGAATTTACATTGTTTGGAGGCTCAGGTGTTTTCTCGATGACACAGGTTCCTGAGCAGATAGACCTTGTTTTGGAACAACACTTAGTCATTTGGTGTGAAACATCACTTTAACTTTCAGAATCGTTGCCTTCCAAGTTAGCCATGTGCTGAAGGAGGATGAGCAGTTGTTGTGATGACTGGGTGCTTGTTAGAGCTGCGTATCGTTTATGTTCTTGAGAGTATTTAATTTTAGATAGTAGCACTCATTTTCTTTGGGTATCTGGGATTATTCTCAGACAGTGGGAGGTTTTGTGTACCACCACTTTTCTTTCAAAGGAGGCTGACTGCGTTTTTAGCTGCCCTGTGGCATAATGTTAGGCCAGGGTGAAAAAATCTCTTTTTGTAGGTACAGGGCAGATTAAAAGTTTGCTTTGATTGTTTTTTTGTTTTGTTTTGTTTCGTTTTGTTTTGTTTTTTTTTGGTTGTTGTTTTTTTTTTTTTTTCCTGAATTCTAAAAGGTGTAAAATGTGTAGAAATTCAATTTGTCCTAGTTTTTATAGGAGACCTGCTGTTGTGGTTCCTTGCATTTTTCCTTTTTTTACTGTGCAAAAAATGACATTGAGGACCTGTGGGCATGGCCTTTGGTGTGAGCTCCTGTGTGAATGTTTTTTTTGGATTTTTCATTTCCTAGATACTCTTCTCCTGTACCTACTAGTGTTGAGATAATCTGAAAGGTCAGGCTATTGAACCTTGCAGAGAAATCCAACTGCCCTTCCTGGTAAATGGGGATGGTCTGATGGTGGTGGATGTTAAAGATTCTTTAGCTGGGGTTTGATTACATAATATTGCAGATTATGAATTACATAATATTGCAGATTTTGAGGGTCAGAGAATACCCTGGATGTTGGTCAGGGCTGGAGACGAGAGTTCTGTGACCTGAGTGTGGAGATCCTTTAAACAGGAGAGACATTGTTTGCTCTTGTCCTTGTTCAGTGCTCAGCCCTACTTTTGTGCAATGTGATTTTCTTCTTCCCTGGTAAATTTGCCCGAACAGATCTTACTTCAGCTGTGTGGGGAGCCTTGGGAGGTTCTTCCTGTGTGTTCAAAGGTTGTTGTGTTTTTTTAATAATTGGTTTAATTAAGTTCTTATGGCAAGTGCTATAAAGGGCATTTTGTGTGGAGCCAGCTCTGTATTCATTACCTGCTAAGTACCCGAACTCCGTGCTTGACCTTGGTGCCATCATCACCGAGAGTCTTTCTTGATCCTCTCCTTTCTGCAGATGTAAACCATTTGCCTTGCTCGTTTTAATAGAGGTGTTTTCATAAAGATTTACTGGAAGAAAGAGTCATGCTTGACTCGTACTCAGGTTGAGAAGTGAAACTTTATCCACGGCAATGGGAAGCTGTGGGAGGAACTTTTCTTTTGATGGCGCCTCTCCATCAAAAGGGGATGAGGAGAGATTTGTTTGTGAGAATGTAATTTTGGAGACAAGGCATGTGTATTTTTGATTGGTGTATTTATTCACGACTTCCTGAAAGTTGTCTAAAGGTGTCTTCATTTTTTGATACTCCATCATTTGTACTCAAAGGGCCAGGTTGTGTGTTCACCATTTCAATTTTCAGTTTCATAATGTTTTCTGGGAATGGTAATTTTTGGGTGCAGAGGGAAACCTTGCATTCAGAGTAGGAGAGTCAGCCATCCTCTAGAAAACCCATGTGCTGGACAAAGAAGGTGTTACCTTTGAGTGATACTTTGATGACTGGATCACAAATTGAGATGCTGATGTCTTATAGCCTTTACAACATTTCAGAATTGTTGAAATTATTGCGATGAGCAGAAGAATTGCTGTGCACGCATTGGTGTTGTGATTCTTGGGATTTGAAAAGATGTGAGAGCGACTTTTAATAGTGTCTGTCCTCAAAACTTGATTTGTATTGTGTGATGACAGAGAAAAGTCTTTCTGTCCAGAGACAGGGCCAGTGTAGGAGTTTACTGTGGTATGGTTTGAAATGGATAAAAGAAATGTGTAAAGTTCCATTTGTCCTTGTAGTTTGATGAGGCCTTCACCTGTGGTTCCAAGTTCTTTTTCATGGTCCAAGGAAATAACTGTGACTGGGCTGTGTGGTTTGAGGTCCTGTGTGCTTGGTACAAGACAAGCATGTGTGTTGTGTAGCTACCACAAATGACAAAAGAAGAAATATGAATTTCTACATTGTGGTGGTTTCAGGAGTGTTGTCTAAATAGCCAGAGCCATGTTGGTTGTGTCTGAAGACTTGGAATGCAGTTTGAGTAGGCTGAGTGGGTGGTTTTGATCGAGGAAACTGTTGTGCCAAAGGGGTTTTATTTTGGAAAATAGTTAGGTTTCATCTCTGGGGTCTAGGCCTGTGTCATTTTTTCCCTGTGATCCCTTTGCTGAAAGTGAATGACAGGCATCCAGCAATTAGGAACCATGTTGCTTGGATGGAATGGCTTATAATTCCGATGTAAAACATCTTTTATTTGGTTCTATGAAAGACTCAGGAATGGCTTTGCACTTATTCACTCTAAAGTTCTCGAGTATGGAAACACAAAAGAAGATATTTCATGATTCAGAAAAAAATAATTAGCGTTGTTCGTTCTTATCATAGAGCTCTAAACTTTGTTTTAGGCTGATCTGTTTCTCAAGTTAATGTGTCCCATGAAAGGGAGGTAGATTTCAAGATGCATGAGGGAGAGTTGAAAGGTTCCCAATGTCATCCCTTACTATAATATCATTCCTTGCTCTTATAGATTAATTACGAATTTTTTAAGAGCGGCTTAATTCCTTTCTGTATTGCTCTGCCATGAATACTTCCATCTGAGGTTTCAATGGGACTAAATATCATGAACTGAAAGAATGCAAAAAAGCGCATCTGACAAAATAACGCCTCTGGACTCACACCGAGCCAGAGCTGTGGGTGTTTGCAGTCGGGGAGAGCCCCCGGGGCCGGTGCAGGCGCTGAGCCCCGGCCAAAGCCGGGCCCCGTTGAGCGCGGGCACGCGGCGGCTGCAGTGTCGCGGCGGCGCCTCCGGGTGTCGCTGTTGGCCGGCGCCGAGCGGCGCTGGAGCCGCCGCCGCCGCAGCCGCAGCGTCCTGCCCCCGCAGGCTGCTCGCTCGGCCGGCGCCGGCCACAGCGGCAGCGGCACCGCCAGCAGCAGCAGCAGCAGCGAGAGGCGGCGCGGCGAGCTGGGTGTGTTTGAGCGGTGTCTGTTTTGGGCGGCGAGAGCGGCTGGAAGGGAGGCAGGGCAGCGGCAGTCGGCAGGAGCGCGGCGAGCGCAGTGGGCAGAGAATGGCGGTGAGGCAGAGGCGGCAGAGGCGCGGGCCGGGCGGCGGGCGAGCGCTGCTGGCCGCGCTGCTGCTGCTGCTGTGCGTGTGGTGCCGGGCGGCGGCCGAGCGGCTCCGCTACGCCATCCCCGAGGAGCTGGGCAGAGGCTCGCTCGTGGGGCCGCTGGCGCGGGACCTGGGGCTCAGCGCGGACGAGCTGCCGGCGCGCAAGCTGCAGGTGGCGTCTGCCGGCAAGAAGCAGCTGAAATATTTCACTGTGAATGAGGAGAACGGGAACCTGTACGTGAACGAGAGGTTGGACCGGGAGGAGATGTGCGGCGCATCTGTGACGTGTTCTGTCAGCTTCGAGGTGCTGGTGCACAACCCGCTGAACGTTTTCCATGTGGAGGTATCCATTGAAGACGTGAATGACAACTCCCCGGCCTTCAGGAAGGCTGCTCTGGATCTCGAGATTGGTGAATGGACGCTTCCGGGTGCTCGTTTTCCGTTGGAAATGGCCCGGGATGCGGATGTGGGTAGAAACTCGTTGGTGATTTACCACCTCACAAGCAACCCGTCCTTCTCCCTAACACTGAAAGAAAAGACGGGTGGAAAGAAGCAGCCGGAATTAGTACTAGAGAGACCGCTGGACCGGGAGAAGCAGAATTCCTTTGAGTTGGTGCTGACAGCAGTGGACGGCGGGGAACCTGCAAGGTCTGGGACTGTTCTGGTTCTGATCAACGTGACAGACGCAAATGACAACCCGCCCATGTTCAGCAAAAGCGTCTACGAAGCACGAGTGGCGGAGAATTTGCCCGCGGGGTCTCTGGTGCTGCGGGTGCGGGCCACGGACGCAGACGCTGGCTCAAATGGGCAACTCTCCTACTCCCTTGGCAACGTCCCAGACGACGTGCTCTCATTGTTCGCTATCGATAGCGAGAGTGGAGAGATCAGGACGGTAGGTCCACTCGATTTCGAGGAGAAGAATAAATACATCTTCGGCTTGGAGGCAACGGATGGAGGTGGGCTCACTGATCACTGCGAAGTTCAGATCGACATCACGGACGAGAACGACAACGCGCCCGAGATCACCATTCTGTCCCTCTCGAACCCAGTGCCCGAGGACGCACCGGCCGGCACCGTGGTGGCCGTGCTGAACGTGAACGATGCTGATTCGGGCGAGAACGGTCAGGTGTCGTGCTCGCTGTCGGGAGAGGCGCCGCTGTCGATCGTGGCGTCGTCGGGCGGCTCGTACAAGGTGGTGACATCGGGCGCGCTGGACCGGGAGCAGGCGTCGGAGCAGCGCGTGACGGTGGTGGCCCGGGACCGGGGCAGGCCGGCGCTGTGGAGCAGCAGGGAGCTGGTGCTGGAGGTGTCGGACGTGAACGACAACGCGCCGGTGTTCGAGGAGGCGGCGTACAGCGCGTACGTGGCGGAGAACAACGCGGCGGGCGCGCTGGTGCTGCGCGTGCAGGCGCGGGACGCGGACGCGGGCGCCAACGGGCGCGTGAGCTACTGGCTGGCGGGCGGCAGCGCGGGCGCGGCGGGCGCGGCGCCGCTGGTGTCGGTGGAGGCGCGGAGCGGCGCGCTGTACGCGCAGCGCTCCTTGGACTACGAGCAGTGCCGCGAGTTCACGGTGGCCGTGCGGGCGCAGGACGGCGGCTCGCCGGCGCGCAGCTCCACGGCCACGGTGCGCGTCTTCGTGCTGGACCGCAACGACAACGCGCCCAGGGTGCTCTGGCCCGCGGCGACGGCGGGAGAGGGTCCGGGAGGGGCGGCGGCGGCGGCGCCTTTCGAGGTGGTTCCGCGCTCGGCCGAGGCCGGCTACCTGGTGGCCAAGGTGGTGGCGGTGGACGCGGACGCGGGGCGCAACGCGTGGCTGTCCTACGAGCTGGTGCAGGCGTCGGAGCCGGCGCTGTTCCGCGTGGGGCTGCACAGCGGCGAGGTGCGCACGGCGCGCGCCGTGGGCGAGCGGGACGCGGCCAAGCAGCGGCTGGTGGCCGTGGTGAAGGACCACGGGCAGCCGGCGCTGTCGGCCACGGCCACGCTGCACGTGGTGCTGGCCGAGAGCTTGCAGGAGGCGCTGCCGGAGCTGAGCGAGCGGCCGGCGGGCGCCGAGGCGGCGGCGGCCGAGCTGCAGTTCTACCTGGTGCTGGCGCTGGCGCTGCTCTCGGCGCTCTTGGTGCTGAGCGTGGCGCTGGCCGTGCTGGCGCGGCTGCGCCGGGCCGGGCCGCCCGCCGTGCTGCGCTGCCTGGGCGCGCAGCGCTTCTCGCTGGCCGGCGCCGCCTTCCCGGCCGACTTCTGCGAGGGCACCTTGCCCTACTCCTACAACCTGTGCGTGCCGCCGCCCGCCCGCGCCCTGCCCGAGGCCGCTTGGCCGCCGCCGCCGCCGGTGCCCATCCTGTCGGCGGAGGAGCTTCTGGGCGGCGATTCCTGCGACAAGCCGAGCCTGAGCAGCACCGCCGTGACGGGAGAGCCACCGGCCGTACGGGAGGCACCTCAGGTCTGTAAAGCCAATTCCTTCCTTCTGCGCGTTTAAATAACGGCGTGCTGGTGGCAGCGAGCTCTTGTGGTTTTTTCTTCGCTGAGTCTCATAGTGGTTCTATTTTTTTCCACGATGCCGTGAAATAATCCTTTCTCGTGTTGCTTTTTGCATCAAGTGTTGCGAACCGGCAATTGCTGCCTCATCTGCTGCAAGCTTGGTCGCGTCAGTGGGAGGTTCTTACCGTTCAGGAGTTTTGAATCGCATTTTAATTCGTGACACATTCTGATTCAGCTGCAGGATTTTATTTAGGAAAATTCTGTTTTTCTAATTGCTACTTGTATTAAGGAGGAAGGTGCATCTCTATTGTGTACAATGAGATGTACATGACGGGCTTGGTTTGGAGAGTTTCCTTCCCGACAGCTTTTGGTCAATGCTATGTATTTGGACTTTCTGATACGTGGAACAAACCCCTTATTTTGAGGGAAGGCTGCTGTAGGAATGCTTCCACAGTCAGTTTAATTTAGGATTTCAAAACAGCTCTCTGTGGGTGGGGCCAACTTTGTATTTATTACCTGCTAAGTAGCCGAACTCTGTGCCTGACCTTAGTGCCGTTATCATCTAGATGATGCCGATACTTGACTTAATGCCCAAGTATTAAGTCATCAGAGTGAGCATTGTCTATATTGAGAAAAATTGTAATGAAAAATTACGAGGTTGTGACTGAAGAAGGGGGAGTAACGCAGATTTATTAGGAGTAGTGTGTGATGTGCAGGCGCAAAATAGCAACGACCTTCCCTGCAGTGCTGGATTCGGTGACCATTGTGAACACAGTGACTGTTCATGAGTTGTTCTCCTGTTCCTTAACACTATGTGTATCGCTAAAAGGCTGTTCTTCAAGCACGACTCATATAAAAACTGGAATTGGTGCGGGAGTTAGCGCTTTTGATCGTATGCAGTAAAACTCGTGATAGCCCAGACATCACATTCAGAGATAGTTTCATCCATGTTATACGATCATGACAAAGACATTTTCCCGGGCGGTAGGAATCGCATAATCACAGGAGGCGTGTTACTTCTGTCACGTCTTCAGGGGAGGAGGATGAAACCAGGATCAAAAGCCCAAGCTGGAAATCCGCGCTGGACGAAAAGCGCCGTGTTCTTAGCGGTCATGTCCCACCTGCACGAGCTTCTCGGTGGGCGAGGCAGGGCGGGCAGCGCTGGGCAGCGCTCGGTGCCTGCAGTGCCGGGAGGAGGCTGCGGGCGCCGCTGTTGACCGAGAGGAGCGAGAGGAAGCTCGGAGCGCGACCGGCAGCCCCGCCCGCTGCGGACCCGCTCGATCACTCGCTCGCTCGGGGTCTGGCTCGGCGGCCGGCAGGTCTGCGAGCGTGTCCGCGGTGCGGAGCCATTCTATAGCAAGACGGAGGAGCCGGTGGCTTAAATACCGTAGAGAAGCTTGGAGTAGAGCCGGAGCTGTCTTGGTTGGCGGTGAGGAGCTGCAAGCGAACGAGCGGTTCCGCGGGCGAGATGTGCGCGGCGGGGAGGCGCTGGGGCCGGCGGCAGCGAGCTCTGCTCTGGGCCGCGCTGCTGGCGGCGTGGGAGGCGGCGTGGGGGCAGCTGCGCTACTCGGTGCCCGAGGAGATGCCCAAGGGCTCGTTCGTGGGCGACGTGGCCAAGGACCTGGGGCTGCAGCTGACGGAGATCCGAGATCGCGGCATCCAAGTGGTCTCCGAAGGTAGGACGCAGTATTTCGCTTTGCACGGAAAGACGGGACATTTAGTGACGGCAGAGAGGATCGACAGAGAGCAGCTGTGCCGGCTGGTGGAGAAATGCGTGCTGCGCTGTGAGCTGATAGTGGAAGGGGAAATGCAGGTTTACCGAATCGAAGTGGAAATCACGGACATTAACGACAACGCACCGAGCTTCAAGGAAATAGAGCTGGAAGAGAGAATAGGTGAGACGACATCCCCGGGGTCGCGATTTCCCTTACCCGAGGCTCATGACCCGGACTCTGGGCGGAATTCGCTGCAGAGCTACGAGCTGAGCGGTGACGAGCACTTCTCGCTGGCCGTGCAGGCGGGCCCCGGCGGCGATCAGCGTCCCGAGCTGGTGCTGGCCAAGGCGCTGGACCGGGAGGAGGCGGCGTTTCACGAGCTGGTGCTGAGGGCGAGCGACGGCGGCGATCCGGCACGGACGGGCACGGCTCGGATCCGCGTGACCGTGGTGGACGCGAACGACAACGCGCCCGTGTTCAGCCAGGCGGAGTACACGGTGCGTGTGCCCGAGGACGTGCCCCTGGGCTCCACCCTTGTCACTGTCACGGCTACGGACGCCGACGAGGGGCCGAATGGTCACGTGAAATACTCGTTGAAAAAAGTGTCGGACATGGCATCGAATATTTTCCATCTTGACTCTCAGAGTGGAGCGATCACTCTGGTGAGAAGCCTGGACTTTGAGGAAGGAGACTCTTACGAACTGGAGGTGCAGGCACGGGATGGAGGAGACAATTTCGACACTGCCAAAGTAACGATCGCTGTCAGAGACATAAACGATAATGCGCCGGTGATTTTGGTGAGATCGGCACTAAGTGAGATTTCCGAGGACGCTCCATCAGGGACGGTGGTCGCCCTGCTCCACGTGCAGGACCGGGACTCGGGGGCAAACGGCGAGGTGCGCTGCTGGATAGACAAGGACGTCCCGTTCCGGCTAGAGAAGTCTTTTGACGAATATTACCGTGTGGTGACAGCGAGAGAGCTGGACCGGGAGCAGGTGTCGGAGTACAACGTGACGGTGCGGGCGGCCGACGGCGGGTCGCCGGCGCTGCAGAGCAGCGCGGTGCTGGCGCTGCGGGTGCTGGACGTGAACGACAACGCGCCGGTGTTCTTGGAGGAGCGCTACAGCGCGCGGCTGGCGGAGAACAACGCGGCGGGCGCGCTGGTGCTGACGGTGCGCGCCACGGACGCGGACTGGGGGCAGAACGCGCGCGTGCGCTACCGGCTGGCGGAGGGGCGGGTGCGGGGCGCGCCGCTGTCGTCGTACGTGTCGGTGCAGGCGGAGACGGGCGCGCTGTACGCGCTGCGCTCCTTGGACTACGAGCAGCTGCGCGAGCTGCAGCTGTGCGTGCGGGCGGAGGACGGCGGCGCGCCGGCGCTGAGCAGCAACGTGTCGGTGCGGCTGCTGATCGTGGACGAGAACGACAACGCGCCGCAGGTGCTGTACCCGGCGCCGGCCGCAGCGGCGGGCTCGGGCGCTGCTGCGGCGTGGTCGGGCGTGGAGCTGGCGCCGCGCTGGGCCGAGGCCGGCGCGCTGGTGGCCAAGGTGGTGGCGGTGGACGCGGACGCGGGGCAGAACGCGTGGCTGTCCTACGAGCTGGCCAAGGCCACGGAGCCGGGGCTGTTCCGCGTGGGGCTGCACAGCGGCGAGGTGCGCACGGCGCGCTCGCCGCTGGCCCGCGACGCGGCGCGCCACAGCCTGCTGGTGCTGGTGCGGGACCACGGGCGGCCGGCGCTGTCGGCCACGGCCACGCTGAGCGTGGTGCTGGCCGAGAGCGTGGCCGAGCTGCTGGCCGAGCTGGGCAGCGCGGCCCACGAGGCGGCGGCGCCGGGCGAGCCGGCCGCCAGCCTGACGCGCTGGCTCGTGCTGGCCGTGGCCGCCGTCTCGTGCCTCTTCGTGGCCTTCCTGCTGCTGCTGCTGGCGCTGCGCCTGCGCCGCTGCCACCGCCAGCAGCTGCTGCCGCCGGACAGCGGCGCCTTGCGCGGCGTGCCCGTCTCGCACTTCGTGGGCATCGACGGCGTGCGCGCCTTCCTGCAGTCCTACTCGCACGACGTGTCGCTCACGGCCGACTCGCGCAAGAGCCACCTGCGCTTCTCGGCCGCCAGCTGCTGCGACACCCTCCCGGCCCGGCCGCCGCCCGACGAGCCCGCGCCGCTGCTCGGGGACGGGGACCCGGCCGGCGCCCTCCCCTCGGATCCCGCCCCTTCCTCGGTGAGTTTCTCGGATCGCATTCTGGCTGTGACGCTTCCTCCTGGTGCTTCCCTGTCCTCTTATCCCCCTGGTGTCTCTGTCCTGAGTAGGGCAATCCTCTGACATGTTAGGCATGGCGTCGTTGAGAGATGCGCTGGTGCCTCTTGCTGCGGGGTGGTGGACGTAGGAGTCGGATCTCTGTGTTATGGTTGGTGAGCTTTTTAGGAGAATTCGAGCTCTTCTCTGCTGGAGAATCTGTGATTGAGCTCGTTTGTTTTTGTGAGTGCAGGTTGTTTAATTCCGGTCGTCTCGCCAGTATTTGGTCTGCTATTCTACTGTATTGCATGGTAAAGAAGCGGAAGTTTGCGTTGTTGTCAGTATCAGCTGTTTTCTCGACAGCACATGTGCTTGAGGCAGCTTGAGAAAACTTTTTATTCCCGTCTAGAAATGTTAAGTTCGCGATAGTATTTTTAGTGTTGTATGGAATCTTATGGCTTTTTTTTTTCCTTTTTTCCCCGCCCCTCTGCATCATTATTTGCTCGTGGATATAGTACCCCCTCGCCTTACATTTTTTTATTTGTATTATCGTTTAAAACAGAGTGTGAACTACACTGTAGTATGCATTTTTAACAGCGGCATACTTCTCAAGTCTGTCTTTGGTATACTTAATTATCACTCTCCCTGTATTACTTTTCTGTAAGTAGTATTTAGGATAAATACTATTTAATAATAGTATTATTAATATATAAGCCGTTGTTTGAAATTGAACGTGGACCCGTGTTTGACTGCTTTGTTTTGGGTTTGTTGCATTTCTGACTTTTGAAAGGGTCTCATTGAGTGTTCCCCATCCAGTAGTTGCAGTACTGTCAATTTTTTGTAGCAGTCTCTTTTTTTCCAGGAGACCATTCCCAGGCATTTTTTGAGTTTGCTTGTGGGAATTTCTGTGGTGGAGTAAAAAGTGAGCTTCACACTCGGGAGTGAGTAGAGATGGTGGAAGAGTAGCACAATTGCTTTTTGCTAATGTTGTTAAATCTAAATTATATATGTTAGCACTGGTTCGTCACCTTGGTGATGCATCATCACTGTTCTCCTGCAAAGATGGAGTTGAAGAACTGGATGTTCCCAGACAGAAGGTTCAGATTAGAGACCATAGGCCTCTTCTTATGCCTTCAAATTATGGGTGAATATCTAGAAATTAGAATGCATTGTTGAGATTTCTGCTGAGATGCGTTACAGGCAGCATGGCACTGCAAGAAATGTTGAGGTATGAGATATGCTCGTGTAAGGGTTGTTTGTCTGTGCTTTTTACAGAACCTTAAATCTTGTTTTGTGTTGTTCTCTCGTGTAGCAGAGCTCAATCTTTCCATGCTGAGAGTTTAAAATCAATGCAATGTAGGAGGAAGAGTGTTATGTACATTGTTAATGCATCACTGGTTAGAAATGTTGTTTTTTCCTTCTGTGCTCCTTAGCAGCCAGTGAGCAGAATCCAGAGTCACTGCACCTGGAGGGATTTTGTGAGAATAACCTGATTGTCCACGAGAAGCCTGTTGTGCCAAACAAAAGTAGATTTCCAAAGGATTGTTGCTGTTCTATGGGCAATTTTTGTCTATTTTACTCTTCGCCATTGTGCCTTTTTCAGAGAGATGGTGCTGTAGCCGAGGGTGGAGTGACAGTAGGTCCTAATGTGCCAAAGTTCATTTACCAATGCTCATTTCTTGATCACAGTACTGCTCACAGGTTTGGACTCTTAGACATACACAGGTATTTTTATCATGAACTGTTTATTGGTTGAAGGTTTTTCCAAAAGTCAGTCATCTGTTTTTGTATTTATCACACTTGTTGTACAACACAGAGTGTTCAATTAATGTCAAGTATTTGAAAGCAGTGTCGAATTTATTAAATACAACAAAGGGTAAGGAAGGGTGAGATTTTTCTTTACTACTTTCTCAGCATTCTCTCTCTGAAGCCAGAGTGTGGCTGCTTCTTGTCGTGGAGGAAAAGCCTGTTCTCACAGCAATGTTGAGGCTGAGCAATCATTTCCTAATAACTGCTGCAGCAGAAGAAGAGATAAAAACGGAGCCTTGTAGTTTCTGTCTTTGTTTTTTTCGAGACAGTGGCAAGAGTGGCTTAAGTGGGAACTGAGTTATGACCAAGACCCTGTGAATGAGCACAGTAAGAATTAATGGAGGTTTTTGTTCAGCAATGGGAGTGTTGGTAAAACCTGCTGTACCTGTAATTTCCCAAAGCCTGGTTTGGGTAGTGCTTGGAATGGTTCAGCTGATCATAACATGCCCTGGTCTCTATAAGGTCATGAAACAAGAACTGTTGGTTTGTGGAGAGTTTGTATTTTGTGATTTCCTTTGGTTGTTGCAGAGAGGTAGAGTCAGCACAAACAGGCACTGAGGTGGAGCAAGTGTTTTTTCACAGGTGTACTCTGAAGAATGTTCTATCATTTCTGTTTTCAGACCATCCCAAGCCAGGAGCATTCAGTGTTTTATCATTTTATTGTGGCAAAAGACATGTCAGGGTGTTTGAGCCTTGGGCAAATTGCCTTCTCTAGTTGTGGCCTTCTAAGATTAATTTTTCTGAATTTTTTTTTGTTGTCTTTTTATCTCGAAGTCTCTGTCCTGGGAAAGGTAGCTGACATGTCATGTATGCCTCAGGCATCACCACAGAGGAGTATTAACCCTAATTTTTACAATTCTCAGAGTAAAAAATTCAGCACGCTGCTAACTGAAGTATCCTGGGAGCATGGATACCTTTTTCAGTAGTTCCCCATTCTTAGATCTACTTAATTAAGCCGTTCACTGAAAAAAGCTTTTTGAAGAAGTGCTTTAACAGGTCATTCTTCCCAGTTCTAGGACAAGAAGTTGTGGTAATCTCCATGATTTGTAAAACAGGGAACATGTAAGGATAATGCTGTAATAGAGAATAAGACTTGCCATTTCCTCCCAGTCACAGTTACTGTGAGAGTGATATAAAATAAAAGGAATATAAACAAGAATCTCCAGAAAGAAGATGTTGCTCCTGGCGCTTCTTTTATACAAGGGCTTCTCTTCCCAAGTATTTTGTTGACGTTGCTTCACAGAGATGGTAGAAATGAAATAAAAGAGCTGGGTAAAGAGAGCCCACAGCAGTAACAGAAGGGATAGGAATCTGCAAGGCATTTGATGCACAGTGCACCCGCTTGTACTTACGTGTACTCACCTGTGCCCCCTTGTACGAAGTCTGCGTGATCCTCCACTCCGCCTCTACACGTTCCCCAGCCAGGCTCTGCAGTTTTGCTTCCGAACAGAGCTCCTCGATTCTCCTTTCCACGGGTATTAAAAAATTCTCCAAACTGAACTTCGACTCGCGTTTTTGGGTAGCTGATGGAGGTGAGCAGCGAACGGTGCGGCCCGGGCCGAGGCCCCATTGAGCGCGGGCATGCGGCGGCTGCAGTGTCGCGGCGGCGCCTCCGGGTGTCGCTGTTGGCCGGCGCCGAGCGGCGCTGGAGCCGCCGCCGCCGCCGCCGCAGCGTCCTGCCCCCGCAGGCTGCTCGCTCGGCCGGCGCCGGCCACAGCGGCAGCGGCACCGCCAGCAGCAGCAGCAGCAGCGAGAGGCGGCGAGAGGCGGCGCGGCGAGCTGGGTGTGTTTGAGCGGTGTCTGCTTTGGGCGGCGAGAGCGGCTGGAAGGGAGGCAGGGCAGCGGCAGTCGGCAGGAGCGCGGCGAGCGCAGTGGGCAGAGAATGGCGGTGAGGCAGAGGCGGCAGAGGCGCGGGCCGGGCGGCGGGCGAGCGCTGCTGGCCGCGCTGCTGCTGCTGCTGCTGTGCGTGTGGTGCCGGGCGGCGGCCGAGCGGCTCCGCTACGCCATCCCCGAGGAGCTGGGCAGAGGCTCGCTCGTGGGGCCGCTGGCGCGGGACCTGGGGCTCAGCGCGGACGAGCTGCCGGCGCGCAAGCTGCAGGTGGCGTCTGCCGGCAAGAAGCAGCTTAAATATTTCACGGTGAATGAGGAGAACGGGAACCTGTACGTGAACGAGAGGCTGGACCGGGAGGAGATGTGCGGCGAGTCGGCGACGTGCTCCGTCAGCTTCGAGGTGCTGGTGCACAACCCGCTGAACGTTTTCCATGTGGAGGTGGATATCCAGGACGTGAACGACAACGCGCCGCGCTTTCTTAAGGAAAATATCCACTACGAAATCATTGAGTCTACACCGTCTGGTGCCAGATTTGCTGTGGGTGTTGCCGAGGACGCGGACGTGGGCAGTAACTCGCTGCAGGGCTATGAGCTGGAGGCCAACGGGTTCTTCGCAGTGGAGGTGAAGGAGAGCCAGGACGGCAGCAAGCTCGCGGAGCTGGTGCTGCGCCGTGCACTGGATCGAGAGAGCGAGCCGAGCCTGCGTCTGCTGCTGACTGCGCTGGATGGCGGAGACCCGCCCCGGACTGGCACCGCCCAGCTGTGGATCAACGTCACCGACGCCAATGACAACCCACCCGTGTTCGCGCAGGACCGGTACCGCGTCAGCCTGCGCGAGGACACGCCCCCGGGATCGACGGTGCTGAATGTGACAGCCTCTGATGCCGATGCCGGCACCAATGCTCGCATCACCTACGGCTTCGGGAAAATGCCGGCCAAGGTGCTTCAGAAGTTTGTGGTGGATGCAGAGAGCGGGACGATAAGTCTGCAAGAGGGGCTGGATTTTGAGGACACGCGAGGCTATATGTTGCTGGTGGAGGCGAGGGACGGTGGCGGTTTGGTAGCCCACTGCAAGGTAGAGGTGGAGGTGCAGGACGTGAATGACAACGCGGCCGAGATCACGGTTCTGTCACTATCAAGCCCGGTGCCCGAAAATTCGCCAGCTGGCACCGTGGTGGCCGTGCTGAACGTGAACGACCCGGACTCCGGCGAGAACGGTCAGGTGTCGTGCTCGCTGTCGGGAGAGGCGCCGCTGTCGATCGTGGCGTCGTCAGGCGGCTCGTACAAGGTGGTGACATCGGGCGCGCTGGACCGGGAGCAGGCGTCGGAGCAGCGCGTGACGGTGGTGGCCCGGGACCGGGGCAGGCCGGCGCTGTGGAGCAGCAGGGAGCTGGTGCTGGAGGTGTCGGACGTGAACGACAACGCGCCGGTGTTCGAGGAGGCGGCGTACAGCGCGTACGTGGCGGAGAACAACGCGGCGGGCGCGCTGGTGCTGCGCGTGCAGGCGCGGGACGCGGACGCGGGCGCCAACGGGCGCGTGAGCTACTGGCTGGCGGGCGGCAGCGCGGGCGCGGCGGGCGCGGCGCCGCTGGTGTCGGTGGAGGCGCGGAGCGGCGCGCTGTACGCGCAGCGCTCCTTGGACTACGAGCAGTGCCGCGAGTTCACGGTGGCCGTGCGGGCGCAGGACGGCGGCTCGCCGGCGCGCAGCTCCACGGCCACGGTGCGCGTCTTCGTGCTGGACCGCAACGACAACGCGCCCAGGGTGCTCTGGCCCGCGGCGGCGGCGACGGCGGCGGGAGAGGGTCCGGGAGGGGCGGCGGCGGCGGCGCCTTTCGAGGTGGTTCCGCGCTCGGCCGAGGCCGGCTACCTGGTGGCCAAGGTGGTGGCGGTGGACGCGGACGCGGGGCGCAACGCGTGGCTGTCCTACGAGCTGGTGCAGGCGTCGGAGCCGGCGCTGTTCCGCGTGGGGCTGCACAGCGGTGAGGTGCGCACGGCGCGCGCCGTGGGCGAGCGGGACGCGGCCAAGCAGCGGCTGGTGGCCGTGGTGAAGGACCACGGGCAGCCGGCGCTGTCGGCCACGGCCACGCTGCACGTGGTGCTGGCCGAGAGCTTGCAGGAGGCGCTGCCGGAGCTGAGCGATAGAGACTCTGTATCTCTCCTGACGTCTGATCTGAACCTCATTCTCGTTGTGTCGCTCTCCGTCGTGTCCTTATTATTCTTTTCCACGGTCATTTTTGTTTTTTTCTTTAAATGTCGACAGTCGAGGAGCCCTCCCATTTTTATAACTTCTGATAGGGAACTGTATTCCACCTTGGGCTCAAAAGCACCGTACAACTACTGCAGCAGCACGCTGCCCTTGCCCTATTCCTACGAGGTGTGTTTAGCCTCCGAGTCGGGGCAGAAGGACTTCACGTTCCTGAGACCAGGGGCGGCAGCCTTGTCTGCCGATCTCCTGTCCGCTGGTCCCGGCTCAGGCACTCTTTCTGGGAAGGACCCTCCTAGCCCTGGGAGCTCGGCACAGGTGAGCTTCTGTCCTACGCTCCCTCTCAATGAGTTTTTGTTAATCTTTTTTCCCTCTGTTCTGCTGTGGGTGATCAGTGGGGACCCGACAGATCTGAACGTGCCGGGACCCTGCTCACTAGCTCAGGGACCTGGGGGTGTGAGTGAGGGGGGGTGTACTTGAGATCTTGACTCATCCTTTTGACCTGCCAAGTCTTATCCGCAAATTGCTCATTTTCTCTGAGGTCCGACGCAAATGTTTTCAGTATTTCTGTCTGTCCTGGAGAAGCACAGACAGCTGCGAGTTTCACCGAACTGGAGTGGTGAGGTGGACTCGGGGTGGAGCGGGAACAAAAGTGTAGTGGAGACTGAAGCTGAGACAACCCTTTCGCCTGGGTCTAGTGACCACTAATTGTCTCAGCCACATTTGGGCTCTTTCATGTGATAACGATGTGTGATCTATCCCGGAGTGTTTACCCAGTGGGGCAGCTACGCTGGAATTCTCTCCTTTTCTGTCAAGGTCGGTTCTTTAGCGCTCTGAACCCCTTTAACAGAACGTGTTGTGTACACCCGTAACTCACCTTTTCCCCTCCATCTGTAGAGTCGGAGCTGGTGCTTCAGTGTAGCTCCAAGACTGGCATCGAGCAGAAGGAGCTTTTTGTTGCCCGCTGCCATAGGCTTCCCTGGAGTGGAGTCAAGGAAAATGCCCAGCGGTTCAGGGAGGAATTTGGCCTGAACCAGTCCCCGGAGGAATTCCTGGTGCAGGGGAAGGCGTCTTCCCCCTTTGCTGTTGTACTTTTTCACTCCTCTCCTTCAAAATGGCGCTTTCAGATGCTCTGAAGCGTCGTCTGCAATATTCAGGCTTCCCATCAAGGTGGAGGAGATGTAATGTCTGCAGATTAATTGAAATACAGTAGATGGAAATGTTCTGTCTTTCATGCCTTTCCTAAAATCTCTTTTCTACTCATCTCTTCACTGCTTGGCCATCCCACTGCTGCTGGATTAAACGGAGAAGGTTCTCTGGTACGGGTGGTGTGTGCACTCATACATAGGGAGGGAAATTGCTCCAGAATGTGGTCCCCACGCTGAGAAATCGCGTGTAGGAAAAACCTAAAATGGGCAGTGATTGGAAAAATGATTCAGAACTTACAGTGGTTGGGAAGAAGATTCAGAGTTTATTTCAGAGAAAAAAGTTGCTGAAGACTATTTCAAGATTTGGGTCAAAGAGAGTTGTGGATTTTCTTGGTTTTAGATTATATGTAAGAAACAAAGACAATTGGGATTTGGTTTTCTATGAGAAAAGAAGTGCTTTGGGAACGTTAGATGATTCATATTGGATTTTATTTGTGTGAAACCCTATCACATGTGAATGCTATGTGAACTTTTATCACATTCTGTGGACAGGTGATAAGAATGATAAATAACACTGATAAAGTTTATCTTTTGACAACGATTAATCAGGAGAAACGGAAATAGCTGAGCATGTAGATAGGACAGATTGTGCCGACCTTTCGATACTGCCAACTCTTCATGTAAGCGCCGAACTGCTGCGTCTCTGGGTGGATCCCCTGTGCTCACGGCAGCTTTTAGGATTGTGCGGGGCGAGGACACGCAGGCAGAGCCGAGATCCCTCTCGCTCTGTCGAATGTCGCTGTCAGCGCTGGCGCGGGTGGCTTGCAGCCCCTACGAGCTCAGCCCCCACAATTAGCGGGGTAACAAATAACCCGCCGCAAGTTTCCGAGCCACTTCTGCAAGGCTTTGGGAGCCTCCATAAGCAAATGAACGCGGGGGCTGGTTTCCAGTCCGGTTTTTGCCTTCCTTATCAGTGTCGTTTGTGGGATGACACTTGGGCGCTGTGTCACAGCTGGGTTTTCACAGGGTGCCTGACGCTCCCTTATCAAGCATCCTCGTCCGTTTTCATTACCCCGTGAGAGCCGAGCGGTTCTGCGGGTGACAGATGACGAATGCCGGAATTACGGTTATTTTATCCTTATGTGTGCGTAAAAATTGAGAAAAGTCGGAAAAGCCCACGTAGCACGAGTTGTTGATGACAGTAACAACAGCCCTAAGGCAGGTTTTTGACCAGGCACTGCCGGCGCTGTGAGCTGCCAGGCTGCTGCTGCTGCGCGGGAACGGGACCCGCTCCCAGCCCGGTGAACCCGCACCGCAGGTCACACAGCGTGATTGCCCTGAGTCTGGCTGGTGCAAAAAAGTACCGGGGAGCAACCTGGGAGATTTCGAGAGTAGGAGGGCATATTAAACCGAGATTTCTGCGGTTTGTCGGGGAAGACGCCTGCTGGGATAGTGGTGGCAGTGAGGATCCCGCAGGAGGGGTGATGCTCCTGAAAATCCAGCGGCGGGAGCCGCCCTGCGGCGAGGCTCGGTGCTGCGGCCGGAGGAGCTGCTCATAAACACGGCAGCACGAAATCACTGTCGCTTTGCCGGCCACGCCGCTTTGGTGGCATACTGAGCAGCGACGTCCCGACGCCTCGAAAGGGGCTTCCTCCCTGGAAGGGGCTGGCCAGGCATTTGGGTGGGAGGACCGGCATTTGGGTGGGAAGGTCCTGAGAAAAACTGGGAGCTGGCGCGTCGTGCCCGTGCTGGCTCTCCCTGGCACCCTGCGTACCCGGGAGAGCCCTCCTCACTCATCCTCCCGCCCTCTCCACCTCCCTTTCTTACTCCTAATGCCTCATTCCAGCGAGGTGTCCCCGGGACGCACACACCCCAAACACCTCACGTGTCCGTATCGCCCTTTTTGGCGTCACTCTGCCGACTTGTACAGCTTCTTGCCCACACACGCAGTCCCCGTGCCCCATCTATCCTGCCTCTGCCAGCGCTCCCCCTGCCTGGCTGTTTCCGTAGGGGGTTTCTCGCAGGGCTGTGCCCTCCCTTCAGCTCCTGCCCGCTCCTGTCCCGGGGCCGGGGTCGCCGCGCTCGCTCCGGCGGCGCTCGGGGCGGCCCGGGCGCGCCGCGCTCTGTGCAGTTATTGGCCGGGACTCTGTGTGCCGCTGTCGGCCAATGATGGAGCGGGGGGGAACTGGCGGCCCGGCCCCGCTCCGAGCCGGGATGAGGCGCAGACGGTCTCAGAGAGACTCTGCGAGTGAGTCACCGCCGAGCCCGCCGAGCAATGCCCGGCTCCCCGCCGCCGCTTCCCGGGGCCGCTGGGCAGCGGCATGAGGCGGCGAGCTGAGAGTTTCTAGCCGGGGCGGGGGGCGAGGCGGAGAGCGCGGCCGTCCTGTGCGATGAACGGCGTTGCTGTGAGGAGCCGCGGGGTGACGACGGGGCAGGTACTGAGCCTCTTGCTTTTGTTCGGCGCTTCCGACTGGGTTTCCGCCGCGATTCGCTATGCGATCCCCGAGGAGGCGCGGAGAGGCTCCGCGGTGGGGAACGTGGTAGCCGACCTGGCGCTGGACCTCGGGCGGCTGCCGGGGCGCCGATTGCGGGTGGTGTCCGGCGGCAACAAGAAGTACTTCGGGGTGGATCTGACGAGCGGAGCGCTGCTGGTGAACGAGAGGATAGATCGGGAGGAGCTTTGCGGCGCGCTCTCTCCCTGCTCCCTCAGCTTTGAGATCGTGGTGGAAAACCCGCTCGAGCTGTACAGCGGCACCGTAGAGATCCAGGACATCAATGACAACGACCCGGTTTTTCCCAGCAGCCAGGCGAGGCTGGAAATCAGTGAGTCGGTGGCTGCCGGAGCGCGCTTCCCGCTAGAGAGCGCGCAAGATCCCGATGTGGGAATTAACTCTTTGCAGACCTACCAGCTCAGCGCCAACCCGAACTTTGCGCTCGACGTGCAGACGAGGGTGGATGGCAGCAAGTATGCGGAACTGGTGTTAGAGAAGGAGCTGGACAGGGAGGAGCAAAGGGAGCTGAATTTGGTCTTGACTGCGCTGGATGGAGGCAGCCCGCCACGCTCGGCCCACGTGCAGATCCACATTGACGTTGTAGATGCCAACGATAATGCCCCGGTCTTCAACCAGTCCACCTATAAGGCGAGTGTGAGGGAGAACACGCCCAGCGGTACCCTGGTCGCCAGGATCAGTGCGTACGACCTGGATGATGGGGCCAATGGAGACATCATCTACTCCTTCAGCAGCCACACCCCCGCCAAGGTACGAGAACTCTTTGCTCTGGACTCAGCCACAGGGGAGTTGAGGGTCAAGGGACAGCTGGACTATGAGGAAACAAAGTTGTACGAGATTTACTTACAGGCTAAAGACAAGGGAGCCGTTCCTGGTGTGGCTCATTGCAAAGTGCTGGTGGAAGTCGTGGATGTGAATGACAATGCTCCAGAGGTGACAGTGACTTCTGTCTACAGCCCTGTGCCTGAAGATGCAGCCCCAGGGACGGTCGTAGCTCTGCTGAGTGTAACAGACTTGGACTCCCATGACAATGGCCTGGTGAACTGTTTTATTTCCCCTGGGATCCCATTCATGCTCAGCTCCTCCCTTAAAAATTACTACACATTGAAAACAGAAGGAGCTCTGGATCGGGAAAAGGCAGCAGAGTATAACATCACTATCACAGCCAAGGATTCAGGCTCACCACCCTTGTCTGCAGTAAAACACATCCTGGTGCAGGTGTCAGATGTCAATGACAATGCTCCCAGGTCGTCCCAGGACTCCTATGATGTCTATGTTCCTGAGAACAACATGCCTGGCATCCCCATCCTTAACGTGAGCGCCACGGATCCGGACCTCGGGCGCAATGCCCACCTCTCCTATACCCTTTTGGGTGACACCACTTTTGGCCATCTCTTCTCCATCAACCGGGATAATGGCACCCTCTACCTGCTCACCTCCCTGGACCATGAGGACCAGGTGGAGTTCAACATGATGGTGCAGGTCCAGGACGGTGGCTTTCCACCTCTGGCCACTAATGTCTCAGTCAGTGTGTTTGTCACTGACCTCAATGACAATGCCCCAACGGTGCTGTACCCTCAACCCAACACCACCGCCACCTACACCGATGTGGTGGCACCAGGCACTCCTGCTGGCCACATGGTCACCAAGGTGGTGGCGGTGGATGCGGATGCAGGGTACAATGCCTGGATCTCCTATACCCTGCTGCAGGCCACTGACCCCAGCCTCTTCTCGGTTGGGCTGCACAACGGGGAGATCTTCACGGCCCGCCAGCTCCGTGAGGATGATCCTCCTGAGCACACCTTAGTCATCCTGCTGAAAGACCATGGGGAGCCTGTGCTGTCCACCAGTGCCACCATCTCCATCTCTGTGGCCGAGACGGTCAAGGAGGTGCTCACTGACCTCACTGATGTGGCACCTGCCAGTGATCCCAGGAGACATGTGACTTTCTATCTCATCCTGGCTGTGATTTTGGTGTCAGCAGCCTTCTTCATCACTATGCTGTCCGTGGGCATCTTCAAGTGCTACAAGTGGAGGCAGTCAAGGGAGCTGTACAACAGCTCTAGGAGCACCACGTACAGGACACCAGGGCCCTTCAACCACATTGATGCTGTGAGGGGTGGCTTCACGCCACCCAGCTTCTACCACCAGGTCTATCTCACCACAGACTCTCGCCAGAGTGATCTCCTGTGTAAAAAGCCCTTCACTTCCAGCCCCTTGGGGAGCCGCCAGGGCACCATAAGGAATGGTGAGCCAGGGCTGTACCACCAGATTGTGGGCACTGCCAGCCGGCTCCCCACACCTGCTGAGGTAACGTAGCTCCTTCCTTGGCGTGTCCCAGCGCTGGGCAGAGCCACGGTTCCTTTGTGCCATACGCTTGTGGTTGCGTGTTGGGGTTGGGAGGGACATCCAGTTGTGCCACGCCCCTAAAGAGTTCAGCTACAGCTGAGCAGGTGTTCTTTGGAGTCAAATGAGCCATCCTGAGGGCTGATGACTTTTGCACTGTGATGAGCAGGATCAAGTGAGTCAGTTTCCTCATGTTGGCAATCATATGTCTTTTGGAGGCAGTTTTGGGTGCACCCTGCATGAGTAAGCAGTGGAGGCTGAGGTCAGCTTGAAACCGCTGGTTAATCCTTGGCACAAAGTTTGCTGTTAATGGTGTTTCCTTCCCTTTGCAAAAGGAGAGCCAAGGGGAGCACTTGAACTGCGGGGGAACATTTGAATCTCTGTGTGTCGTGACTTGGTGGGGGCTGGAGAGCTGGGGCGCAGGTGGGGCTGGGAGCTGGGGATGGGCGTGTTGCCTCTCACAGAGCAGCATGCAGAGCTGAAGGGTGATGCTGGCTCCTCTGACTGTGGTCATAGAGCAGTCCTTCCATCTGTGCCGTTCCTCATGTTTGTCTCCTGAATGGTTCCGGTTTTATTTCCATGGAAGTTCTGTGCTGATGTTCACTCTGGGGGAGGGGGTGGGATTGCAGACTGCCCCCCGTTGCTTGCAGGGTTCTGCTGAGCTGGACTTTGGCTCTGAGCAGGATGCTGAGTCCTCCACTGAGATGTTGTTCAAATGCCCTATTATGAGCTCTGCATGATTCTTAATATGCTGTCTCTGGGTGATGTCTGGTGTCCTGACTGCAGGCTGGAAGGAATTTGCGCATGGCAGCAGCTTCTGTGCTTCTCCCCCGTTGAGAATTGTGCTGCTTAATTTGAAAGCTTTCAATTACAGGAATGCTTCAATCTTCAGAGGTGAGGCCAGGTAGTGGATCCAGTGGAGGGGGAGTGTGGATCTGGTGGATTTCCAAGGTCGTTGGTGCTGGTAATTTGTCCTTCCTGGGAGGCAGTGGGTAGGAGTGACTGGTTCCTCAGAGCAGAAGGAAGTGAGGTGCAGCGGAAGCTGTTCATGGGGGTGAGGCTGCGTGTGCTGCCTGCTCACTGTGGCCAAATCACAGATGGAGGCAGAAACCTCTCAGAATTATTTTATGCCTTTTTATTTTTTTCCCTGGCTTGCGTCACTGCTCAGACTCAGCACTTCTGATTTGTGGCAGGTGAGAATGGCTGCAGCAGCTGCAGGAGCAAGTGTTCCTCTGCATTGTGTGGGCTGTGCTATGGCTGGGGACAAGGATGTCCCCTCCACCTAAATGTCCTGACAAGATGCCTTTGGGGGTGAGGGCAATAAATGATTTGAGATTGGGGGTGGAAGGAGGGCAGCAAGCCCCAGCCATGACTCCCTCCTACCCCCCAGTACTGCACTGGAAGGGCACTGGCAGTGAGAAATCAGCTGGGCTGGCTCTGGGCCCTGGATTTTCAGTCTTTGTGGTGACAACAGACTGTGTCAAGCCTGCAAAGGCTTTACACCTCCTTGCTCTGCAGGGCACAGGCAGCCCCCAAAAGGGATGCAGGGGGAAGGGTGCTGGCCCTGTCTCTAGCAGGTGGTGTGTTCTACCATGAGGGATCCTACCTGCAGGATCTCCAGTGATCCCTGGGTTGTCTGGCTTGGTGCCTTTCCACAGAGTGAGCTCTGACCCTGTGGAATCTCCTTCTCCATCCCAGACACCCCATACCCTTCCTGCCTTGTCCCACTGTCCCCATCCCAAGCTTTGACAGGCCCAAACAGCCGCATGATCCCTGTGTAAAGCCCTTGCTCCAGATCCTTGCTGGCTGAGCCATCTCAGGACACTGAGGGGTTTCTCCCAGGCTATGTGGGCTTTGCAGGGGCTTCTGCTGAGGCACTGCAGCAGCACCAAACCCATTCCCAGGGGTGCAGACCCTGTGTTGCCATGGAAAGCTCTGTCACCCAGCTGTATAGTCTGGGGCTCAGCCTGGGATGGGGACAGGGCATATTCCAGAGCCAAGGTTACCGTGACAGCTTCCTGCTGGTGGTACCGCCCTGGGGGAATGAATGTGTACCAGAAGGAATTGGTCTCTGTGTGCTGGGGAATCCCTTGTCCGGTGTTTTTCTGCATTGTCTCTTTAAGGACGCCTTCCCCCCCATCCTCCGGAGCCGGCGGTAGGTGGGACCTGGGCAGTGTTCTCACCATTCCTAAGGTTCCTCCCGGTGTCTCTCCCTGACTGGCAGCAGGGCGGTCCCGCCTCACGGCTCAGAATAGGCAGGGAGGTGCTGCAGACGGGAGGGAGGACCCTGGACTGCAGCACCTTCACGGTCCCTGCTGTCGGCAGAAGGATGCTGTCCCTGTCGCTGTCCCTGTCGCTGTCCCCTGTGCCGGGCACGGCAGCCTTCAGCCTCTCCCAGCTGTTCCCCAGGTCCCTCTGGTGCCCAGGTGGTGGGGACAGGCAGGATCCCAGGCAGGTGCTGGGTCCCCTGTCTGCCACAGCACTGCAGCCCCCAGGGTCTGTGTGCACCCAGGGGAGGGGCAGGGTGGCCTTCAGTGCACCAAGGATGGAAGACGGACAGGGACTTCTTACAAAAGCATGCAGTGACAGGATAAGAGGGAATGGTTTTAAACTGACAGAAGGTTTAGATTAGATAACAGGTATAAAAATTCCTCCCTGTGAGGGTGGTGAGGCACTGGTACAGGCTGCCCAGAGAAGCTGTGGCTACCGCATCCCTGGAGGCGTTCAAGGCTGGGCTGGATTGAACTCTGAGCACCCTGGTCTAGGGGAAAATGTCCCTGCCCACGGCAGGAGGTCAGAATGAGATGATTTGTAAGGTCCCTCCCAACCCAGGCTATTCTGTAGACTCTGACTGCACAAGGCTTCTGCAGGGATGTGAATGGAGCTAAAAGTATGCGGCTTGCCAATATCGTCTGTGACAAGAAGAGCAGGAAATTTCTGCGCTCCCCCCTGGGGAGGCTATGACCCCTGCTTCTGCCCTCAGGAGACTGGCTGCAAAGCTGTCACCTGCCACAGAGTATCAGTGCCAGGTGGGAGGCTTGGGCTTCCTTCCCAGTCTGAGATCCTGACCTGGTGGTGTGATCCTGTGGTGATCTAGTGGCCTTATTGTCTGGCTCTGTGTGTTGGCAGTGATTTGGGTACTGTGAAGACTGACCCCTTCCTTGCCCCAGGGTGAGGAAGTGGTTTGCAGTCAGATATGCATTTGGAGCAATTGTATTTTGGCTTTGAATGGCTCACCTGCCTTTGCTTTTGCACCTTCAGCCAGCCACTCACACGGTGGGCTGGCAGGGGTGGGTGTCCCGCTCCCAGTGCAAGGTCTCCTGGCCGGTGGTGGTACTGGTGGCAGCGATGCCTCACTCAGAGAGGCAATCATGGGGTGCAGGCAGCAGCCAAAGCAGTAGCTGAGGGGGAGAAGAGGGGTGAGAGAAGAGCCCTTGGCACCTCGGGGCTCTAACAAGCACCTTTTTATCGGGCATGAAAAGTCCTTTGGCCTGCGTTCATGACAGCTGCCCTTTGTCTGTGGGCATGATGTGAAGCCACCATTGTGGAGGGGGAGCACACAGGGAGGGCTTGTACCTTGCTTCCAGGCTGCCAGGACGTGCAGTTTCCCTGTGAACGCAGAGCGAGCTGTCGGAGCAAGTGAGTCAGGCTGGCAGAGGGGAGGCCGGGGGTGGCAGCCCCGCTGTTGCCGGCTCAGGCCCCTGCTTCCCGCACCTCCGGAGCCACTGCTGGCCGAGAGGGGATGGAGCTCTCGGCCAATTGGGCGCTGATCTGAAGCGAGGGGGGGAAAATCTGCTTCTCCCCCACCCCCCCTCCCACCTCCGCGCTGGGGCTGTGATTCAGTTCCCCTCCCCCAGCCCACCCCCTCTGCTTGGAGGCTGACAGTTGGAGCCGCAGCCTGCCGGAGCCCCGGAGCTGTTTTCTAAGCCGTGCAAGAGAGACCCAGGGATTTATTCGCAGTTCCTCAGTGCCTGCCGTGTCCCGGGCCGGATGCGCACGGACATGGAGAGTGCCAGCCTCCAGCGACCCGCCTGGAAATGGCAAGTACTGAGTTTGTTTTTGCTCTGCGGCTGGGGCTGGGGCTCCGGGCAGATCCACTACTCGGTGGTTGAGGAGTCAGAGTTGGGAACCGTGGTGGGGAACGTGGCCCGGGACCTGGGCTTGAAGGTGGAGGAGCTGCCGGGTCGCAGGCTGCGCCTGGGCTCAGAGGAGAGCTTGCGCTACTTCGCCGTGCGCCTGGACAGCGGCGCGCTGGTGGTGAGCCAGCGGCTGGACCGCGAGCGGCTGTGCGGAGCAGCTGCCAGCTGCGTGCTGTCGGTGCAGGTGGTGACAGAGAACCCCCTGCAGCTCTTCCGCCTGGAAGTGGAGATCCTGGATCTGAATGACAACTCCCCGAGCTTCCCCACCGCTCACCGCACCCTGCGCATCGCCGAGTCTGCCACGGTGGCCGCGCGCTTCCCCCTGGAGAGCGCGCAGGACCCTGACGTGGGCACCAATGCTGTGAGCTCCTACCGGCTGAGCCCCAACTCCCACTTCTCCCTGGACGTCAAGCAGCAGCCGGATGGCAAACTCTTCCCGGAGCTGGTGCTGGAGCGTGCTCTGGACCGGGAGGAGCAGCCCGAGGTGCAGCTGGTGCTGACGGCTGTGGATGGGGGAAGCCCAGCGCGCTCGGGCACGGCGCAGATAACGGTCCAGGTCCTGGATGTCAATGACAACGCTCCCACCTTTGACCACACCACGTACAAGGTGAAGGTCCCGGAGAACACACCTGTGGGGGCTGTGCTCCTCCGGGTCAATGCTTCTGACCCCGATGAGGGTCCCAATGGGGAGACACAGTACTCCTTCGGGGTTCACACCTCCGACTCGGTGCGGAGGCTCTTTACCCTGGATCCCCACTCCGGTGAGGTCCGGGTGAGCGGGGCCCTGGACTTTGAGGAATCCCGTTTCTATGAGATCTATGTGCGAGCCCATGATGGAGGGGTCCCGGAGATGGAGGGCAATTGTGTGCTGCAGGTACAAGTGGAGGATGCCAATGACAACCCCCCGGAGGTGCTGCTCACTTCCTTGTTGAATCCGGTGCCAGAAGACACCCCACCAGAGACTGTCGTGGGGCTCTTCAATGTACGGGACCGAGACTCGGGGGCCAACGGGGATGTGAGTTTGGAGATCTCCCCCGATGTGCCTTTTGCCATCAGGTCCCTTCAGAACCACTTCTCCCTGGTCACCCAGAAGAGCCTGGACCGGGAATCTACCTCACAGTACGCAGTGGAGCTGATTGCCCAGGATGGTGGCTCTCCTGCCCTCACCACCACACTCACGCTGCTCCTCAATATATCTGATGTAAATGACAACCCCCCACGCTTCTCACAGCCCTCCTACGATGCCTTTCTCCAGGAGAACAACCCGCCTGGCTTCCTGCTGTGCACCGTCTCTGCCTCAGATCCTGACGACGGGGATAATTCCCGGCTTGTTTACTCCATAGAGAGTGGCCAAGTGCAGGATGCCCCCATCTCTTCCTTTGTCCACATCAACCCTGACAATGGTAATCTCTATGCTCAGCGCACCTTTGACTTCGAGCTGCTGCAGGTTCTGCCAGTGTCTGTGGTTGTGAGGGACTCGGGGTCCCCCCCCCTCTATGCCAATGTTACCGTCTACATCTTTGTGCTGGACCAGAACGACCATCCCCCCACCATCCTGTACCCTGCTAGTGACAGCGATGTGCCGGCACCCCAGAGGGTCCCACTGTCTGCCCCACCGGGCTACCTGGTGGCCAAGGTGACAGCAGTGGATGCAGATGCTGGGCACAATGCCTGGCTCTCCTACCGACTGTTGCCACAGTCCACCGACCCCTCCTTGTTCCACGTGTCGCTGTACACGGGGGAGGTGCGGACCGCGCGTGCCTTCCAGGACAGCGACATGGCAGTGCAGCAGCTCCTTGTCCTGGTGACGGACAACGGTGACCCTCCGCTCTCCACCACTGCCACCATCACTGTGGCCCTGGAGGAGGCAGCCCTGGAGGAGAGCTTCAAGCCTCAGGATTTCCTGGCTGGTGCCAAGGAAAAGCCGGACCTGACCTTCTACCTGATCATCGCTCTGGCAGCCATTAGCACGGTGGCACTGGCCACCGTCACCCTCCTGGCCGCCCGGTGCCTCCGGCGCAGGGGCCGTGCCGCCGTCTCACCCTACTGCTGCTGCTGGCTCAGCGAGTCGCCCTCCAGGGACTTCTGCAAGCACTCCAGTCCCAAACTCCAGCTCAGCTCCGACGGCACCCTTAAGTACATGGAGGTCACGCTGCGACCCACCGACTCCCCGTCGCAGTGCTACAGCACCTGCTTCTCCCCCGGCTCCGAGCGGAGCGACTTCACCTTCCTGCGGCCCTGCCCAACCCCCGCCACCCTGCCGAGGGCAAGCGGGGCTTTCCTGCCCGCTACCGGCACGCTGCGGGACCGCGGCCAGGTGAGCGGCGATGCCGGGGCGGGTCCGGCGCTGCCGGGCGCTCCTCGGCGCGGTCCCCGCGGGGCGCGGAGCGGCCGCGCCGGTTCGCGGCGCGCGGCGGCGGCGCGCGGGCCGTGATTGGCGCCGGTGTTGCTGTCCTGGGGAAGGAGCGCGGCGATTGGAGCGGCGCCGCCGCGCCCGCAGCCAATGGCGGGGCGGCTGCGCGGCCGCGCTCCCCCCGCCCCGTCGAGCCGCGTCCGCCCCAAACAATGAATGGGAGCGGCGAGCGCTGAGCGCGGCCCCCGGCGCCGAGGGCATCGCTCCCCGGCCGGCCACCCGGCAAGGATGCCGAGGGCAGGGCAGGCGCGCCGGTCCCTGGGGCTGCCGCGTGTATTCTCCTTCTGTTTGTTCTTGCACAGCTCATCTGCTCAGATCCGATACAGCATCCCGGAGGAGCTCACACGCGGTGCCTTTGTGGGCAATATCGCCAAGGACCTGGGCACCGATGTGGCTAAACTGGCGGCAGCTAATCTGCAGGTACTGTCGGATTCGGATTCCCAGTACTTCTCTGTCAATGTGAACACCGGTGTTATTATGGTCAGCGAGAGGATAGACAGGGAGCAGCTCTGTGGGCAGAACCCACGCTGCTTCCTCCACTTGAAACTTGCCATCGAGAACCCGGTGGAGTTTTACCGTATCGAGGTGGAGATCCTGGACATCAATGACAACCCCCCGGAGTTCCCCAGCGATGAGGTGTCCTTGCGCATCTACGAGCTGGCGTCTCTGGGTGCCCGCTTCCCCATCCAGCCAGCCCAGGACCCCGATGTGGGCACCAACACCTTGCAGACCTATCACCTGAGTGCCAATGACAACTTCAACCTCAACGTGAAGGCCCGCACTGATGGTGGGAAGTTCCCTGAGCTGGTGCTGGAGCGGGCCCTGGACCGGGAATTCAGAGCTTTCCACTACC
The DNA here is from genome assembly GCF_037042795.1 of Molothrus aeneus. Lineage (NCBI taxonomy): Eukaryota > Metazoa > Chordata > Aves > Passeriformes > Icteridae > Molothrus > Molothrus aeneus. The sequence continues at coordinate 16,541,552 of NC_089660.1, forward strand.
TGGTCCTGACTGCTGAAGATGGGGGCTCTCCCCCACAGTCCAGCAAGATACGCATCACTATTCAGGTCCTGGATGCCAATGACAACCACCCGGTCTTTGACAGACCATCATATGGAGCACGCTTGGTGGAGAACTCGCCGCTGGGCACCCTCGTGGTGAAGTTAAATGCCACGGATGTGGACGAAGGACCCAACGGAGACATCCGCTACTCCCTCAGTAGCCACAACTCAGCTGCCTTACGCCAGATCTTTGCCATCGATGAGCAAACTGGGGAGATTCGTGTCCAGGGCAACCTGGACTTTGAGGAGGCGACAGTGTATGAGATCGAAGTGGAGGCCAAGGACATGGGCTCGCCCACGATGGAGGAGCACTGCAGCGTGGTGGTGGAAATCACTGATGTCAATGACAACGCCCCTGAGGTCATTCTCACCTCCTTCTCAAGCACCCTGAGCGAGGATGCTCTGCCGGGCACAGTGGTGGCCGTGATACACGTCAGAGACAGGGACTCTGGTGAGCAGGGCAAGGTCCTGTGTCACGTGTCTCCAGATCTTCCCTTCCAGCTGCGCAAGGACTACGAGCACCAGTACTCGCTGCTCACCAGCACCCGTCTGGACCGGGAGCATGTTGCCTACTACAACGTCACCGTCTCTGCCTCGGACCTGGGCAATCCGCCCCTCTCCCGCCACACCATCTTGCCAATCACCCTGATAGATGTCAATGACAACGCTCCCCAGTTTGAGCAAGCGTCCTATGAAGTGCTGGTGGCAGAGAACAATCCAGTGGGCAGCGTGCTGGTTACAGTCTCTGCTGCCGACCCCGACTCGGAGCAGAATTCCCGCCTGTCCTACTCCATCCTGCGAGCTGGTGGGACAGATCCAGGCCTGGATCCTACTCGCTACCTCTCGATACATCCCACGAATGGGCAGGTCACCGCCAAATTCCCTTTTGACTATGAGCAAACCACCTATCTCCAGTTCCACGTGGAGGTCTCTGATGGTGGCTCCCCGGCCCTGAGGAACAGAACACTGGTTCATGTTTTTATAGTGGACCAGAACGACAACGCCCCACGGGTGCATTTCCCCAGGGCTGGGGAGGACTCTGCTACTCAGCTCCGAATTTCCCCCTCCATCGTCCCTCCTGCCCTCATCACCAAGGTGGTGGCAATAGATGCGGACTCGGGACGCAATGCTTGGCTGTCCTACCACCTCGTGGAAGCCACAGACCTGGGGCTTTTCAGCGTGGCCCTGCGTTCCGGGGAGGTCCGGATCATGCGGGCTCTGCAGGAGACGGACGCCTCTGAGCACGAACTGTTGGTGGTGGTGCGGGATGCCGGGGAGCCCCCGCTCTCCACAGCTGTCACACTGGTGGTGCTGGTGGAGGAGAAGGGTCCGGAGGCCCTGCAGGGCTCCGAGGCTCAGGCTGCTGATGGTGGGGGCTTGCCCAGTATTACGCTTTATCTCATTGTGTCCCTGGTGCTCATCTCCACCGTCTCGCTGGTGGCACTGGCAGCGCTGGGCACTCGGTGCCTCCGGCGGGGCTCTGCACCTGCCAGCCAGGGCGGCTGCGTGGAGAGCGTGAACACGCTTCAGCCTCCTCCCAGCCACATCTTTGGGCACTTGCACTATGAGCCTAAGAAAGGGGACACTGTCATGGGCGTGCCGGTGACAGCTACGGCACCCCCCGCCCCTCGTTACCGCTCCTGCTTTTCGCCGGTCTCGGATATCAGCGAGTTCATGTTTGTGAAACCCTCCGCGGATCCCACCCTGTGCAGCGAGGTGAGCTCGGGGGTGTGGTCTCCAGCCTGAACACAAGCCCGGTGTTGGCGGGGCTCGGCACCGAGCCCGGCCGGCTTTGGGGAGGGGGTGTCCGCCGATGCCCGGTGCCAGGAGCCGGGCGGGGCGGAGCGGGTTCCCCCCCGCTGCCGGGAGTCCCCGGCGCCCTCCCGGCGCTGCGGGGGCGGAGTGGCGGCAGCGAGGGAAGGGGAGGGCTACGCCGTGCGTATTTTGGGGAAGGCGGTGAGATGGAGAAGGGGAGGAGGAGGGAGAGAAAAAGGAGGAGGCGGAGGAGGAGGGGGCTGTGGAGAGACGTAAAACTGTCACTCGGTCCATCCCCTCCGCTCGCCGACTTTGTGTGTCTTTGCGTGTCGAGAAGCCGTTCAGCCGGCCGGGCTGCGCTCGCCCCCTCCCCCGCCTCCTCCATCCCTCCCTGTCCGGCTCCGGCGGCTCCGGCGGCGGCTTCCTCCCTGCACAAGCGGCTCGGACCCCCTCCGGGCGCAGGGGTTCCGGCTGCCGGGGCCGGCTGCGGGGGCGGGGAGGAGGGGGAGGCTGCGCGGAGCCGCCGCCGCTCCTCTCCGCGCTGCTCCGTTTGCACAGCCGGCCCGGGATGCTCGCGGGACAGAGTTTGCCATGGCAGCTCCCGCTGCTGCTCGCAGCCCTCTCCTGCCTGCCGGCTCCCAGCTGCGCCCAGCTCCACTACTCCGTGCCCGAGGATCGCGAGCCGGGCTTCTCTGTGGGCGACCTGGCCAAGGACTTGGGGGTGGAGGTGCGGAGCCTGGCCGCCCGCAACTTGCGCCTGGTGAGCGAGGGTGGGCAGCGGCACTTCCAGGTGGACCTGGCGGCAGGTGTGCTCCTCCTGGACAGCAGGCTGGACCGGGAGGCACTGTGTGGGCAGAGCCCCACGTGCTCTCTGCACCTCCAACTCGTCATGGAGAATCCCCTCCAGCTCCACCGTGTTGAGGTGGATGTCCTCGACGTGAACGACAACGCGCCCCAGTTCCCCAAGCCAGAGGTGGTGCTGGAGATCACTGAGGTAGCCAACCCTGGGACTCGGCTGCCCTTGGAAGTAGCAGAAGACCCAGATATGGGCTCCAACTCCATCTCCACCTATGAGCTCAGCCCCAGCAAGCATTTTGCCCTGAGCATCAATGTGAGAGGAGATGGTGTTAAAATGCCCGAGATCGTACTTGAAAAAGCACTGGATAGAGAGAAAGTGCCTGTTCATCATCTAACACTGACAGCCCTGGATGGAGGGAATCCTGTGAAATCTGGCACTGCCAGGGTTACCATCCATGTTTTGGATGCAAATGACAACCCTCCTGTCTGTGACCCACCCATATCCAAGGTACTTCTGGAGGAGAATGTGCCTGTGGGCACTCTGGTCACTAAGCTGAATGTCACCGACCTGGATGAAGGTCCCAACGGGGATGTGGAATATTCTTTTAAAACCAGCAATAATGCACCTGGTAAATTCACCAAACTGTTCTCCTTGGATGCCCGTACAGGGGAGATCAGAACCAAAGCCCCTCTGGATTATGAGGAATCCAGTGCTTACGAGATTGCGGTTCGAGCCAGGGACAAGGGATCCCCAGCCATGGAAGGCCACTGTCACCTGCGAGTGGAATTAATTGATATCAACGATAACAGCCCAGAGATCGTGCTGACCTCTGTCTCCAGCCCAGTGCAGGAGGATGCAGCCCCAGGCACGGTGATCGCCCTCATTGGTGTGAAGGACAGCGATTCGGGTGACAACGGGCAGGTCCGTCTGCAGATAGCAAAAGAGCTCCCGTTTAAACTGGTGTCATCTTTTAAAGAGCATTTCTCGCTGGTCACCAGTGGTCCCCTTGATCGGGAGAAGGCCAGTGGATACAACATCACAGTGAGGGCTGTGGATTCAGGGTCCCCCCAGAGGGCCACACAAAAAACCTTTTATCTCCGCATTGCTGACGTGAATGATAACGCACCGAATTTCTCCAGCCCTTTTGATACAGCTCACGTTCAGGAAAACTCCCTCCCTGGAACTTCTGTCTTTTCAGTGTCAGCATCAGATCCTGATGAGGGTAGCAATGCCAAGCTGTCTTACTCCATCCTGGACAATGGGATGCAGGATGCACCTATCTCAACCTACTTCCGAATCGATCAGGACAATGGCACCATCTACACCGTGCGAGCTCTGGATTACGAGCAGGACAAGGTGTTCCAGGTGCCTGTGGAGGTGAAGGATGCTGGGTCTCCTGCTCTGAGTAGCACTGCTGTGGTCCATGTGTTTGTCCTGGATGAGAATGACAATGCTCCCAACATTGTCTACCCGTCTGTCCCCAAGGGCTCTGCCTTCCACCAAGCCATCCCCGCCTTGGCAGAGCCCGGCTATCTGGTAACTAAAATTGTAGCAGTTGATGCTGACAGTGGCCATAATGCCTGGCTGTCCTACCAGCTGCAGGAGTCTGCTGAGGCTTTGCCTTTCCAAGTGGAACGCCGCTCTGGAGAGATAAGGGTTGCACAGGCTCTCAGGGAGTCAGAAGATTCCCACAGGCTGGTGGTTGAAGTGAGGGACAATGGCACGCCGTCCCTCTCAGCCTCCGTGGTAATAGTCATTTCTCCGGAGGAAAACAGTGTGCAGGACTTCTCCAAGTCCTTGGACCTCCCCCAGCCTTCTTCCGAGGATACCAACCTAACTCTTTACCTCATCATCTCCTTGGTGTCCATCTCCCTCGTGTCCTGTGTGATGTTCGGGCTGGTGGCTGCCCGGTGTCTCAAAGCTGGCAGTGCCAGCTGGACCTTTGCGGGTTGCTGCCGAGGGACTGGCCGCAAGCCCGCCTCCCATTTCCGAGGGCAGATGAAGCCAGATGGCTTCATCAAGTACCTGGACGTGGGAGGAGCGGGCTTGACCTCCCAGGCACAGAATTACACCTCTTGTTTCTCACCCATGTCCGAGCAGAGCGATTTCCTCTTTGTAAAGCCCTTCAGCCATTCTAGCACTGCGGAGACCGTGGCTGCCTATGAGCAGGTGACCAGCACCTTAGCGAGTCCCTGCGACGGGGTAAGAGATGGCTGTTCCTTACTGTCCTCTCTGCTCAGTGCAACAGTTTGTCATATCCAGGCCACTCGGCTCTTCTCGGTCCGTCCTTCCTCCTGAGATGGTGGCCTCAGGGAACACGTGTCACTGTCATCTCCTGGGAGGGGGCAGGTGAAAGTTTTGGCTCGGCTTGGTGGAGGTGGGGGAAGGGGCTGAGCAGCGTTATAGAATCAAAGACTCTGTGTTTGTAGCAGGGGAGAGTTTCCCCTTAGCCCTGCTCGTAGTTGTTTCTATTTGAAGTGATTCTTAGCGTGGTCAGGAACAGGTTTTCTGGGGGTTTAACTTCTTGGTTCTGTTTAACTCATTTTTCCTATATGGCACATGAGCTGTGGTGCGGAGGCGGTTATCTGAAAGGAAAGTCTGCCTGTATTTCTTTTGCTCAGTTTTAGAGAGTGCCTTGTGGAAATTTCTCATTTCTCAAACCCCAAGTGTTATTAATTACTGACTGTGCCTCAGCCAGGGATCATTTTCCAGCTTGGTCATGTTGAGTGAGGAGCTGAATTCGGTATTCAGCACTAAAATACTGAAATGTCAGGAGTGACATTATTCACAAAGATCCTGGTGACCTTATGTGCCCTTGGCTTGCAGAGGCTGAGGAGCGGCAAGCTTTGAAAACTTGAGCTGTTTGTACTCAGATGCCTAAATATAGATGTAGGTGACTGTGTTTAGCTGGAGCTTTTATAACTTTGGGATATAAAAAGTAAAGTAATTTTGTGTCACAAATACCTGCCCTAAATTTGAAAATGGTAATTACAACAGGAATTCAAAATATGGAAGGGCTACTCAAAATATTGGGAAGGGCTTATCTAGTGCAGTATTGTGTGCCAGTGTGTGCAGAAATGCGTATCTGAAAACTGGAGGGCAAGTCTTTCAACAGCTTCATTTGCATGCAGCATGGGGACCAGTGGGGCATCTATTTTAGGGGAGTAATTTATTCTAATATCTTCTTTCATGAGTATCATCAAAGCTGCAGAGAAATTAGTGAGAGCACATCTCCTAAATAAAAATCTAGGTCAGCTCTACTCGTCTTCACTTTTCCTTAGTAATTGCATGTACAAGCAGAATAATCCTATAAAACTGATGTTCCACTATGTATGGACTATGAACTGCTCCTTCCTAAAATAGCTGAGGGAAGCATTGTCCTTTCCAGGTAGTGTGTCATCACTCTGGAGTTCATTAAGATGATCATGATTTTCGGAAGTGTGTGTGTTTTCCCGACAGAAACAGTTGTGCTATTTAGTGCTTTCCACAAAGGCATGATTCAAACAGGAATATACAAGCTTGCTCCATGTCCTTCCTTATTTACAAAATGCTCATTGTCTGGTTGTAAAATAACACGGGCAGAGAGTGATATGGGGGCTTATTAATGAGGTTACAAAGTGTGCTGCTGTGTCTGAAGGTTATTGTGTCTCCTAAACAAATAATGCTTTTTCCTCTTGCTGTCGGAAGTTTATTCTTTTTTCTGTGGACAGAAAAATATTGTAGTGCTCCAAGGCCACAACAGCTAGGAAAAGTCATTCAAATACCATGCATAAAAACAAGATCTCAGGCAGGCCTTTTTAAGGACAGAAGAAGGAGAGATTAGGAGGGTCTGTTACCATTTCACCTTAGAGTATTAAGAGCATCATTCTCAGTATCAATTAACTCTGCCACCCCCTCACACCCCCTTCCTCCTCCAAGCTCATTACTGTGGTACCACTGCTCCTGCTGAATTCATGCCCTTATCAGTTTATTTCATGCTTCATTTCTTTCACAGCCTGGTTTCCTGAGCTGCTTTGGAAGATTATTCTCTGAACAGTTTTTGTCATGCTTTTTGGTATTCATGCTGCTTCAGAAATACTCAAGAAAAAGGGGAGGGGGAGCTTTCTCTTTGTTCTAATTGATTTGCTTCACTTGGACAGAATATGCTGATATTCCAGACTGAAATAATCCAGGATCAGTTCACTTTCATTTTCAAAGGCAAGAAAGGAGGTATTAAAACTCTTCTTTTTCTTTGCAGCAAGCTCAGCCTAACACAGACTGGCGCTTCTCTCAGACCCAGAGACCTGGAACAAGTGGGTAAGTGGCTCTTTCTTCATTTTTCTGTGGGATGAAGATTTCTTTTCTTGGTGTGCCACTTTCAATGCTGGGCAGTCCATGAGTGGCAGCTCTGAGAGAGGCTGTCCCTGTCATTGATGGAGTCAGAAATAGGGCTGCTCCTGTGTCAGCTGTGTTTGTTGGGGCTGTGACAGCTGCTGTTGGCAGTGGTGTGTCTGGGTTTGGTGTCTGCTCCTCAGAAACTGGAAGGAGCTCCAGGTGAAGTTGGGAGATGGCTGGAGGGCTGGACAATGGGTTTCACAGAGAAAGGGCTCTTTGCTAAAGCAGATTCTGAGCATGTAAATTCCTTCCTGAGTCAAAAATCTTAATGCCTCTCCCTTCATGGAGGCCACTGGAAATCACTCCTGTACGAGCCATGGAGCCTTGAGCTCTGTGCTGCTGAGGTGCCACAGAGCCACAGGATGGGTCAGGAGGAAGGAACCACAGAGCTTCACCTGCTCCCACCCCCCTGCTCAGCAGGCTCATCCCAGGGCTCTCAGCACAGGATTGTGTCCAGACACTTCTGGAATATCCCCAGTGAGGGAGATTCCAGCACCTCTCTGTGTGTGTGGGGTCAGCAGAGAGGCCCCAGCAGCAGAGCAGAGACCTCCTGGGTGAGTGCCCTGCTCCTGACTGGGGCTCTCTTGCCTCTGACCCACCAATGTTTGGCTTGTCTTGGTGCACAGTGAGAGACCACTGACAACAAAATGTTGTTCTTTGCCTCTCCCATCTTTTCTCCTGGTTCATGAACAGGGATCCTCTTCAGAGGGTGAACTCCCTTGAAAGAGAGAGCTTTAACTGAATTGCACCTTTCTCTGTGAATACCCAACCAGAGGTTACTGTGTTTGAGGAGACTGGCTCCAGGATAATTTATATGTGAAAGGGTTATATCTTTTGGGACATAGCTGAGGGTTATACTCTCTGAATAATCAGGAGTAAATGTGGGTGATGTCCTTGCTCATCTGGCTGGCTCAGGCACTGTATCTCTGTGTTTTGCCATTCCTTGGCCACTTGGACAGCTCCTGTGGAGTTTCAAATGGTGACATGGGAGTAGTGGGTGCTGGATGGATTTTGGTGTCAGAGCTTGCAGTTAAACATCTGCAGCAGCTGCTTGTGCCTGACTCTTTCCCTGGGTCTGGCTCAATAATTTATCTTATCAGAAAATTAAGAGATTGCTAGAGCCAACTTGTTGAAGTGATTAAACTTTGCTATTCCAGCTGATAAAGCTGAAATGGAGTGAGGGTTTGATGTAATTAGATTAAGTGTTCATAGTAGAAGCTGGCCTTGGACTTTAATGCAAAGCTATAGCTGGAATGGTTTTCTCAGGGGTCTGTTGAGCTCCCTATCACTGACAACATTTTAATCAAGGAAAATCTTCCTTAGCATTTCCGCTCCAGTTGAAATGACAATTAACAAAGCCCTGCTAATGCAGAAGTGCACCACAGCTGCTGTAATTGTTCTGCTGTGAGGAGGCAGTAAATGAGCCCCATCAGAGCAGGCTCTGCTGCTCCTCTTCCAGCACCATGCTGGGCTCTTCAGGGCAGAGCTGATGCAGCCAGACCCCCTCAGCTCAGTGACAGGGACTTCCCTCAGGTCATGGGACAGTGACACTCAGCCCAGCTCCCAGCCCCTGCCTGGGTCTCTTCACAAGCTGTGGTGTGGGAAGAGAGAGGGCAAGAGGAAAGGCAGCCTCAGAGGGTGTGTGGGGAGCTGAAGGAGTGGGACATGTCAGTTCTGGTGCATGAGCCACGATGTCACTGCTGAGGATCTGTGACCTGGGTGTCCAGGACAGCCCCTGAACAGCTGCTGTTCAATCACAGAATGGTTTGGCTTGGAAGGGACCTTCAAGCTCGTCCTTTTCCACCCCCTGCCATGGGTAGGGACACTTTCCTCTGGACCAGGCTGCTCTGAGCCCCGTGTTGTGGCAGGGGGGTCCCACAGCATGGGCTGAACCCTAACTTTGGAAAGAGATTTTGCTGAAGCACAGGCTGCTGTTGAAATAACTGGAAAAACTCAGTGCATTTTAATTCCTGCTCATTTTCCCCACTTGCCTGTGTCCACATTTGCAACAAAACTGCTCTTGCAGATTTTTTCCCCGTTTCTTTCATCCTGTTTTAGGTTAAATGAAGGGGGATGTTTTTAATCCAAACCCGTGTGACACTGTTAAAAGATGGAAACAGAAAGTGCTCTCATATGTTCAGTGCCCAGCCCTGACATCTCCCTGGTGATCAAACAGGCAGATCCTGGAAAACAGCCCACTCCCCATTGTGCTGTTCCCGTGCTCTTCCCAGAGTTTTGATGCCTGGTGTGTGAATTCCCCAGGCACTGCTTGGTAGCACAGGCATTAAAGAGGGGGCAAGAGCAGCTGCCTGAGCCTGGCTCTCTCTGTTCTCTCTCTCTGCTGTTAAACCCTGTACAAATGTGTCTCCTGCTGACAGGTGAAGCTCTGTAGCACCACGAGCTCTCTGAAGTGCAGGGCTCTGCCTGGTGCTAGGGGAGCACAGCTCGACCTTCAGCTGAAAATCAAAAAAAGGATGTGCTCTTAACTCTATTTGACCCAAATTAAATAAAGACACATAAATAATAAAGACACAGCAGCTTAGGCCAGGGGTTTGGGGGGAGCCTGGCACTGACCCTAAGCCAGAAACGAGCTCAAACCCGTGTTGGGATTTCTGCCTTGCTGTCTCCATGGGAGCTGGGGAAGAAACAATCCTGTCTCTTGTCCACATAGCCCTGCCCATCACAGCAAATCCCCCTTGTCTCTGGGCACCTGGAACCAGGCAGAACAGGGGAAGCTCAAGGAGGCAGGGACCAGCTCTTGATCTCCTACATTGCTGCTGCTCCAGGACAACAAAGGGAATCTGCTCTTTGTTCTGAAGCACGGGAGAGCTCTGGTGCACATGCTCAGGAGAGAGGAGCTCAGACAATATGCTCTGAAAATGTGGTAGCGAGGCAGACCTGAGCACAACAGAATTAATCTTGTTTGGCAGAAATAGGAGGATAGGATGATTAATTGAATGATGTTTGTGGTTTGTTTTTCTTAAAAAACCACACCCATGCTGTCGCTGGGCAAATGGAAACGAATCCAGACTGATTCCAAGCAGCAGATGCCATTCCTGGGTAAATCAGATCAGTGGCTCTAGCAGAGATTACAGTGATGAATTGGCCAAAGTGCAGTAAATGAATGGTCCAGCAGCATCTCAGGAGATCCCTGTGGGATCATCACTGTGGGGTTTCCCTGTGGGAGGACGCTGGTGGTGTATGGGAGGAGAGTGCAGGGACTGGGGCTGCTACAAAGGACCCATCCTGTTGTTGTGGTGCTGCCTGCCCCTGGCTGCTCTTTGTTTGGGGCTGTGTGTGATGATTTGTTCAGGAAAACACCGGGCTGGAGGCAGGATTTCCTGCCTGGAGGATGGGGAGGGCTCTGTGTTTCTCACAGGTGGACATGAGGCAGGTCTGGGAGGCATCCTGTGGCAGGGCTGAGGACAATTCTGGGCGGTGTGGGCAGGCTGGGAGGAGATGGCAGGCAGGAGCCACCCCAGAGACAGCGGCAGGGACTCACAGGGAGGTGGGAACAGTGTGAGAATCCATGGCAACTCCAGGGGAGGGAGGAGCAGAGCGTGTGGAGGAGATGCAGAGTTGCCATTTCACAGCCCCCTTCCATGTGTCTGCTCCAATCCTAAATCCCCCTTTGTTAATGCTTCCCAAAGCTGTTGCTAGCCAGGCTTCCCCTCCCTGGCTGAGCACAGCCAATGGTGATGTTCACTTGGCTTCCCTTGTTTATCAAACAGCACCACAGCTGCCCTGGCTGCCCCCAGCCATCATCCCCCACCACAAACCAGGGGCTTGGGGCTCACATGGAGATGCTGCAGCAACAGAGAGCAGAGAGCCAGGAAGGAAAAGAGGGATTTATTTTTTTTTCATTCTTTGTTTTGTTTTCGTGCAAGAACTTCAAGAGTTGGGCTTGCAGGACTATCAACAGGCTGCCTGTGTGTGCTGGGGCTGGGGAGAGGAATGAAGAAAAGTCCTTTAAGCTCTCAGGGGTGTTCTTGTGGCTCAAAGCATGCAGGTGTTGCCAAGGGGGGGCTTGGGGTGTGTTTTTGGGGTGCATGACAGTCTACCAGGACACTGATCCCACATGTGTGCCTGGGGGGGACATCCCAGAGCAGCTGGGGCCAGAGGGGGAACCATGGACATTCCTGGGCTTACCCAGCTGAAGGACAACCGGCCACAGCTGCAGGCTTTGCCCACATCCTTCCTAAAAATAAATCAAGGCAGACCCAGGAGCCCCAGGGGTGTCTGGGGGTGTTGTAAACACTGAGGAATTTACGCTGGGAGTTTGTGTGGTGTTGTAGTGGATCCAAAAGCAGGTGCTACAAGCACAGGGCACCAGTGGGGCTGTGCAGATAAACACTGATGGATTTGCCTTCTGCTCATTGATGGAAAATGTGGAAATGGGCACAGGCAGAGCTGCTGGACAGGCTGCAGCTTCTCACTGACAGCAGCAAGAGGAGCAGCAGAAGGAAGTGCCCCTGTGGGAAGTTTAGGAAATAATTACAATCCTCACATTGCCATCCCAAACACACCCCAGGGTTAAGCCAGCAGTGGTATTTGCTTTGCCAGGTGTGGTTCCACACATTCTGCAATTCACCCATTCCCATTCTGGGTGAATTATAAAGTTGTAACAGTCTCTGGGCTAAAATTCCAGCTTTTTCTGACTGGGTTGTGTTTGTTTGCCTGTTCAGTGTTGAGTAGTGATTCCTCCACAACTCCTGCAGCATGTGCAGTGTGGAGCTGCTGTCAGCTGCCTCCCCAAGGCATGGGGAAGGTGTGAGTGGAGCCCTGCAGCCTGAAAAAAATCACAGCAGCCTCTGGAATTCTATTTGAGGGCATTGCTTTGAAGGGTTACAGCCCTAATCTAAGTGACAGTGTTCTCCTAAGAGTGAGAGCTGCTGTGTTTAATGTGGGCTGTGACTCTGAGTGCAGGAGGAGCTGTGCCAGTGAAGGAGCTCTGCTCTGAAGGGGATTTCCCCCTGCCAAACAAATCCTTGGGGCTGAACAGCTCAAATCACCCAACTTCTGCCACATCCTGGGGAGCCTGGGAGTGAAGTCTTTTTGGGGAGTATTTGGGGTGGTTGTTTGTGTCCAGTGATGAAGCCCACACCAGTCCCCAGCCTGCTCCTGTGGCTTTTGCTCAGCAAACACCTTGAAGGGAACCACAGAAGCCCAGGAAGGGCCAGACTGTTTTATCTGCCAGGTTTGACCTGGTGGGTTGTGGAACAGAAAAGATTGAAGACAATTGAGAGCTTCATGGCTTGGAGGGGCTGGAGCGTGTCCAGGGCAGGGAACGGAGCTGGGAAGGGGCTGGAGCCCCAGGAGAGGCTGAGGGAGCTGGGCAGGGGCTCAGCCTGGAGCAAAGGAGGCTCAGGGGGCCCTTGTGGCTCTGCACAGCTCCTGCCAGGAGGGCACAGCCGCGGGGGCCGGGCTGTGCTCCAGGGAACAGGGACAGGAGCAGGAAAAGGTCTCAGTTTGCACCAGGGAAGGTTAAGATTGGATATTGGGAAAATTTCTTCTCTGAAAGGGTGGTCAGGAGTAGGAACAGATACCAGGGCAGTGCTGGAGTCTCTGTCCCTGAGGGGATTTGAAAGTTGTGCAGATGCAGCACCTGGGGCCTGGGTTCGTGCTGGAGTTGTCAGTGCTGGGTTCATGGCTGGACCCAATGATCTCAGAGGGCTTTTCCATCCTAGCAATGCTGTGATTTAACTGCTGGGGTTTCCTATCAACCCTACAGACAAAGCACTGCTTTTAAATGACTGTGAGGCTGCTCAGAGCCTGGCTTTGCTCTGAGCACGGGCTGCAGACTTGGGGTGCAAGTTTAGAGTGGATTTGGGTTGCAGGGCAGGCAGGAGCTGTTTTGATGCTGGGACCAGGACTTTTCTCTGGATAACTCCTCTCCCTGCCCCTCTTCCTGCAGAGCTGATGTGATTTTGGGATTGGAAGCTGAAGGTTTTTGTAGAGATGTGTCCTGTCCCACCCCACCTCCCCTTCCACAATCAGGAGACCACAGAGCTGTCCTCTCTGCCACCCGTGAGCACTCCTGCTTGCAGGGGCCACCCTTTTGGCTACAAACAACCCAAATCTCAGCAGATTCAGTATTTGGGCTTCTTTCTACATCACACAGCCCTTTTAAGCTGAGTATTTCCTTCCCTTATGCACCATTCTGGGCCAATAATCCCTTTATCTGCATTTGTCATGGCAAAGTCTGAACCCTCCAGATCCTGCCAAGTGGGACAAAAGTAAAGTCTTTTGTAGAGGAAAGGAAATATCCAGGTGATGGGATGTGGTTCACACTGTGGAGAGCCCCCAGAATATCAGGGGTTTCATCACCAGTTTTATGTATAGAAAAGCTATTTTAGGTGATTTAACAGGTGCTATGTGTATTAGTTTAATTTTTCTCCCTCCATCTGCTTCCTGCACAGCTGAGCACATGCCATGGTGGGCTGCAGAGATGGCTCTGAAAAACAGGGACAGCAACCTTTCCAAAGAATTTCCCAAAATATCCTTCCTGGCATGTCTGGGACATGGATGGTAGCAGGATGGCCTGGGGGAAATAATTACTGGTCTGGGCTCTGTCTCCTTCAGGAGGGTTACAGGAGTTCCAGGGAGAGGGATCGATGCCTTGGCCCCATTTTAGGAACATTTTGGCTTTTGTTCTGCCTTCATCCAGCAGAGCAGCATCCCAGCAGCTCCACAGGTTGGGATGTAGAGGCTCCCCAGCTTTGGGGGGCTGGAAATGCTCCCCCCACTCACAGTTCCTCGCTAACATTATCAGTGGCATCTTTGCAAAGTCATGATCCTAAAGCTGGGCTTCACCCAGGCTCCCTCAGGCCCTGGAGCTGCTGGGATGAGCCAAGGGGCTGGGGAGGAAGGGCCAGCAGGGACAGGGGACAAGGGAATGGTGGCACTTCTGGAGCTGATCCTGCTTTTGGGGCTGGGGAGGGTGGGGGGCTGTGGGATACGGGCGTGGGGAGTGGGACAGAGGGATGCTCGCCCTGAGCTGTGTCCCCACACTTGGGGAGTGTCCCCATGCTCAGGGCAGTGTCCCCAGGCTCAGGGAGCGTCCCCATGCTTGGGGCAGTGTCCCCGGGCACAGGGAATGTCCCCAAGCTCGGGGCTGTGTCCCCAGGCTCAGGGCAGTGTCCCCAGGCTCAGGGAGTGTCCCCAGGCACGGGGCAGTGTCCCCAGGCACAGGGAGTGTCCCCAGGCTTGGGCAGTGTCCCCAGGCTCAGGCAGTGTCCCCAGGCTCAGGGAGTGTCCCCAGGCTCACAGCAGTGTCCCCATGCTTGGGACAGTGTCCCCAGGCTCAGGGAGTGTCCCCAGGCTCAGGGAGTGTCCCCATGCTCAGGGCTGTGTCCCCATGCTCAGGGCAGTGTCCCCAGGCTCGGGGCAGTGTCCCCACACGCCTGGAGCACAGCGGAGGCTCAGCACCGGCTCTGCTCCCTGTCACTTGTCACTTTGCCAGCTGGGGAATGTTCAGGCTGAGATTTTCCTGCCGCTGCTGCCTCCGGCTGGAGCCGCGTGTGGGAGGCAGAGGGGGATGGGGAGGAGGAAGAGAAGCGCAGGGGGATGGGGAGGAAGCTGGGAGAGAGGAAGAGGAGCACAGGGGGATGGGGAGGAAGCTGGGATAGAGGAAAGAAAAGCACAGGGGGATGGGGAGGAAGCTGGGATAGAGGAAGAGAAGCACAGGGGGATGGGGAGGAAGCTGGGAGAGAGGAAGAGAAGCACAGGGGGATGGGGAGGAAGCTGGGATAGAGGAAGAGGAGCGCAGGGGGATGGGGCAGGGGGACAGCCTGCAGCGAGCAGGGTCTCCTCTGGCGTGGGGCTGGAGGAATGGGCTTGGAGGTACCCCTGGCTCTGGGAGCTGCGTGGGGAGGGGAGGGCTGGATGCTGCCCCAGGGGAAGGGGGAGCAGCATCCGGGGCTGGCGTGTAAATGGGAATGAAAGGGGAAGAGGCCGGGAGGAGAAGCAAATCCCAGTCACAGCCCCTGGCCTGGGAATAGCCAGGAGCATGGGCTGGGAGAGGTCCTGGCTGGGAGAGGGCACGGCCATAGGAGCCAGAAAGCCCCAGAAAGAGAGGAGAGAGGATGCTGAGGGTGTCCTGGGAGAATCCCCAGCCTGAGCACTGCCCACAGCCCTGCCCACAGCCCTGCCAGGCACCCCGCAGTGCCCTGGGGCACTGAGCTGCCCTCTCCATCCCCCGGGCTCTGACAGCACTGCTCTGGCACGAATAAACTCTCCCAGTTTGTTGTGGCGCTGCTGTGACTCGTGTTTCCAGCTGCAGAGCAAGGAAAACAATTTTTCAGGAATCCATCGGGCGATTGTGCAAATAAATGTTTGCGAGGCCTTTGGCTGCCATAGTGATGAGCTCCATGGCAACCCCGCAAGGAAATGAATAATTCTGTGCTCGAAATGGAATAATTTTGTGCTGGAAGTGGAAGATAAAAAGGGACCTGATGGCTGAGGGTGCTGCAAATTAGCTGATGAGCAAAGCACCCAAGTGCCCCCCTGGTGTGGGTGCTTGTGGAAGCTCTCGGTAGTGGGGCAGTGCTGGGATGCAGTGGGGCTGTGGCAGGACTGCCAAAAAAGCCTTTTGTCTGTTATTCCATGAAAATGGAAAGCCTTTTGTGTGGTTATTCCATGAAAATGGAAAGCCTTTTGTGTGGTTATTCCATGAAGATGGAAAGCCCTTTGTGTGGTTATTCCCTGGTTTCCATGTAGCCAGGTTTATTGAAGGCAGCCCCAGGTGGTTCAGAGGCTGTGCCTGCCTCTCCTGACACAGCACCTGGCCTGTGCTCCGTGTCCACCACACCCTGAGCCCCTGCAGATGCTGCACCCTGGCTTTGTCTCAAATGTGGCTTTGATTCCTTCTCTCAGTTCTAGCTATGCTGGAAGCATTCCTGAAAATGAAAGCCAGCTCTTTTCTGAGCTTTGAAGTGTGGAGTAGAACTGAACAGAGAAGAAAAAAGGAAAAATCTATCCTATGGGGGATGGGTTTTTAGAAAAACACCCTATTGAATCAACAACATTTGTATTAAAACCAGCCAGCCCCTGGAGTATTTCCATAGGAACCAGCCCTCCCAGTCTGGGCAGGCTCCCTGCAGCAGCATCCCAGGCTGTGGAGGGGTGGTGGCAGTGCCAGGGGGGCTCTGGGTGTGCCCACCCCGGGCAGGGCAGCAGGGCAGGGAGGGCTGCTCATTGTGGAGTCAGTGATTCACAGCTGTGACTCACAGCCCCATCCTATAGCTGTGGAAGGCAGCCAGGTCTGGCCATCAGCTGTGTGCATTCTCCACTGTGAGAAGTTATTTTTGGGTGTTTTTAGATTACAGCCCTTGGGTTTTTTTTCTGTGCCTCTGAATTCTGGATGATTGCGCTGCAAGTAATTGAGACACTTGAATTTCCTGCTTAGAGAAGTGAGTTCAATGCCCTTTTTTGTTTTTTCTTTTTTTTTTTTTTTCTTTTTGCAATGCTAAGGCATTTCTAAAATAGCTTTTCTACGTGGCGTCATGAGGAGCAGGCACACAGCTTTGGGGCTCTTGGTGCAAAATTTGGGAACACTGGCTGCAGTAAGGGTGAAAAAAAGGACATAGGGTGCCAGGTTGAACATGAATCACCAGTGCACCCTTGCTGTGGTGGAGACTGACTGCTTTTACTGCTTTTACTGGTCAGGTTGTAGCCAGCAGGACAAGAAGTTGCTCTCAATTCCCCCGTGGCACCCACAGATCCACACCTGGAGCACCGTGCCCAATTCTGGGCTCCTCACTGCAACAAAAGCAGGGCCACCAAAATGATCTGAGCACTGGAGCCCAGGGCAGGGCGGGAGAGGCTGGGGGAGCTCCTTGTGCCTGGAAGGTGGCACCTAGGAGCACTGCAGCACCCTTAAGGACCCTGCCAACCCACACCATTGCAGGATTCTATGATTTGTGCCCCTCTTCCAGTCTGATTTTGTGATCCCACAGGGAATTAAGGGCAGGTAGGGCTTTGGGTGCCCCTCAAAGTGGAGGGGCTGGTGAGGCTCATGGCAGGAGTTCACCTGCTCATCCCCCAGTGAGACCACAAGGAAGGAGAAGGGTCTGAAGTGCTGCCCATGCTGAGCTGGCTGGTGATGCACAGCCCTCCTTCCTGAGACACTCAGCTCCAAACCAAGAGCTTAGAACAGCTGAGCAAGATCCACAGCTCCTGGTACAGCCACCCCCCTCGGGAGGGTTGGGCTGTGCCACTCAGACCCCTCCCAGCCTGCAGGGACCACCCCGACCCCTCAGGCCTCCCTTTCCAAGCCGTTCCTGGCCAGGTCTGGTGCCCAGGGGTGCCAGCTCTGCTGCCTGTGCCTTCCTGCAGCCCTGGGGCCAAGGGCTGGGGAGCTCAGGGGGTCCTGGTGCAGGTGAATCTCCTGACCTCGGGGTGAGCCTTTCCTTCCTGCATTCCCAGTGCTGTAGGACACAGAGGCTTTGACTGGAGGAATGTCTGTACAGGGGAGCCTGAAGGAGGGGTGCAAGAGGAGGACAGAGTATTTTGGGAAGTGGGAAATGTGATGCTGGCGCTGCCACATCAAAGAAGGAGTTGAACCTGAGCCTTTGATTTCACAGCAGAGTTCAAACCACTGGAATACTACATTAAAAAAAAACCCCAAAATGTATTTGGTATTTATTGCGCTTTCTCTCCCCCCATCTCTGGGTACCACCCACACATCAGGGCAGCTCCCAGAGGCAGGATCAGCGGCTGGGAGGCTCAGGGATGTTTCTGAGCAGCTTTCCTGAAGCCCTGAAAAACCTGGGAGCCTCATCTTGCATCTGGGTGAGGGGCAGGAGCTGCTGGGGTTAACGGGAGCCTGAATGGACTCTGGTTTGCAGTGGAGTTCAGGTTCCCAAGTCCTTTATTGGATCTAGCCCGGGGCTCTATTCCCAGCCAGTTTGTGCCATTAACAGGTCACTGCAGCCCCAGGGCTGTCCCCACCTTGTCCTGGCATGGGGGGGTCTCGGCACACCCACCACGGAGGAATCAATCTGGGAGGGGAGCACGCCTCACTTCTGGTGTTTTCAAACTGTGCCACCACCCCTGGCGTGCAGGAGGGCTGGAAATGGTGCCCGGGATGCCCCGGGATGTGCAGGGATTTCAGGATGCTGCCTGCAGGGTCCTGCCGGGGCAGCCTCTGCTCCATTAGTGCTCATTTGCATCCCCCAAAGATGAACTGGTGTGAGAGCAGGGCCCTGTGCCCGGCTGGGGACGGCTCAGGCACGGGATACAGAAGGGGAGGTGTTGGGGAAGGTGAAACAGGAAAGCCTTAAAAATATGATTGTCTGGTAAAAGATTTTGAGAATATAGAAACTATAAGCGAGATTGAAATGAAAGCAAGCTTTGAGATCCCTCAGTTACTGAACAACTGGAAAACAATGGTGTGGCCAGCTGAAGGTGATCCCCTTTTGATGGAACAACACCCTCTGCCTGCAGACAGCTCCAAGGGTCTGAGCAGACCCTACAGCTTGGCAGAGGGGCCCAAAGAGGAGTTTGTAGGGTTTAAAATGTAACACAGTGTGGTAATGTAGTGATTCTTATAGGCTCTGTGGAAATGCTATAGGATTTGTATATTGTACTAGATTGGTTAGTGAGAATCAGAATATTCAACACAGAAGATTTATTGTATTGTAATGGGAACCTCGCTCTCTTACCCCTTTTACTCTCTTACCCCTTTTACTCTCTCACCCTTTTACTCTCTTACCCTCTCATCCTCTCTCCCCCTCTCTTCTCTCAGGCCTGCTCTGAGCTGTGCCTGGCAGCTCCCAGCAGGGCCCTGCCCCCAGGCCCTTTGCAATAAACTCCAAATTCCATGACCTGGCTGCAGAGATCTCTGCTCTCCATCCATCCCGACCGTGCTACCCCCCAGTGCTCCCACAGGAGGGACGGTCCTGTGGTCCTGGCTCAGGTCCTGCACATCTTTGGATGAGTTGCTTAAGACCAGATTTGGTGCAGAGCACCTGGGAGTGTGTGCACAACATCCTTACAGTCAGATATTGTGTTTCAATGGCAGTTTGAACTTACATTCAGAATTCCAGAATGGTTTGGGTTAGAAAGGACCTCACAGCCCATCTCATGCCACCCCTGCCATGGCAGGGACACCTCCCACCATCCCAGGGTGCTCCAAGCCCCAGTGTCCAGCCTGGCCTTGGACACTGCCAGGGATCCAGGGGCAGCCCCAGCTGCTCTGGGCACCCTGTGCATGGGGCAGGATTTCACAGGGATGCTGAAAGCTCATGAGCATTCAAGGCTTCTCTCCTTGCAGGGCTTTGGTGCAGCTCCAAGGTCACTGTGGCATGAACAACCTTCAAGAACAGTGCCTGTGGGTCCATCCCCATTCCAAAATGCCCATATTGAGCCTGTTCTGTGTGTGAGGGCACAGGTGGAGGGGGCACTCAGGCAGGGGATGCTCAGCAGGGCGTGAGGAGCCCATCTGGTGCCCAGCACTGGCACTGAGCTGGCACCGGCCGTGCCTGCGCTGGCAGGGGCAGCATGCAGGGTACTGAGAGCTCGGGCACAGGGACACCCCAGGGCAGGGCTGGGCAGAGATTCGGGGGCTGAGCAGGGATCTGGGGCTGAACAGGATGCTGAGATCTCAGCAGGGCTTCAGGATCTCAGCAGAGTTGGGGTCTCAGCAGGGATTTGGGGTCTGAGCAGGGTTTTGGGGTCTGAGCAGTCTTGGGGTCTGAACAGGGCATTGGGGTCTGAGCAGGGCATTGGGGTCTGGCAGCTCCTGGGTATAAGGGCTGGGACCACAGGGGTGGAGGAGGCACCTCCATGCCTTGTAGCCTGGTGGTTTGAACACTTTCCTGGGCAATGGGGTAAGGTCCTTTCATGGGAAGGGCTTTCCAACCCCACATCCTCCCCTACCTCACTTCAGGAGAGCTCCCAGGGCAGCCCTCATCCCAAGGGAGCCGGTACACAGCCAAGGGGTAAATCCTGGCATTCCAAGGGGTAAATCCTGGCATTCCAATGGATGGAAGGGCTGTGGGTGGTCAGAGCAGGGACTGGGAGAGGAGACAATGCTGATCTGAGTGGTGGGGTCGTTCAGGGACAGAGCAGAGGGGACCCCAGGAAGCTGGTGAGATGCTGAGGAAGTGTGGGGGCTCTGGAGGGGCTCTGGGAGCACAGCCCTGAGCAGTGAGCAGTGGCTGAGCACAGCTGACACCTGGCAGACATGAAAGCCAGGCTTGTTAGCCTGCACAGAGTGCTGATTGTAGCCTCAGCCACAAAACCTCCTCAGCCAAAGTCTCTCAGCATCCCCTGAGCTCTCCCAGGCTGATCTGTGGTGCTCAGCACCCCCAGCAGCCAAGGAGAGCCAAGGCAGATGCTCGGATGCTCCCTGCTCTCCTCTCCCTGCTGCTCCAGCCTCCCCAGCACTGAGCTTGGCCTCTGTTCAGAGCAGGTTCTGTGGTGCCAGGCAGCTGCTCTGTGATGACCCAAATTCCCACCACACTGTGGGGTTTTCTCACCCTCCATCACATGAATGGAGTTGTAACCTGAAAGAGCTTGAGAGGTGTCACGGACATCTTTTATGGAAAATCCTTTCTTCAGGATTTTTCCTTCTGAGAAGCTGAGAGGCCTCAGGAACAAAATGTAACCAATGGTTATCTGCTGCTGTGGAATGCAACAGGTGCATCTGGGATTGGCACATGTTGGATATTTCTAATTAATGGCCAATCACAGTCAGCTGGCTCGGACAGAGAGCTGAGCCACAAACCTTTGTTATTCATTCCTTCTTATTCTATTCTTAGCCAGCCTTCTGATGAAATCCTTTCTTCTATTCTTTTAGAATAGTTTTAATGTAATATATATCATAAAAGAATAAATCAAGCCTTCTGAAACATGGAGTCAGATCCTCATCTCTTCCCTCAGCCAAAAACCCCTGTGAACACGGTCACAGAGAGGTGCATCCACTCACAGCCTGCAGAAGGGCAGAGCACCTGGGCAAACAGGGGTGGATATGCACCTATGGGGCTCTGGGACTGCAGTTTTTGTGATATGACACTGTAATTTTGGCAATGGATGACATTATATCCCATGGCAGGGGGTTGGAAATAGATCATCTTCATGTTTCTGACCCAACCATTCTGTGATTCCACATTGGGGGGGTTTGGAGGAGATGAGATGCTTGGCTGTGGCCTCTGAAGGCAGCAGGAGTTAGGAAGGTGTTGCTGGATGCACCATGGAGTCCCCAAGTGCTTTTGGTGGTTATTCTTCAAGAGCCTGGTGAGGGATGGACACTCTGAAAGTGGGCCCTGGATGGACCCTGAGTGCTGTTTATGGGAGGATTTAAAGCCTGCACTGGTCCAGCCCACTCCTCCTGACTGAACTGGAGTAACTTGCTGTTTGTTTTCTTTTCCCACAGCTCCCAGAATGGAGAGGAAGCTGGAGCCTGGCCCAACAACCAGTTTGACACAGAGATGCTCCAAGCCATGATCCTGGCTTCAGCCAATGGTTGGTGTCCATCACTCCTGGGAAAACCCTGACTCCTGCTCTGGGGGGCACCTGGGGTCATGCTGATAGAGGAGATGCCGTGGGACTGATTTATCTGGGTTAGCCTGCAAAGGTTCTGCTGCAACAGATCCCAAAGCTGGTGGAAAAGCACTGATATCCCTGCAGAGAGAGGGGTCAGGAGGGATCCAGGGGGAAAAGCACTGATATCCCTGCAGAGAGAGGGGTCAGGAGGGATCCAGGGGGAAAAGCACTGATATCCCTGCAGAGAGAGGGGTCAGGAGGGATCCAGGCAGAGGAGACACCTTGTTCCTGTACACAGGGACACTTCTTCCACCCAAACTTTGTTTGCTTTGTACTGAAACAACACCACCTGGCTGTGCTGGGGTTGTGTTACATGGAAGAACCAGTCTGGAGATGATGTTTTATGGACTGCTTGGTTCCAGAAAGTCACAGTAAATGAAACTTGCTGTGAGGTGAGGAGGAGGGAAGGCTGGAAGTTTGTGTGTGGCTGGACCAAGGGAAACAGGGAGTGCCTGACTCAGTATTCCCAACAAACCTTGTGTGCAGAGGAGCTCCCTGAGCCCCTCTGCTCAGCCATGGGCTCACCAAGGTTTCCTCCCCTGGCTGCTGCTGCTGCCTCCTTGCAGTTGTATTCACAGGAGGGTTTGGGGTCGTTTGGGGCTGGTTTGTTCTGGTTTATGG
Source organism: Molothrus aeneus (assembly GCF_037042795.1). Classification (NCBI taxonomy): domain Eukaryota; kingdom Metazoa; phylum Chordata; class Aves; order Passeriformes; family Icteridae; genus Molothrus; species Molothrus aeneus. The sequence goes on from NC_089660.1 coordinate 16,563,707, forward strand.
CTGTGCAGAAGCCTTGGGCAGGGAGGGATGTTCCCACGCGGCCACAGCCTCCATGGCTTTGTGTGAAACCAGGACAATTATCATTCTGTGCAGCACTATGGATAAAGAGCCTGCTTTTCATAGAGCCTTTATTTATAAATACCTTCAAGTCTTTCCCCCCCCCTTGATTTAAAAATAGAAGCACAGCCATAAAACCCTGTGCAAAATGCTTAGGATGTTTCCTTTGAGCTGTTGGGAGGGAAGGAATCTGAGGGAGGAGGGATGGCTTTGGTGTTGCTTTCTTGGAAAGCTGCTGCAGCTGAGCTTTGCTGCTCTGCAGACACCAGGAGACAGCTGCCGTGGCTGGGGAGGGGGACAAGGTCTGGGGCAAGGCAGTTGTTTACACTCCAGAGAAAGGAACAATGTGAAAATGTGTCTTTGCTCTGAAAAACGACCATGGAAAAACAGCCCTTGGGCTTGCATGTGGTTATCATCACCCAGTGGCTCCAGATCCGGTTTCCTTGCTGGTAAATAAAGCTGTTTTTCTGGCTGCTGCTCCAGCAATCCCCAGGATCAGAGCTAAGCGGGTCCCTTCCAGGTTAAGCACCGACTTTGATGGAGCCCCGGGCCCATTTGCAGCAAATCTCCCCAATCCACTGTCCCAGCCTGTCCCACACGGCTCGGGTCCACTGATGGAAATCAAATCCCTCCTGCAGATAATGGCTGTGCCTCATCCATCCTGCTCGGGCCCTTTCTGTGCTGGATGTGTGCATGGGCACCCAGCAGCAGTTTTCCCTCCAGCACAGCGTTTTCGTGTCACCCTTGCTCTCTGTCCCCTTTCTGCTCTCTCTTTAAGCCAATAGTGTTGATTGGAGCAGGCTTTGATTAGGGGCAGCGCTAATTGCCCATTAAGCTTTGTGCTATCCATCCCTGGGTGTGATTTCCTGGCCATTTAAATAATCCTTATGTTTCACTGTCACCCACTGAGCTCAGTTTGAGCTCCGGGGTGACACGTGGGTCACAGCGATGCCTTGGATGCGTCCTCACCCTGGCCCAGGTGTTTTCCTTGGCTTCAGCAGGGGGGCATTGCTGGCCTGCCAGGCCAGGCCTGCACCATCCAGTCCTTTGAGGATTAAATCCCTTCCCCAATGGTTAAATTGCCATCACAGAGTATCTGGGGTCCTGATTTTCCCCCCAGGGCTGTGACCTTGCTGTCTTGCAGACAGGGTTCTGTCTCTCTCCTTCCTCTGGACCTTCCTGCCTTGCAGCCGGGAACAGAATGAAAAAACAGTGTTTGGAGTGATCTGAATGGGCAGAGGCAGCTGCTGGGACAGCCCAGGGAGCACAGATGCTCCAGGACCCCAGACTCTCAAGGACAGACATCCTGTCCTTAAAATACTCTGGCTCCAGGGAGAATTTAGAGAGGTGCCATGGGATGGTGGGAGAGCAGAAAGGGGAGGTCCTTGTGCCCCCAGGCAGGGGCAGACACCCTATATTGGGTGCCCTGAAAGCCCCACCAGCAGCTGCAGCAACACCTGCTCCGGGGCTGCCCCGGGGGCGATGGAGCCACTCCTGGTTATTTTTGCCAGAGCCCAAATTCTTGTTTTCCTCCTCAGGACCGTTTGGGATAATGACAGGCTGCTGGTAGAGGCTGAGCATGACCTTTCCAGCAACAAGAGCTCAAGTGCTTTGCTTGGCAAGAGCACCTCGGTGCCCATTTAGAACCTTCCATTGTTCCTGTTCTCTCTTCTTTTCAGCCTTAATGTCAGGGTTACCTAGAAACAGCCGGTCGTCCTTACCCGGGACCCATGGCAGGCTGGGAACTTCACCAGTGCCTTTTTCTCCCTGCTGGAAGCTGTGTTGAGACTGCAAATTAATTCATGGGGACTTGGGTGGTGCTGGCACCCCCAGCCCTTCACTGCTCAGAGCGCTGGGGTGGCCCCGGAGGGACACAGGGCAGGAATCCCCAGGGAGGAGAAGGTGCTCGAGTGCACCCAGCCTCTGGCTGGGCTGGCTCCAGCTGGGACAGCCAAGAAAAAACAATTCTTCCATGGCTGGAGGCTGTAGTCTGTCAGAGTTGAGATGGAGACGATGCAAAGCAACACACTCCATTTTCAGAAGGCTTCAGACCTGTTTTTATTCTAGCCTGCATGCTTTTTCTTTTTATACATTCTTACAAAACTCCTAAGTTTGCACTTAACTCATTGGTCACAAGAGACAGACAAAGTGCTCACTGGAACAGGCAGTTGCAGGTTTCTCTTATTTCTCCTTCCTTCTTTCTTGGTTTCTGTGACAATGACCTTGGTAGGAAATTCTTTCAGGGGTAAACATGGATCCTCTTGTCAAACTTCTCTCTGGGTCACAGAAGTTGTTGTAAAACCTCTTCACAGCAGTCCACCTGTGAGATGGTCCCTGCACATCTCCAGTTATCCCACCCCATGGGGGTCATTTCTAACACCTCCATGGGTGGGGCTTGAGGTGGTTGCTAATGAAATATTGTGCTGCTAAGGCGAGGGAGGATTAGCAATAAATGTCACTAATTACAGACACATCTCCCCAGCACAATGTCCTGCAAGCCCTGTAGGGTCTGGAACCCATTTCATGGGGACTGTGGAAGAATTCTGCTGTGGGGAATGCTTCCAGAGCAGGAAGTGAAAGGCATTTCCCTGTTTGCACCCCACAGCCTTGCCCCAGTGCACAATATCCCTCTTGTTTTCAGCCTCGCTGTGTTTTTCCAACAGAGCAGCTGCAGCTTCTCAAACTGCAGTTGCTTCATCCTTCCGACCCCTGCAAAGGGAATGTGTACACAGCCATATTTCAGGGATGGTGGGATGTGCTCCAGCTTTTTGTCCAGCTTTTTGTCCAGCTTTCTGGCTGGCTCAGCCACCTCCATCTGCTTAGGGGAAAGCAGAGGCAGCACAGAGCTGGTCTGGAGTGAGGAGAAACGCAAGGGGACCCAGCCCACCACCTCTGCTCGTTGTTTTTCTTGTTCTCACAATCCCTCTGCCTCTGGAAGGAGGGAGCAGCACCCCTGGGCTCTGCCTTGGACCCTTTGGGTGCCCTGGCTGGGTGTCCCCATCCTTCAGGAGAGCTTGGCCCCAGCCATGAGCACGAGGCAGTCAAAGGCTGAGATGGGAGCCACAGTCTCAGACAAAGGCTGAATTTCAGCAAAGCGTTTCAGAAGGATCCCACCCTGAGCCGTGCACAGGCAGCTGCACTGGAGCAGATCGTGCAGCAGCTCATGGCAACAGCATCGCTCATTCCTGCCATCCCCCCGTGCTCCTTCTCCCCCTGCCCCCGTGCATCCCCCGTCTCCATCTGGTCTCCAGCATCCCGGGGGGCCCTGTGCCCCTCCCCACTGCTCGCTCCGTGCTGGAGCTTTGCATAGCGACAGGAATGAACTCGCCTTCCCCTCCCCCTGCTCCCCGATCTGGACCATCAGACACGCTCTGGCATTGATTTCCTCCGTGCTCGGCTTCCTAGAGCCATTTTGTGGTATTGCAGGGGAGGGGTTTTCTCTTTCTCCTCTCCCGTGTCCTGCTCCCTGAATAAACCTGTGTGCAGAAAAATACCTCGGGCAGGGTTTTAAATGCGGCGGAAAAATAAATAAATATTGGATTTCCTTTAATGCATCACTAATGGTGTGACTGCACAATATGTTCGTAATGGGCAGTTTCAGGGGGGTTCTGTGCCAGGCTGCCCCGTGGAGAGCTGCGGGGTGATGTTGCTTTGGGTTTGACACCCTGTGGGGCTGCTGAGGTTTGGGCTGGGGGTTCTGTGCCAGGCTGCTCTGTGGGGAGCTGAAAGGTGATGTCGCTTTGGGTTTGACACCCCGTGGGCCTGTTGGGGTTTGGGGTGGGGGTCTGTGCCAGGCTGCTCTGTGGGGATCTGAAAGGTGATGTTGCTTTGGGTTTGACACCCTGTGGGGCTGTTGGGGTTTGGGTTGGGGGTCTGTGCCAGGCTGCCCCGTGGGGAGCTGAAAGGTGATGTTGCTTTGGGTTTGACACCCTGTGGGCCTGTTGGGGTTTGGGTTGGGGGTCTCCAGCTGCCTTTAACATCCCGCCCTTGTCTTTCCCCCCTTGCCCGGCGTTCCCTACAGAAGCTGCTGACGGTAACTCGACCCTGGGCGGCGGCAATGGCACGATGGGGCTGAGCGCCCGCTACGGCCCGCAGTTCACCCTGCAGCACGTCCCCGACTACCGGCAGAACGTGTACATCCCGGGCAGCAACGCCACCCTCACCAACGCCGCCGGCAAGCGCGACGCCAAGAACGCCGCCCCCGCCGGAGGCAACAAGAAGAAATCCGGGAAGAAGGAGAAGAAGTAGTGAAGAAGAAAAAGGAGACCTTAGAGCTACAGGGCAGCTGGCTCCAGCACTCCCCCAAAACCACAGCCCAGGCCGGAGGACGAATGTGAATTTTTTTTGTGGTGCAAAAGTAGGAAATGCTGCGAATGTATCTCGTCATCATCAGGGCTGAGAGCAGGGGCTCGCTGCTCTCAGGTCTCATGATGAAAACCAATCCGGAATCTAAACCCAACACAAACAAGTGCCCTGTGAATAATGTTTTATACAATCCCTCGGGTATTAGAATATGCAAGGGCGGAAGGTCTTTTGCCATGTCTTTGGATCCAATTTGCTCCCAGGTAGTCCAAGAAAGGCACAAGGCTTGTGCTCGGCTTTGCCCAGTGTAAATAATTTTAATGTGGATCTTTTAATTTATAGCCCTTCAGCTATTTTTTGGAAAGGAAAAAGAAGTTCTTAGCTTAGAGCCCACGCTCCAGTTCTTTGCTGTTAAATTTTCCATTTGTAAAATTCACCCCCAGTCAATGAATAGTGATGGCTTTTGGAATTTGGAAGTTGGTAGGGAGTGCTTCAGTTCCTGCTTACCTGTCATCTGAAAAAAAAAAAAAAAAGTGTTTATATTGCATGAGTCAAAGGGAATATGGCAAAGCTGCATCCTAAGCATTTTTTTAATTTTTTTTTTTTTTTAAAGTGTAACCACTAATGGCCTGAAATATGATAAGGAAAAAGCCCTCCAGCTGTGTGAGAGTCAGGGAATTCATGAGGAGCATGCCGAGGTGTGCGGCAGCTGCCCCGGCGGTTCTAGGGGTCTCCGAAGAGCAGACACATCTCAAACCTTCTTTGCAGTAAATATTTATATGTACAGTCGATGTTCTTATGGAATTAAGGCTAAGAGAGCCTCGCTCCCCCGCGGCCAGGCCTGGCCAGGTCCCCCAGGGACACGGGGACGAGGTTTCACTGTCTGCACACGGTGTCTGCATGCACGTCCCTCTCCTCACACCTGCACTAGCGCCGTAGCTCCACGGACCCGCACAGTCCTCGCATGCCCACGTGGTGTGAACGCGCCGGCAGCCGCCCGGGCTGCCCTGGGGAAGGGGTGGGAGGGGGTGGGATGGCTCAGGCGGGGTGGGGAAACTCAGTATTGCTTCTAGTTCGGGCCCCAAAGGTTCTTTGGGGTGGTCGGGCGGTTCTTGGGGTCTCGCCCAAAGGGTGGGATCCGCAGAGCTGCCGGTGCATGGCTTTGGTGCAGAGTTGGTGGCTGAGTAAGTGATGGTTGTTTCGGTGGTGTTTGGGGACCAGATCCAGACAAGGGACCCAAGAGCAGGGGGTGACGCTGCAAAATGGGGGGCAGTGACTGGGGAGTGGCACGCGGGGCCAGCCCAGAGGAGGAGGTGATGCTCCCGCTGGCTTTGGGCTTCGTATCCTGCAAGGAGAATGGAAGGATGGGGATTAGAGTTTCTCCATGTGCCCATCACCAAAGCACCAGGCCAGCTTCCCGTAGCAAAGCAGCTCTGAGCCCCCGGGAGAGGCAGATGGGGGCTTTGTGTAGCCAGAGCCAGGGGAGGAGCTGTGGGGTGGCCCGGAAGGGGCCACACCGAGTTTCCCAGGGGGGTTGGTGTTGTTTTTTTCCTTTTTTAATCACTAACACGTAACTCACCCAAGCAGACCCAGCCCTTTCAGCCAGGCTCTCCCCACCCCTGCCCCCTCCCCAAACCAGGGCAGCAGGAGCATCCTCCATGTTCCATCCAGATCCAGCCTCCTCCGGCGCTGGCTGCACTGGGAGCGGTTCCCACCCTGTCCCCTGCAGCTGCCACCTGCCCCCCTCTAGAAATGCTGTAGCTGAATCGTAGTCTTTATATTTTCTTTTTAATCTGCAATCTGAGGTAGCGTAGTGAGTGTCGTGTATTTAGTGGCGTGTTATTTTTAATTGCAGTAACTAACTTGTGGACATCAGTATTTTCAATTTTCTCTGTATCTTCTTTCCATGTGGTCTGTGCTCCGAGTGTGTGTGAAATGAAACACGTTTGCCCTTTCAATGTGTCTAATATTGAATTATACTTATATATTATATATATGCTTATATCCTTCTTATACCCATATAGACCAATGTCGATGTGTTACACGCAAGTTTTATACTCTAATATTTATATTGCTTTTTTTCTTTGGGAAAAAAAAATAATAAAATGGTTTCTTCTGAATGAATGGTGTTTATTCTGGTGGGAAAAGGGAGGCACGGGTGGGGTCTGGCTGACAGGGGGTGGTTCAGCCCCTGCCTGGCTCCAGCAGTGGGGATGCTCTAGGGGCACCCGCAGTCTTGTGTCCCCAGGCCTGCTCTGGTGGCACCCCCATTGTCTGGTCACCCAGGCCTTTGAGTGGAGGGTGACCTGGCTGTGGATCATGACTGAGGACATGATGGGGTTGGTAGCTGCAGCTCCCAGAGGTTCCAGCTGCCCCTCTCCATCACTGCAGGGATCTGGTCACTGTTGCCCAGTCCTGGAGGATCTGGAGAACCAGACCCAGCTGGAATTCCATCACCCTTCCCCATCACCAGCAGGAATCCACTCTCCTTTCTCCAGCCCTGGTCTGATTTGCTTTTCCCCCCTCTCTGCCCTTGGGGACAGTGGGTGGGAGGGCACTCAGATATTGTCACTGGAGCTCCCTGGCCAAGACAATCCTCCCACCCTCCCCCTCCAGGGGTCCAACACAGGCTCAGGCAAAACATCCCGTGGCTCAGGATGTCGCAACCCTGGAGGAAAAAATAAGCTGCTGCTGGCCAGATGTGAGGGGGAGGGTGGAGGAGGCGGGGGCAGAGCAGTCCCAGGAGACAGACAGACAGACAGACAGAGCCCGGGATTGGGGGTTGGGGCTGCTTCCCTCTGTTAGCAGAGCACAGGAGGTGTGCAGGGTGTATTCCCCGTTCCTGGATCCCATCCATCCCCACCCAGTGTCTCTGTCCAGGTGCAGCTCTGTGCCCTCCATGCTCTGCCCCCCAAACCTCCCCAGTTCTGCCCTTTCCCACAGCGAGCACCCCCTGAGCCCCCCTGGCAGACTGACAGACACTCCCCAAATCCCCCAGTGCCCCATGGAGACACCAAACCCCCCTCCAGCTGCACACAGACCCCTGAGAATCTCCATGCATCTCTCAGAGGGACATCCCTCACCCCAAATTCCCTTGCACCCCGCAGACCCAGCTCTCCTGCCTCCCCTGTGCCCACGGGGACAGCCCTGGTCACACACACACATGAGGGGTGGCCTCCTTTGGGACAGGTGGTCCCAGACCACAGGGGAGGCGGTGGGAGTCAGGGCAGTGCCAGGGCAGGGATTTGCTGCTCTGGGGCCCCTGTGTCACCGTGTCCTCTGTCCCCAGCCCCGAGCTGCTGTCCCTCCCATGCTGGGTCACCTGGGCTGCATCAGGGACAGCTCCAGGGGGATCAATCCCATCGACCTGCAGCTAATGGCGAGCAGGGCTGAGCACTCCCAGGTGCCACCCACGGGCTGTCCCCAACACCTGTCACAGCTGGGTGGCTTCATCCCAGGGCACCGGGTACCACTGCCCGCTTGGCTGGTGATGCCACCGGGTGTCTGAGGGCTGGTGGCGAAGGAACCGGGGATGGTCACACGAGTGGGTCCCCAGGGGGGTGACAGCCACCACTGGCAGGGAACAAAGAGGCTTTGCAGAGCTTCAGGGCTGGGTTTGGCTTGAGGAGGCTCCCGGTGCCCCGAGCCCCGCGGGGTCCCCGTGTCCCAGCTGCGGGTGTTGATGTGAGGCACCTCGAGTTCCATTTCATTTCCCTTCTCTCTCGCTGAAATCACCGCAGGGCACGGCGAGAGCCAGGAAGGGGAAGCCGCGAACACAGACCTGGCCAATTAGCGCTGATGAAGGAAAGTCGGTCAGCCGCGCTAATTAGCGGGGACAGGCGGGAGCGGGAACGTGCTCAGAGCAGCGTGGGGAGCTGCGGGAATTCCCGAGCTCGGGGGTGACACGGGGGAGACAACGGGAACAGAGCTGGAGTCACGGTCATGACAAAAGGGACACAAAGAGAGAAGCAGGACAGGGCCCCCGGAGGCGGGGGGTGATTAGTGATTAGTGATTAAAAAAGAAAATAATAGAGCCAAGCCAGTTTTCCATTGGATGTGAGGGACATGGCGGGGGTGGTGGCATTGCTGGGACGTGGTGGGGATGCTGGCATTGCTGGGACATGGCAGGGATGCTGGCATTGCTGGGACATGGTGGGGATGGTGGCATTGCTGGGACATCGTGGGGATGCTGGCATTGCTGGGACACGGCGGGGATGCTGGCATTGCTCCCGGGAAGGAGCTCCTGGCTGCGGGAGGTGTTTCACTGCAGCCCTGCTGGGGACCGAGGGGCTCTGCTGGGCTGGGGCTGGGGGTCCCAGCCCCTGTGCCCGCTGCTGGCTGTGGGGGTGAGGGGCTGTGTGGGGTGAGAGCAAACTCTGAGGTGCCCAGCCAGCTCCAGATGGGGTCCTGTGCCTGGCCAGGGTGTCCATGCTGGGTTCTCTGAGTATCCTTCCACTGCCAGGAGGGGCTCAGATCTTCCTCCACCCTGGTGAAGGCACCCCCATCTTCCTTCCAGCCCTCCTGCTACTGCTTCTCCTCCTTCTCCATCTCCTTTCCCCACCACTGGGATTAGCTCAGCACTCTCCCTCCCCTCCCAGGGACAGCCCTGGTGTGGGACCAGGGAGCCTCCACACCCCGCAGGCAGCAGGGCTGGAAGCTCTCGGTGGTGCAGGAGCAGGTCACACAGTGCTGGAGCCCCCTTTGTTCCCCCTCTGGGGATTGTCCCCAGCTCACTCCCTGCTCCTGGCAGAGCTGGAGCATCCAGGTGCCACAGGTAGTGCTGGTCCCATGTCACCAACCAGTGGAGCCCTTGTTTGCAGCAGTTTTGTTTTGTTTTGTGGGTTTTTTCCAGCTGACCTTGAAACCGAAAGACAACAGAAAATTAAAATTAAAAAAAAAAAAAAAAGAAAATAATAGAGCCAAGCCAGTTTTCCATTGGATGTGAGCTGAGCTGACCTGTCACTGGGCCCCAGGGAGGGCTGGGTGGGGAGCTGGAATCTCCATCAGGCTGTGGTCATGGGCTGAGTCCCATCAGCAGCTCCTCCAGTCATGACTTCACCCAGCAAAGCAGGGGGTGGAAATCACCCAAAAAGCTGAGTTTTCATGCAGGTCTCCCTCACCCCTTCCTTTGGGGTCCCAAAAGGCACTGGGGAGGTCACCCTGGGTGTGACACAGACACTGGGAGCTGGAGGCTGCTCAGAGCAGAAGACACCCCTGGAGCTGCTGGCAGCAGGGGCTTCTCCTGCCATAAACACCTCAGAAGGGAGGGCAGCCAATGCCATCCAAAAGCACTTGGAAATCCAAGTATTTGGGATAAAAAACGTCCAGAAGGGATCCACGGGGGCAGTGGGTGCAAAAGGCCGGGTGAGGAGAGGGGATATCCATAGCAGGGGATGTGGTGGGAAATGCCCCCCAGCCCCCCTGCCCATGACTGCCCTGGGGTTTTATTGCCCCTGACACAGCCGGCTCCTCTCACACCTCACATTCCCCCCGAGGGGGAAGCGAGAGGTGTTTCACCATCCTCCACATCCCTTTCTGCTTCCTAAATTCACTTCCTGCCGCTGGGATTTATTATTATTTTTAACAATAATAAAGCGTGCGTAGATGGAATAAAATTTTCCTTTTGCTGACTGAGACCTCGTGACCGCGGGGAAGGAGAGGGGGGAGGGAGGGCCCTGCTGGCCCTTGGCCGCCCCCTTTGGGACTCGGGGCTGCCAAAGGCTCATCCATCACGGCAAGGGGCAGGAGCAGCCCTCGGCCGCTCTCCGGGGAAAATGGGATGTGGTGGGATTTTGCCCTTTTGCAGCCCGTGTGACCTGCTGGTGGCCTCCCCGTGAGCTGCTGCGAGAACACTCTGTCTGTCTGTCTGTCCTCCCTGTGGGACAGAGCCCTTGTCCCAGCCGTGCTGGTGGCCGGGTGCCCGAGGAGATCAGTGCTAGGGAAGCAGCCAGAGCCTGAGGTCATGGGGCTGGGAGAGAGGAGGGCAGGAGAGCAGTGCCAGGAGGGATGAGGGCAAAGCAGACAAGGATTCTGGGCACGGCTGTTAGGGCACGGAGCGGCTGGCAGGGCTCAGCTCCAAGGGGATGCCCCTGTGGGTTTCCCCTCTCCCGAGCCCCCACACCCTGCTGGAACTCGCTGTGGCCCCTGCAGGGCTGTGGGTGGGACTTGCCAAGGTCACTGTCACCGAGCCAGCCCTTGCGCCTGGTCCCAGGGTCTGCTGCTGCCCCTGCAGGCAGGAACATCCCTCTGCTCCCCCCGAGCCCAGGGCTGCCCCCCAAACCGGGCTCTGTTAATTCCCTCAGGCATTCCTATAGCCCCATTAACCACAGGGAGCTTTGCAAAGGCAGAACTTTGCAAATCCCCACCCAAAAAAGCCAAGAAAAGCCCAAATGCTGCTCTGGCAAGGTGCAGGGGCTGCCCGTGCCCAGTGCTGCCTGCCTGCCCCTTCTCCCTTTGGCACATGACAAAAGCAGCCAGGCCCGGTTTGGGGAGGGGGTTTTGGGCCCCTCTCCCCCAGAACGGCAGCAATGCTGAGCCAAACCACCCCAAACTTTTCTGGGGCCTCTGGGAGCAGGAAAGGGAGCAGATCCAGCTGTGCTGGGGTGTGTTCCTCCGTGGGCACAGGGATTTGGTGACACAGGGCCCAGCACACCCTGCTGGCCAAGCTTTGGGAGCCATTGCCAGTTTGGGGCTGGGGAGCAGAGACACATCCCGGGATCCCACAGGGCTCAGACAGTGGGGCTGGGTTTGGGATTTGGGATTTGAGAGGAGCCCTCCTGGGTGAGCTCCACAGGGAAGGGAGAGCAGCCACTTAAACCAAGGAGGAAAAGAGCCCCCCAAGGCACCCCAGCACAGGGGCTTTGGGGAGCAGTGCCCACCCTCACTCAGTGCCACCTGCACCCCTGGCCCCAGCATGTGGGTGCTGCCAGGGCTGGGGTGGGATCCTGCCATCCTCCCCATCCCCCTGAGAGCTGCCAGGGACAATGGGAGTGGGGACCCTGCCATCCTCCCCATCCCCTCCAGACTGGGGGGCTCTGTGAGCTGCACTGGGGGGCTGGGACTCCCCCCACATTAAGGGAGGAGGAGGAGGAGGAGGAGGGTCCTTGTGCTGCAGGGTGAGATGGGACAGGCGCCAGGGAGGGACAGCGGCCAGGGGGAGCAGAGGGACAGGAAGAGGGAGACAAAGCTGCTTTGTGCAGGGACAGAGGGGAATGGGGAAGGGGCTCCTGGGTGCCAGGGGAGGGGCCAGACAACCCCACCGTCCCCACAGAGATAATCCACAGGGGTGCAGGAAGAAAATGTGGTTTGTACCATTAATAACTTCAAAAATATTTAAACCCAGCGTTTTTTCATCTCTCCCCCATCCTTTTTTACCTCATGTTTTAGCTTGTGCTTTAAAGTGTGCTTGTTAGCCCAGCAGAACGTGTAGGGAATTTATAAATCAATGAATATATTGAGGGGGGTGTGGAATAAAAAGATGTGGAGCCTGGAGCTCTGCTGGGTGCTGGAGGGAGCTGATGTTGTGAGAGACCAGAGTCCTCCCCCTGCTGCAGCACCCCGGGGTGATGGGGGTGTCCCTCCTGAAGCTCTCCCAGCCCCTGCAGAGATTTGGGGTGTCCCCACCCCCTGACTGAGCAGCAGCACCCCCGTGGTCTCTCTGAGGCCTCCCCAGCCTGGCTCCCCTCCATCCCCCTGCTCCCTGCAGTCAGGCCCAGTGCCAGGTTTAAACAGCTTTTTGGGGTTTTTTTAATCCTGGCTTTTTTCCCCCCCGTTTTCACAGGACACTGTGGGCCTCCCACTCCTCAATTAGCAACTTGTCATTGACAAGCTCATCAAAAGGCTGCTAAAAACACCCAAACTGAGATTTGATGCAAACTAGGGCAATAATCAGGTCTCTGCCCTGGATTTTAAATTATCCCAGCAGTCCCTGTGTGTCCATGCCTGTGGGACCTGCTCCTGAAAGCCTGGTGGAGCCAGGGCTGTTCTGGGGGCTCCACCCCACACCTCTGCAGCAATGGGGTGGCAAAGGGGGCTGGGGAACAGGCAGGGACATTTTGGGACACAGACCTGGCTGGTGGCTGTCAGAACCCAGGAAATTCCTCTGGCTGCCCTGGAGGGCTCGAGCCCCTGCCCGGGGGGCTCAGAGACCCTGGCACAGAGCCCAAGACCCCCGGGCCTTTGATCTTGACCCATGGAAAAAATTACCAACCTTATATGAAGAATTACAACTCAAGAGAGTTTAAGTAGAATGATAGTTTGTCACAGGGTGAAAAACAGATTTTTGAGGCGTTTAGAATGGGGGTTCAAGGTCCCAAGATGGAGGAATCTGGGCATGCCCAGTCTTTGTCCTTCTTCTTCTTGGCCACCATCAGGTGTCCACGCTGGTGGCAGGGAGGGGGGACAGGGCTGCTCCCCACCTCAGGCAGGGGGTAAAGGAGGGGTTGGGGTTGTGTTGTTTTTCTACCTTGTGATATTACACACTTCTAATCAAACTGCACACCCATAATCCCCGTGCTGTTAATCAATTTTGGAAGCCTTCTCCACGGCCTCAGGTCAAATGCTGTGCTCTCTTGGGGGTCAGAGTCTGTCAGCACAGAAAGTCTGAAATTCTCAGCATCCAGAGCTCCAACAGGGCTGGCCACAAGGAGGGACTGGGCAGCCCCTGGAGCACCCACCAGGAGGTGCCAGCAGGGCTTGGGCAGCAAAGCAGCTGCTGCAGGGAGCCCTGGGCCCCGGGGCAGGAGCACAGCCCGGGCTGGGGTGTCCCTGTGCTGCCCTGGCACCAAACCAGTCCCAAGGACAAACCCCCTGTGCCACCAAACCAGGGCCACGTGGATGAACATTTGTCCTGCCAAAGTGGCCATCTGGGAGAAGGTGTCCTTGATCCCAGCAGGGCAGCAGGGAGCTGCAGCCTGGCCCAGTTCTGGCTGCTTTGACCTCTAAACTCAGCTGCTGGCTGGGCTGGGACTCCTCGTGTGACTGCAAGGGCAGGGGGACCCTCTGGGGGTCACCAGGAGGGACTCTGCTGTCACAGAGCTGCCACACAGCTCTGCACACCTCGGGGACACAAAGGCTCCAGTGCAGTGAGCAGGGCTCTGCTGCTGGTTTGTCCCTGGGGAGATCCATTGTGACAAGAGGCTGCACAGGGAGGGTGGCTCCTGCCCTGCCCAGTTCCCACCCACCTGGCCTTCAGCCCTGGGGACATTTGGGCAGGGGGGACACCTCCATCCGCCAGAGCCTGTGTCTGGGCTCTGAGACACCACATCTGTGTGCCAAGCTGGGTTTTCAGGGCAGGGAACAGGATTTCCAGCCTTCTCTGGGGATGTGGTGGCACTGCCCAACCCACCACAGCTGTGATGCTGCTCCAGCTCCTCAGCTGCCCCTCCAGCTTGGATGAGCTCCCTGCAGCTCAGTGCCACAGGGCTCTGGCTTCAGCTCTGCACCAGCAAAGTTAGGATGTGGAGACAAAAATCACATTTTTGTACCAAAAATCGTGTTTATTTCTCCTTTTTTTGTACAGAAAAGCTGCCATGATAACACCCTGCTCTCAGAGCATCCCTTTCCCACAGCTGCAAAGGCATGGAAAAAAGGGAGTTGGTACAAGGAAATGCAAACTCCCAGGCAGGGCTCCAGGCTGGCCCAAATTCAGCTCACATGCCCCAATTTCTCTCTCCTTTTGAAGCTTTCCAGGGCATTTGGCAGCTCCTGGCTGCCCTGGCCAGCACTGGCACCCTGACAGGAGGGTGGCACAGCTCTTGGCCCCGCGAGGAGCCCTCTCACAGCCCAGGTGCTGGGACTGTTGGATTGAGCTCTTTTTTGACTTAGAGATGGGGAAACTGAGAGGCATTTAAAAAATTTTTACTCTGCTTTTAGTCTCATGTGAAGGGTGAAACAATATAGATGTTATAATTTATATAGAAGTTATAATTTATAATTTATATATATATGTATTTTTAAAAAATATAGATAATATATATTTATAATTTATAATTTATAGAAGTTAACTCGTTCCTAATTACAATATATTATAAGCATTTCTTGGCCTATCAACTTCAGCTACACCATACTGTAAATGCCTTAGAGCTAATTATCTAAAATTACCCCTCGTGGGTCCTACTGCAATGTATCTTTTATAGTTCTATTTCTCTAAAGTATCCAGTCTTATTTACAAGGCCACCCTTTGAAACTTGTTTCTAGCTCCATTTCTCTCTCAAACAATGTCTGTCCTACTTCATGGCATTTCCAAGTCAGCATTTCTTATCTCAAGGTTTGAATACAGATTCACACTATGTGAGCTTCCTGTCAAGCTTTGAAAATTTTCTACGAGTTCATTTCCCACTTTTCTCCCCCTCTCTTGTACAGAAAAAAAACCTTCTTTGATGCCTTTTTCCATCAATTGTTGAGTACAGTGGAGTACACAAGGCACTATCACTAACATTGTTATTACAACAATCAAGGCATATAAACTTTCTGCCAAGCTTTGAGAATTTTCTACAAATTCATTTCCTATACAGGACCAGTGCTTTAATTGTCCTGCCCACCCTTCGTGACTCCCTCACCCCATCCTGAAGGGATGGGCAGGGGTCAAACTGTGTGTCCAGTGCTCCATCCCACACCCCTGCAGCACCAGGGTTCACCCAGGTTGGAGTGGGACTCCCTGGGGTGTGGCCAGAGGCTGAACCAGAGCAAATCCTGCCCTCTAAACCCAGCATTTCTGTCCCTTTCCCCTTTCCAGCACAGAGCCCCCGTGCAGGAATGCCCCCACCTCCTCCCAAGGGCCCATCCTCCTTCAGGATCTGCAGCTCCTGGTGTTGATTCTTCTTCTTCTTCTTTTATATTATATTGTATTATATTGTATTATATGGTATTATATTGTATTGTATTATATTATATTATATTATATTATATTATATTATATTATATTATATTATATTATATTATATTATATTATATTATATTATATTATATTATATTATATTATATTGTATTATATTGTATTACGTTACGTTACATTATATTATATTATATTATATTGTATTATATTATATTATATTATATTATATTATATTATATTATATTATATTATATTATATTATATTATATTATATTATATTATATTATTTATTTTTGTTGATACATATTATATATATGTAGATACATATTATATTATTGGCTTTTTGCAAATATTAAAATGGATTTTACATGTGTGTTGTTAAAGTACCTTTGTTATAAAGATGTAGTTTTTATGTCTGTTGCTCATTAAGCTCAGTGAAAAGGCTGATATCAGTGTGCTTGTGTTAAATGCCTGCTGGGATGGGATCACACCCAATGCACACAGGATGGGGACACCTGTACAGATCTGCCAGCCAGCAGCACTCACTGGCTGAAGGCAGAGTGGGCCAGGGCACAAAACTGGAGGGGATGAGAATGGACGAAAGTCACAACCAAGGAATCCTCGTGCTCTAAAAAGGCAGATCCAAGGAGGAGATGTGCAGAACAGTTCTTGGAACACGTAAACAAGTTTTGGGGAAAAGTTTACTGTGCATAAGGGTCTATGAATATGCAGACACTGATGTAATTAAAAGGTGTTTAAGGGTGTTATCCCCGAGGATAACAGTGTGCTCTTGGCTGAGTGCCAGGATGCACGCTGCCATAATAACCTTTGCTCTGTGCTCCTTGTCTCCCATTGTCCTTTATTACACTTTTTAAACGTTCCCAGGAGAGTGGCTGTGTTTGTCACACTGGGGTGCAGAGGGACGGGCAGCGAGGGCTGTGCCCGGCACAAAGAGGCGCTCCGAACCCTGCCCTGCCGGGAGGGGACCGCGAGGGGACCGGGAAGGGCCGGGAGGGGACGGGGAAGGGACCGGGAAGGGACGGGAAGGGACCGGGAAGGGACCGGGAGGGGACGGGGAAGGGACCGGGAAGGGACCGGGAGGGGACGGGAAGGGCCGGGAAGGGACCGGGAGGGGACCGGGAAGGGACCAGGAAGGGACCGGGAGGGGACCGGGGGACCGGGAAGGGACCGGGAAGGGCCGGGAGGGGACCGGGAAGGGACCGGGAAGGGACCGGGAAGGGCCGGGAAGGGACCGGGAGGGGACGGGGAAGGGACCGGGAAGGGACCGGGAAGGGCCGGGAGGGGACCGGGAAGGGACCGGGAAGGGACCGGGAAGGGCCGGGAAGGGACCGGGAGGGGACGGGGAAGGGACCGGGAAGGGACCGGGAAGGGACCGGGAGGGCATCGCTGGCCCGGCCACGCTCCGGGAGGGGCTGAGCTGGCTCGGGGGACACGCTGCCCTCGGCTGGCTCGGGTTTGTGTTAGAGCTTCCAACCCGCGGTGTGAGAGCGAGCTCCAGGAATGCCCCAAATGCTGTGAAAAATGGAATTATTATTGCTGTTGAGCTCTTACTCAAGCTTGGAGCAATCTGCTCCAGTGGAAGTGTCCCTGCCCATGGTGGGGGTTGGGACAAGGGGAGCTGAAAGGTTCCCCCCCAGCCCAAATCTTTCTGTGATTTCTATGAGAAGTGCATTAAAATTAAAGATTCAAAGGCTCTGTGTGACCCCAGGAGGGAGCAGTGCTCCCAGCAGCACTCTGTGTGCACAGGTTCCTGCAGGAAATGCTGACCCCAGCCATGTCCCCAGACCTGTGCTGGCTCTCCCAGACCAGAAGGTGCCAATGCCTTCTCTCCATGAGCCTTCCAGTCACCCTCTTTCCTTCTCCACCTTCCCAAGGCCCCAGCTCTTACCCGGGCTGGGATCAGCCTGCCCCCTCCTGCAGGGATGTGAGAGCAGCCAGGCTCTGTGCCAGCCCCAGCTGATGCTGAGCTGTTATGGATCCCTCCCTTACCTCAATGTTATAAAAATGTTAAATTAGAACAAGAAAAGAACTCAAAACATGTAAGGCACAAGCTGGGGCACAGCTGTTCCCACTGATGACTCCACCAGGAGCCAGAGCCCTGCAGGACCAGACCTGGGGTCCCTGGCTGTGACCCCAGCATGGAGTGATGTGCAGGGACAGCTGTGGCTTTACTCTGTCCCTGCCTTTGTGCCCAGCCTGCTCCACCAGCAGCACCTCAGCTGATGTTCCTCCCCTTGGCTGAAGCCTTTGACCCTTCAGCTGTCAGCAGGGACAGACCCAAATGGGACAGTGCTGGGGAAGATGAAACAGGAAAGCCTTATAAATATGATTGTCTGGTAAAAGATTTTGAGAATATAGAAACTATAAGTGAGATTGAAATGAAAGCAAGCTTTGAGATACCTTGGTTACTGAACAACTGGAAAACAATGGCATGGCCAGCTGAAGGTGATCCCCTTTTGATGGAACAACACCCTCTGCCTGCAGACAGCTCCAAGGGGCAGAGCAGACCCTACAGCTTGGCAGAGGGGCCCAAAGAGGAGTTTTTAGGGTTTAAAATGTAGCACAGTATGGTAATGTAATGATTCTTACAGGCTGTATGGAAATGCTATAGGATTTGTGTATTGGACTAGATTGGTTAGTGAGAATGAGAATATTCAACACAGAAGAAGATTTATTGTATTGGAACGGGAACCTCGCTCTCTTACCCTTTTACTCTCTTACCATTTTACTCTCTCACCCTCTCATCCTCTCTGCCCCTCTCTTCTCTCAGGCCTGCTCTGAGCTGTGTTTGGCAGCTCCCAGCAGGGCCCTGCCCCAGGCCCTTTGCAATAAACCCCAAGTTCCAAGCCCTGGCCTCAGGGATCTCTGCTGTCCGTCTGTCCCACCCCCCGATGCTCCCACAGGACAGGAGAGCTAAAACAGCACAGACCCTGCCACAAAGAGCCCCAAGAGCCTGAAGGAGAATGAACTACCCTTCACAGCCATGCCCAGGACCCAGAGTGAGAGTTTATTTTACTTACTGAAGGCTCATTTGGGTCCAGCAGCTTTCTGCCTTTTTCCAGGATCAGTGTCCAGCTGCTGGGCTCAGGGATGCTCCAGTTCTTGTCACCCTGCTGCCTTTGCTGGCTCTGAAAACAAGGTGAAGGTAAAAACAGGGGGAGAGCTCATCCAGGCCAGCTCTGGCACAAACCTTCCCCAGGGGTCACCAGACCTGGGGACACAGGGGAGTCCAGACGTTGTCCCTGGGGTCAGTGCCCCACGTTCAGGCCTCAGGCATCCCCTGGTTCACCTGTCCTGGGCTGAATTTATGATGCTTGTACCCCCATGGGTCTGTTTACACCAGAAATAAATTTTGCACCTTTAAGACTGGTCTGAGAGCAAAGGGGGGGCAGAAGAAGCTCAGTTTGTTTTCAGACACTGCTCTCACTCCTCCACATTCCTGCTCCTGGACTGTGCTGTCTGTGGATGGACAGACAGCAGGACAGAGCTCTCCTTTGCTTTTTTTTAGTCAGTTTTTAGCTAGCTGAGACAGAGAAGTTCCCTGGACTGTGGATTTTCTTTTTCTTGGAACTGTTTAAACCTGCTCTGGACTGAACACCTGTGGAAACCCAGGGCCCTGGGAATATTTCTCTGTCTGCTCTGGGGTGCCCTGACCCCCAGGACAGCACTGACTTTGACCCTCATTCATAGAGAAAGTTTCCCAGATTCAAGATAGACTGGAATCCACAAAAGTCTGAAACAGATTCCAGAGAGTAGTGTAGGTGTATCCCTTGGTGAGAAATTGAGGTTTTGGGATTTTTAGTAGGTTGTGGATGGAAGCAAGATGGAGGGCACAGGGTATTGTCCTGGGTTTCTTCTTCTTCCTTTTTCTTCCTCCTTCTCCATGGGTTTGGGTGGCATTTTGTAATTGGGCAGAAAAGTCCCCATTGTGGGCACTTTGGGATCAGTTATTGGGTTAAAAGGGAAAATAATTCAGGTGTCAGCTCTTAATGGATAGTTTAGCCTTAAAAGCCCTTGGAACAAGAGGTTGTTGGCCATTTTGTGCCTTCTAATGAAAAGCTGCAGAACTCACAGCAGTGGGACTGTTTTACTGATAAAAATAATAAACACCTGAGTCTGAACATGAGCTACCATCTCAAGTGCCTTCAATCCAGACCCAGAGAAACCAATAAACACCCAGAGGAGCACTGGCAGCTCCACCTGTGGCCCACCGGGCTGGGCCTGGGCCAGAGGGACTGATAAGAGACTGATAAGAGACTGAGTGAGTGTTGCTGCAACCCACGAAAATAAACTTTCTGAGTTTGTCATCTCTTTTGGAGTGCAAGAGCTTTTATTGTTTATTTTGTTCATTTTTTTTTGTGCTGGTGAATGCTTTGCCTGTTAAATAAACAGTTTTATCCACTTTTCTCCGAGGAGGTATTTTTTTCCAAAACAGTTTGGGGAGGGGCTGCTTGAATCTGCTTTCCAGAGGAACCCTTGGAGGTTCTCTCCCAAATTTGCCCTAAACCAGGACGCACCCCAACGCCAGAGAACCTCAGAGCTCTCAATGGGCAGCCCTGTGATCCAAATGGGACTGTGGAGCTCTAGACACAACCTCCTTAGCAGGCCCTGCCTCCCGTGCATTCCCTGTGCGTCCCATGCATTCCCTGTGCCTCCTGTGCATTCCCTGTGCTTCCCATGCATCCCCTGTGCATCCTGTGCATCCCCTGTGCCTCCCGTGCATTCCCTGTGCACCCCATGCATTCTCTGTTCATCCCGTGCATTCCCTGTGCACCCCATGCATCCCCTGTGCATCCCATGCATTCCCTCTGCATCCTGTGCATCCCCTGTGCACCCCATGCATTCCCTGTGCACTCCATGCATTCCCTGTGCACCCCATGCATTCCCTGTGCCTCCCATGTGTTCCCTTTGAATCCCTTGTGGGTCCCATTCATTCCCTGTGGACCCCGTGCATCCTGTGCATCCCCTGTGCATTCCTTGTGCCTTCCCTGTTCCTCCCATGCATCTCCTGTACATTCCCTGTACACCCCATGCATTCTCTGTTCATCCCATGCATTCCCTGTGCATTCCCTGTGCGCCCCATGTGCCTCCCATTCATTCCCTGTGCATCCCATGTGCCCCCCGTGCATCCTGTGCATCCCCTGTGCATCCCATGCATTCCCTGTTCATCCCCTGCATTCCTTGTGCATTCCCTGTACACCCCATGCATCCCCTGTGCATCCCATGCATTCCCTGTTCATCCCGTGCATTCCCTGTGCATCCCATGCATCCCCTGTGGGTCCCATTCATTCCCTGTGCCCCCCGTGCATCCCCTGTGCATCTCCTGTTCACCCTGTCCATCCCCCGTGCCTCCCCGCTTCAGGCGGGCTCTGTGCCGGAGGTTTTTGTCCCAGGCTCTCCCGGGCAGTGCCAGCAGAGGATCAGAGCCCCCCCGGCCCCCCCGCTCCGCTCCCCGGCCTTATCCCGCTAAGCCCAGCCCCGGTGCCCCAATAACCGGACCCAGACAGGGGTTTCTCCCCTTAAGAAGCCTTTGCAGCTTAAAGCCGGAGCTCATCCAGCTCATGACGCCACGCCCGCGGCAGGAACCCCGAATTAGAGCAGCTGCCGGTGCCAGCCGGGTGGCCGAGGGCACGGGGTGAGGGTGGCACGGCCCGGCCGCGGGGCTGGCACCGGGGCTGGCACCGGCAGCGGCCCGCGGTGCCCCGGGAGCGGCGTTTTTACATCGGGAGGAGGCGGCAGAAGGGAGGGGACCTGCTCAGGGATAGCAGCAGCTGAGTTACTGCCCAGGCGATGCAGGAGGGAGGATTTAACTCTTCCAGGGCTGAACATCTTCCCGTGCTGTCCTCCCCAGCTCCTGAGGCATCCCCTCCTCCAAAGGCAGGCATGTGAGACTGGGCAGGAAGAGGCTGTAGGATTTAAAATCCTTTTGGTGACTGTTAAATAACAACCACAAACTGAGCACCCCTCTCTCACCATCTCCATGCCCTGGGGATGCCTCAGGTTTCAGCTTTTATACTTTTCAGATTCTGTGCTGCTTTAGTGTGTGGGGCTGGGCTTCATATGAGGGGATGGTGAGCTCTGTGCACAGAGCAGGGAGACAAAACAATTCCTGCTCCAGCTGGGGACCAAGGACAAATGATCCAAATCTCAGGCCCAAGAGCAGAAAAAACGTGGGCTGAAGAGAGAAAAAATGACAAGAATGGGACCTCATGGACTGAGCTATAATTGAACAATTAACTCCAATAAGCAAATGGAACAGAACTTAAAAAAGTGAGAGACCCCATGATGAGGTGTCCATTTTTGTGACCATTTTGGTTCACCTGGGGTGCAGCCCTGGCTGGGCTCTTGTACTGCCCAAGGTGGATCAATTGAGGCTTTTTAATAAATCCCTGCTTTATTCTTTAGCTCTGTGCAGCCTCTGTTCTAGGCCAGCCTGCACAAGGCAGCACTGGAGCATCCCTGACAATCCCCCTCGTCCCTCCTTGGTGCATTTGCCCCCTCTGCAGATGCAGGAAGATGGAACTGCGGCACAGTGGGCAGGAGATGCCACCTCTGGGTGTGTCCTCAGCCCTAAATGACAGACTTGGCTGTGCCCAGCGGGGCTCAGGCAGGACTGAGCTGTGCAGGGCGGGGCTGTCACACACAGAGCCTGCCTGGGAGGGGACCCCCAGCCCCCAAACCTGGACATCTCCCATCCCTCCCCCTTCCAAGCTGTCCCCCCCAGCCGTGGGGATTATTTTGGCTGTGTGTGGGTGCTGCTGCTGGGTCACAGCCCCTGGGCTCTGGCAGCAGCAGCAGGGATGGAGCATTTGGCGAGCGCAGACAACACAGGGAGCATTCAGAGCTGCCAGGCTTTGTGCCTGAGCCCCTGGGGCTGCAGGAAGGGGGGGATGCGGGGTGTCCCCCCAGCTGCCAGCTGGGCTGGGCAGAGCTGGACGGGGCTGAAAGGAAGCCGGAGCCTGCTCTCAATGCACCGCTTGTCCTCCTGCCCTGCAAACCCCGCTCTGAGCCGGCAGCCCCTGCTCCCCCCGGGCTTTGCTCTCCCACGCTCCCAGTCCCTCTCCTGAGCCCGACAGCTTCTCGCTCCTCCGGGCAGAGCCATCCTCCTCCCACAGCCCGTCTCTCCCCCCGGCTAACCCCCTTCCCACCCCAGCACGAACCCGGCAGACTGCTCTTCCCTCCTGCCCTCCTTCCCTCCTCCCTTGCCTCCGCTCCCTGCAGCTCCCTCACGCCCCCACCGACGCTCTCATCTTTCTCAAACAGTGAATTTTCTCACATCCTCCCACCTTTTTATTCCATAAATGGATCCCATTGCTTTTTTTAACCCGGACAAACCGTAAGGATCTGCGACATCCTGTGCAGGGGAGGGCTGGGAAGTGACAGCTTGGCATTTAAAGCTGCCCCTCCCAGCTTCATTCAGCTCTTCCTTACAAACGGGGACACAAACACCTCCGGTTTTTCATTTCATATGCCTCCTCCGTGCCCCTTTCCTGAATTAAGCAGCTCCAGGGCTATCCCACCGCCTTTGCTGCCTCCCTCTGCACCTGATCTGGCTCATGAGGTCCCTCCTCAGGCAGCACAGCCAGAGCTGCAGGCAGCACAGCGAAATTAAAACAAAGGGGAAGAAAAAAGCCACTGCTGTGGTTGCTTTTCCTTCCTCTCTTTCCTTTCTCAAGGATTTCTCAATCTCAGAGGGGGCTTTGAGGTTGTAAGTACTGCAGAGATGATATGGACACCCCACACATCCATGTTTTGCTCCAGCTGGAAACTGTTGGCTTGGAGCATCCCTCTGTTTGTGGAGTTAAATGGGAAAAGCAGTCAGAGCACGAAAATCCTTCTGAGATCATAAAATCACAGAATGGTGAAAGGGACCTTAACAATCATCTTGTTTCAACCCCTGCCATGGCAGGCACACCTCCCACTGTCCCAGGCTGCTCCAGCCTGGCCTTGGGCACTGCCAGGGATCCAGGGGCAGCCCCAGCTGCTCTGGGCACCCTGTGCCAGGGCCTGCCCACCCTCACAGGGAACAATTCCTCATTCCCAATATCCCATCCATCCCTGCCCTCTGGCAGTGGGAGCCATTCCCTGTGTCCTGTCCCTCCATCCCTTGTACCCAGTCCCTCTCCAGCTCTCCTGGAGCCCCTTTAGGCACTGGAAGGGTCTCTAAAATCTCCCTGGAGCCTTCTCTTCCCCAGCACTCCCAGCCCCCACAGCATCATTGTGGCCCTCTGAGCCACCAAACATCCAGGTGAGCTCCCTCTGCATCCCTTCACAATCCATCTTTTTTTTTTCCCTACTGGAACATTGTCAGAAATATTCCTACTACTGCCAGCCTGCCTGCTGTAATTTGTTTCCTGCCTTTTAGCCAGCTCAATACCCAGCTGAAGCCACGTAGGAACCTCCCCTCTCCTCCCACAGGAACTCAGCTCCTTCAAGAGACCCCTTTGGAAATTCAGATGGGCTTTATCAGCCTGCCATCAGCAGCAGGACAGGAAAACCCCAGAGTTACTGAGAATTAATAGCATTTTGGGCAATGAGTGTTTATGGCTTGGCCAAGGGATTGCTGGGCTGAAACCCCTGCCCAAAGATGCTGGTTTTTATCCCCAGCAGATCTGCAATCTGTGATTGCAGTGGCTTTGGACAGGACTGACAAAACACTTCAGGAAGACTCAGAAATTTCTGCCTCTACCTACCACACACAGATTTTTGTCCCAGCATGGTTTTGTCACTGGCAAAGCTGCAACCTGCCCTGCTCCCCTGGCTCCATTTGGGGTTAGAGAGGAACATCACGGCCCACAGGGCAGGGAAGGGCCTGGGCACTGGGGTAACGTGTCTGATCTCTGCACCAGGGCCTGCTTTGAGAAATCAGAGTCCCCCACATCCAGCCTGGCTCTGCCCTGCTCCCCCTGGGCTGGCAGTGTTGGATTTGGGATCGATTTTCTGCCTTCACTTCCCTGTGTGCTGGGAGCAGATGGCAGAGCTGTGACATCGAGGTGACAGAGAAGGACACTGGCTGAGTCACTGAAACCAGAGAGCAGCTCTGAACTGTGCAGGTGCAGCTCTGGGGGCAGGACAAGCACTGAGCCAGCCCAGGACACTGAGCCCTGTGGGAAATTCAGGACAACTTACCAATATGATGAATCAGAAGCTGTTTATTGTTTATATTATGCACTTATTTATGCATTCTAGCTCTCTTCACATGCTGGTCACACATTTCTTACTGGTGCCTTTGTCTTGTCCACCTGCTCCGTGTGCACCTCTCAGAGTATGGGACTGGTCACTGGGAAGGATGAAAGTTGGACAAGAAGAAGTTTCACAGGTATGTGTGCTTGGCAGAAAGCTCTCTGAATGTGGAACCTGAGAGCTGAACAGAGATGGAAGCAAGTTTTGATATAGAAGAACAATAGATGTGTAAATTGGCAATTGCTGAGCCAGTCTTACTGGACAACTACAAAAGCGAAGGTTAAGTTGAGTTGGAAGGAGGTTTTATGACTAGAGCAAAGGATATGTTGACCACAAACAAAAAGATGTTTTTACCAAGCAGAAATAGATCTTAGAAGAAGCAGGAAGATACCACAGACAAACAGACATGCCATGTGGCAAGTTGAAAAAAGGTCTAAGAATTTTCCACTGCAAGAAAACTGAAAAACAACTTTAATCTTAAACTGTAACATACTAACTCATGTGATTGGATAGTTATGATGATAATGTGGTAATGATGGTAGTTGTGATAGGCTGTAAGTAATAGTAAAGGTGTTGATTGGTAGTTATGTATTAAGATGCTCAGCAAAGAAAAATATATAATGCAATGTAACCAAAATTAAATTGTCTTCAGGCTTGCCTATAGCTGTCAGCTGTAGGCCTGGCTCTGTCACCCACGACCTGAGACTGCTGTAACATCTTCCACACAATAAACAGCATTTTGTATACAATGAACACATTTTGAAGAGCTGCCTGCAGTCCCACACCTCTCATTTCAGGCTCTTACTGCTGACAGTCCAGGTGCTTCATCCCTCCCCATTATCCAGTTCTTGTGGTCTTGGAATTCAGTTTCTCAGCTTCTTTTTTCTTATTTTAGCACAGTTTATGTCTTAGTAACCTCGATGGAATCCAGAGGGCCCTGAGAAGACTCTGATAAGAGCAGTTACAAGGGGCATGGCTGGTGCTCACTGCAGCCTGAGCTGTTCAGGTACATTGCTACACCCTGCCCTGGTCCTCTCCCCTCCCTGGATGGTACTGCAGCTTCTCCCTCTCCCTGACCTCACTGCCCCACAACAGCTCCTTCAAGCAGTAGCCCCACAGCTTTCCCCTTCCTCCCAAGTCTGGGGATGGAGCTGCAGGAGGCTGAATGGGCTCAGCTGCCTGGGCAAAGTGGGAATGGGGATCAGAGCTGCCACGGCCCCCACACTGAGCTCCTCCTGCCTTCCTTGGCACTGTGACAGGGCATGGAGAAATGTCCTGACAGCTGAAGGAGAACCCCACTGGGAGAGCTGCACAGAGCATCAGAGAGGGGGTCCATGGGGAGGTGGGCTCAGGGAAGCACCAGCTCCAGCAGGATCCCACCCAGAGCAATGCCAGACCCAGCCCAGGCCTGGCAGCTCTGCCCCACACAGCGGGATGGGGGCAGGACTGCAAGGGTGAGGGTTGAGATAAAGGTGGTTTGATAGATAAGGCAGAAGCTGAGCCTGCAAACAGAGCAAAATAAGGAATTCATTCATCACTTCTCCTTGGCAGGTGTTTGGTCACTGAGCAGCTGCTGGTGTTTAGCAGCTCACCAGGGTTCAGCCATGACAGGACCACACAGATGCCACCCTGCCCTGAGATCACCTTCTGAAAAGAGCAGAAAAAGGGAAAACCCAAGGGTCAGGAGAAGAAAATCCCATGGGGACAGGCAGAGTTCAGGCTCATGGGCCTGGGACTCCCTGCCCTGGCTCCTACCCCCATGAGTGGAGCCCTTGTGTCCCCTGCACCCTCCCTTGTTGTTGCAGCTGTGGAAGGGGAACTCCTCCCCTCCAAGGGAAGCTGGGTCTGGAATGGCTGTGACAGTGCTCAGTGTCCCCTCAGGGTTTTGATTGCAGTGAGAGAGATTCCTGTGGTCTGAGCACACAGTGATCCTCTGGGAAAGAGCTGCAGGGGTGAAACCAGCTCAGGGAAGTGTCACTGGGACACAGGGAACACTGTCACCACCAGCTGAGGTGGCATTTGGGCACACATGGGGTGCTGTGCCCACAGCTGATGCCATCAGGGAGGGGGTACAGGGACACCTCGAGTGTCACAGCACCAGGACATGGCAGGGGCCAAGCTGCTGCTGGCTGCTGGGTCAGCAAGGCTGGGCTAAGCACAGATTAACCCCAGACCCACTGTGGCCAAAAGACAGAAGAGTCCATTACAATCCCAGAATTGTTTAGGTTGGAAAAGTCTCTGAGATCATCAACCATTGCTGTGGTCACCACTGAGCCGTGTCCCCAGTGCCACATCCATGTGGCCTTTGGACATTTCCAGGGATGGTGACTCCAGCACTGCCCTGGGCAGTCTGCTCCAGGGCCTGACTGCCCTTTCAGTGAAGAAATTTCCCCAAAATCCCCCCTGAGCCTGCCCTGGCCCAGCCTGAGGCCGTTCCCTCTGCTCCTGTCCCTGTTCCCTGGAGCACAGCCCGGCCCCCCCGGCTGTGCCCTCCTGGCAGGAGCTATGCAGAGCCACAAGGGCCCCCTGAGCCTCCTTTGCTCCAGGCTGAGCCCCTGCCCAGCTCCCTCAGCCTCTCCTGGGGCTCCAGCCCCTTCCCAGCTCCGTTCCCTGCCCTGGACATGCTCCAACCTCTCAATGTTACTTTAAATCCCTGCTCTTTTCTGCATGTAAAAGATGAGCAAAAATCCCACTGCCAGCCTAGGCTGTGGAAACTTTGGAGATTTCTCTTCATGCTTCTCCTGACCTTTCTCCTCCTTCTGTGTGAGAAATAGAAAAGTTGTAGCATCCCCACTTCTACCTCTCTACTCTGTTTTTTTTTTTCCAAATGCCTGGTTGAGAGATCTTCCTCCCCACTCTTCAGCCCTGGTGGAAGGTGGTTGGGGTTGGAGCCAGATGACCTTTAAATGTCCCTTTCAATCCAAACTATTCAGTGATTTTATGATTCTAAGAAACACTTTGGCATTCTGGGCCTCATTCCCGGGCAGGAGAACAGACGATGGCACTGAGGAAGGTGCTCTGTCAGCCAGCACAAATGGAGGGGTGGAGAAGCTATTTTGGATCTGAATTAAAAGGCCAGAACATGTCAGAAACCACAGCAACCCCAGCTGGGTATGTGGCCCATGCCATGGTTTCCTTGACAGCTGAGAGGAAGGAACAAACACTACAAATAAGAGCAGGTACTGCTTTTTTCCATCCCTCCCAGCCCTGGAGCACCCTGTGGAAGGAGCACAGCAGAGACACAGCTCAGTGAGCAACTCCTGCCCTGCCACGCTGCCCTGCCCCAGCAGTGTCCTGGTAGAGATGGGGACAATGCAAAGCAACACACTCCATTCTCAGAAGGCTTCAGACCTGTTTTTATTATAGCATGCATGCTTTTTATACATTCTTACAAAACTCCTAAGTTTACACTTTACTCTTTGGTCAGGAGACAAACAAAGTGCTCATTGGAACAGGCAGTTGCAGGTTTCTCTTATTTCTCCTTCTTTGTTTCTTGGTTTCTGTGTCAATAACTTTGGTAGGAAATTCTTTCAGGGGTTGAACATGGATCCTCCTATCAAACTTCTCTCTGGCTCACAGAAGTCACTGTAAAACCTCTTCTACATGGCAGGAGTGCAGGACTCCCCATGGAACATCCATCACTGTGCCCCAATAGCCACAGGCAAGGAAAACACTAGACCTGTGAGAGCAGCGTGTTAGGAACAGGGAATTCCAGCCCCTGAATCCCTCACGGAGCCTCTGTGAGCAGCAGCCTCACACCCTGCTCTGCTCCAGAAAATGGCATCCTGTTCCTACCCTAGGAAAGCACAGCAAATATCCCATGTCCTTCAGGGAGAGGGTAAAGTCCAGTGGGTTTCCATTCTGAATATGTTTTAGGGAATGTTTTTATGCCCCTGAGTGTGACTGGGGGCTGGAAATGCATCCAACTCCCCCCTCTGGAATGGAGGGAATGGATTGGGGCCCAGACTGCCTGGCAACACCTTCCTCCTGGGGAGAAGGAGGTGGGGGATGCTCCACAAGGATTTTTGGGCATGTTCCTAAAGCCTTTCCATTCCTCTGAGCCCCCAGCTATTCTTTGCTGCCCACTGAGGCCTCTCTGGCTGCTCTTCTCATCTCCCCCGGGTTCTTCTCCCTCTGTGCTCGCCCCAGGTGTCTCTTGGTGCCTCTCCAATGAGCATCCCGGGCTGCCGGAGCCCCCCTGCCCTGTAATCTCCCTTTCACTCCCGTGCTGTGCTCAGCCTAAGCAGATTAACCCGGCCGCAGCTGCTCGGCCTCTCCGGCACAGGGCTGGGCTGTCCCCCACGTGCGGGGGTGACACATGCACGGCCACCGCCCCCGTGGCAGCGCAGCTCTGGTGCCCTCTCCCGTCCAGCCCCAGCCCCGAGTGGGGTGGGATGCGCTGGGAGCAGCCATTAGTAGGATATTTGTCCCCCAAGATGGGAGATGGGCACCCAACCTCACCCACTGGTCCAGCTTTTGGTGTGGGAACCTCCCAAATTTGAAGAGGAGAGGAGCAGGACACGCAGGCAGGCGACAGGACATCCCTCCTGGGGCACCGGGGCTCCAGCAGCACCGAGGCAGGTTTTAAAAGGCAATCGGAACTCCAATCCTAAATAAAACAGCTGACCCTACAGAGCCACTCAGGGGCTGGGAGCCCCGGGCACGGAGCGCTCCCCTCCGGCGCATCCTCCCCGGCACCGAGGGGGTTAAGGCCGGGCTCTCGCAGATCTGCGTTTCCGTGACAACAGCTCCCGATGGATCCCAGAGCTCCGAAATCCCATTAAACATCTGCGAGAGGCTGCCCGTGCCGCCTGCCCAGGCTGCCACCTGCCGGCACCCCAGATCCCAGCGCGGGCACGGGGCCGTGAGGGCTGGGAGAGCCCCTGGGGCCGTGAGGGCCGGTACCGGAACCGCCTCTGGGTCCGTGAGGGCCGGTACCGGAGAGCCCCTGGGGCTGTGAGGGCTGGGAGAGCCTCTGGGGCCGTGAGGGCCGGTACCGGAACCGCCTCTGGGTCCGTGAGGGCTGGGAGAGCCCCTGGGGCCGTGAGGGCCGGCACCGGAACCGCCTCTGGGTCTGTGAGGGCCGGTACCGGAGAGCCCCTGGGGCTACTGAGGGGAGGCCGGGAGGCTGAGGGTGCCCGTTCACAGCCCCGAGCCCCAGGAAGCTTTGGGGTGCCGGTTCACAGCCCCTGAAGCTTTGGGGTGCCGGTTCACAGCCCCTGAAGCTTTGGGGTGCTGGTTTATAGCCCCTGAAGCTTTGGGGTGTCCTGGGAAGGAGCAGCCCCAGCACTGGGATCTGAGTTGGTAGGGACAAACCTGCCCAAATTCACCCCTCGAAGTTCTGGGGGAGGTTTGAGTGATTGACACCTGCTGGGGCTTTTGGGGTGCTTGGAGTGGGTTTGGGGAGCTGTAAAGTGTCTCTGAGGGGGAGACAGGGTGGTGGCCCTGTGGCAGCTTTGGAATGAACTCATCCAAACCACTCAAGGGCTGTGGAGGGATGTTGTGATCTGGATCCTCAGCTCTGTGCTCCATCCACTCCCCTCCAGCTTTTGTGCACTCCAGGATTTCTAAAAATGCTTTGATTTTTAGAATTTGATTTCAGAAATTTGGACTTTTCCTTCTCCACGCTTCCACCTCTGCTCTCAACAGGAAGAGGCACCAGGAGAAGGTGAGGAGGAATTTGGGGAGGTGCCACACATTTCAGGGGATCACAGAATCGTTGAGGTTGGAGAAGACAACTTTAATATCATCAAATTCACAGCACCACTGTGTTCACCTCTAAACCATGTCCTCAAGTGCCATATCCACACTTTTTGAACACTTCCAGAGATGGTGACTCCACCAATGATGCTCCTGTTGGCATTGCTCAACCAGAAAATCAGAAACCAGTGTCCAGGCTTATAATAATACAGTTTTAAAATATTTACAGTACTTATCTATTGTAAAAATATATTTATTGTATTTTATAAAATATGTATTAAATGTAAAATGTATTATATTTACAATATTTATATATTGTAAAAATATATTATTTATATATTGTAAAAATATATTATTTATATATTGTAAAAATATTTTTTCCAATATTTAATATAGATAAAAATTATATATATGATATAGAAACCTTATTATTCAAGGGGGCTGCTGCAGCTGAACATGGCTGTGGCTGCTCAGCTGTAAATGTTGTTATCCCCCACTGCATCCCAAACTGCTCCCCTGCACTGCTGTGCTCAGAGGTGCAGCTCTCAGCTTTTCCTGCCATTCCCAAATGCTGCTGAGCTGCTTTTATCCTGGGAAAAAGCCTCTCCCACGTTCAGGGAAGGACGGGACAGGAAGAGGAAGCAAACACGGGGCCAGCAGTGCCTTCTTCACCCCCTCCCCATCACACAGCTCCATGGCTGGATGGGAGGGAAGACTCCCAGGGGCTTGGAGCAGCAGGAGTCCTGGAAACTCTGGCATCTACAGGCACCAGGGGAATGCAGAGGGGCCACGGCTGAAAGCTGACACAGAAAGAAAATGCTCTTTTGGAGCTACAATTGCTGGCACAGCTGCTGGCCAGACCCCCTTCCAAAGCCTGAAACGTGCCAGCGAGGGGATGGGAATCATTAACTGGCTGTTTGTGGGATTGAACCGGTCCCAGCTCCCCCTGAGCCCTGAATAAGCTCAGATTGCTCAGGATTTGCAGGGCCTGGGGCTCCCCCCAGCAGCAGGAAGGGGCTGAAGAAATGTTGGATTTTTTTTTAACCCAGAGATGGGGCAGCTGAGAGGTGTTTTAAAAACTTTTCTTCTATTTTCAGTCTCATGAGAAGGGTGAGACAATACACGTTATAAATCAGAAGCCAATTATTTCCTAATTACAATACACTATAAACATTTCTTGGCCTATCAGCTTTTGTCACACCATGTTGTAAGTGCCTTAAAGCCAATAATACGAAATTACCCCTCATGGCTCCCACTACAATGCATTTTTCATAGTTCTATGTCTCCAAAGTATCTAGCCTTTTTTACAAGGCCATCCTTTGAAACTTGTTTCTAGCTCCATTTCTCTCTCAACAATGTCTGTCCTATTCCATGGCATTTCCAAGTCAGCATTTCTTATCTCCAGGTTTTACACACTCTATGAGCCTTCTGTCAAGTTTTGAGGGTTTTCTACAAATCCATTTCCCACAAAGAGCCACTGACAGAGCCCTCTCCCCTCCTCCAAAGCTTTGAGAGGCAGAAGCCATGGGCACATGGCTTTTCTGCAGGGGTAAGTGCCCAGGAACGAGGCCAGGCAGTGCCCAGGGGAAACCCAGAGTGGTTTGATGATCCTTTCAAAGGGCAGAGGCTGGGAATGCCCCCAGCCTCAGGAGGGATGGAAATAAAAAGGAGCCTGAGCCTTGCAAATCAAACACAAAAAAACCCCTGAAAACCGCAGGGGGGTGTGGGATGGGTGCTCAGGGAGGGGGGGACTCTGGACAAAGCCCTGCTGGACACTGGGCTGGGCAGTTTGGCTGTGAGCAGCCAGACCTTGGGGCTCCTGGGCTCAGTGACAGCACCTGGGGGGTCTGAGCCTCCTCTGTGCCTGCTCTGCACCAGCACCCCCTGGTCAGAGGCAGCAGAGCAGCAGCAGGGAGGCAGGGAGGAATGTGAGAGCTTGCAAAGCATCTCAGTGCAGGAGAGAGGAGGCAGTTCAGGCTGCCAGGAGGAGGGGATGAGTTTCAGGAAAGGCAGAGAGGCAGGAAATCAAGGGAGAGGACAGTAATTGAGGCCATATGTTGGAAGCAAAGAATGCATCTGGTAGCAGGGAGCAGGCCCACGCCGTGGGGACAGCAGGGGACATGCAGAGCCACATTAACCCCCAGGGCCAAGCAGAAGGTTGAATTCAGAGCAGCCACAACTGCTGAGAGGGGTCACTGTTGCAGGTCTGTGCCTGGGCTGGCTGCAGGCTCAGGAGGTTTCCAAAATTACACTCAGTAACTTCCAAATTTCGTGGGTAATGTAGGAAAAATGTGAAGGAAATGGCTGCTTCATCACAAAATGACAGGGTTTGTTCTACACCCATGTCCCTGAGCATGTACTGAGCCAGGGAGGAAAGTGGAAATGTGAAAATATGGGCAGTGCCAGGAGCGAGGCCAGGTCCTCTCTGCTCCCCAAAACTTTGTCTGCTGTGGGGGGATTTACTCAGCCAGGGGTACAGACACATTTGGGGTGGTGAAAGAGCCACCAGGGGCTGCACAGGTCTATCCCACAGAGCCAACCCCACTGGGGCCATTCCACTCCTTTGGGTATTCCCAGGCTCAGACAACAGCCCTGGGAAAGAATATTTATGGCCTGTCCCCTCCTCCCTTTTCAACCACATTGAAATAAATGTGAAATGTGTGTGGTTGGAATGGAGGATTCTGGCAAGCATCACAGCTTGGGAAGAGGGAAAAGAGCTCTGGTGCTGACACCCACTGAGCTTCCCAGGAAATCCAGGAGGAGATGGAATACAGGAGTGCAGCACTGCAGGGGTGCACAGCCTTTGGGCTGCAAATTGCTGCATTTTTTAGGGCCAAAAGAAGCCATTTTGTGGGTTCTTCCTGGAACCCCACCTGGAGCATCCAGCCCTGGGGGCCACAGCACAGGTGATGCCTCAGGGTTTAGTTTTTCTATTTTTTCAGATTCTGTGCTGCTGTGTGTGGATCTGGGCTTCATATTATGGGATGGTGAGCTCTGTGCACAGAGCAGGGAGACAAAACAATTCCTTCTCTAGCTGGGGACCAAGGACAAATGATCCAAACCTCAGGCCCAAGAGCACAAACAACGTGGGCATGGAGAAGGTTCTCTGGAGCTCAGCAGCCTTTGCACAGCCCTGGGGCTGCTGTGGGGTGTCCCTCAGATGAAGGGGGAGCTCTGCAGGCAAACCTGAAATTGCTGCTTTCGAGGCTTCTCCTCTCACTGAAATGCCCCTTGTGCTGCCCCAAGTCTCCATCCTTGGGGATCCAGCTCCAGAGCATCCCTCTCTTCATCTGGAGCTCTCTTTGCATCCAACCCACAGCTCCTGCTGCCCCAAACACCCAGCTGCACCCCATCCATGTCCAGCAGCTGCTCCCTGCTGCTTCTCCTCTGCCTCTCCCCTCCCCAGCCTGGCAGATTGAGTTTCCTGCCTGTCCATGGCAGCTCCTGCAGGACAGGAGGAACAGCTGCTGTGATGGGTGGGAGGGGGAATACCACACAAAAGGGGTTAAATCCTCTTTAAGGGGGAGTGAGGAGCATGGCAGAGCTGAGCAGTGGGGCTCTGGGAAATCTGCTCCAGTTAAGGATGTTCCTGGGGATGGCAGGGCAGCTGGAAGGGGACACTGGGGAGGAATTCTTCCCTGGGAGGGTGGTGAGACCCTGGCACAGCTGCCCAGAGAAGCTCAAGGGCACTCAAAGATGAGCCCAGCCTAATCTGCTCAGTGCTGGGGTGACATTTCACCTCCTGTGGGAAGGGTGGACAAGGGGAAATGGCCTCCTTTTGTCATAGCTCACATCCTCTTTGAAACGTTTTTCTCCCTAAGAGCAAGAGGATATTGTCAATTTTCCCCCACAGATTTGTCACTCTTATCTTATCTGTGTCAGCTGGGAAGTTCAGAATATTCCACTGCACATTCAAAATCCATCCCCTTGTCTTGTTCAAGCTTTTCTTCAAGTTCTCAGCAGACACTGAAAAAAAAAAGACATAAAAATAGAGGAAGACATTCCTAAAATATTTGTTCTAAGCAGGAGCAGTTCCTATCCTGGAGTCATCAGGACTCCAGCTGTACCCTCTGAGAACCGTCTGACCTCCCTGCCAGGAGTGGGGCTCACCCCCCTTCTTTAGATACAGACAAACAACCCCCCCAAAAGAGAATGAACTGCTTCAGGCAATTTCTGAGCAGCAGATCTGGGAAATGTGATCCTTCATCCTTCTACCCCTGGATGTGGGGGTGTGCTCAGAGCATGGGCAAAGCTCATCACACTCCTGTTCCTGGGCATTTCCCAGGCAGGTTTGAGCTCTCTGCAGCATAAATGCTCCCCAAGGCAGCACCCAGGCTCTCCCCAGCTTCCTTTACAGTGTTTTGGTCTGGGACACACTCACCAGGGGAGATCTGA
This sequence comes from Molothrus aeneus, assembly GCF_037042795.1. Taxonomy (NCBI): domain Eukaryota; kingdom Metazoa; phylum Chordata; class Aves; order Passeriformes; family Icteridae; genus Molothrus; species Molothrus aeneus. The sequence continues at coordinate 16,598,199 of NC_089660.1, forward strand.
ATGTTTTCCCAGTCTGCAAGGTGAAACAAAAAGGGGGATTCCTTTGGATTTGCTCGAAGATGTTTCAAGACTGAAAGAAGAGCTTGAGCAGTAAAAAGATTCTGAGGAGTGCCCAGCTCCAGTGCAGCCTGGGACAGGGGAGGGGCTGGGATTTTCTGGGGGGTTAGGAGAAGATTTGGGGCTGAATGCCAACATTGGAGCAGGTCAGGCAGAGCAGAGCACTGGGGGCACAGTCAGGGGTTCAGCAGAGCTTTCAGCCCCTCAGGGACGGATGCATCTGCTCTCCATATCCTGCTCCTGCTTTCCTTCCTCCCACCACTGACTCAGCAGCAGCAGCAGCAGCAGCCTTTCATCCCAGACAGAACAATAGGTATCCTTCCTCCCAGGCATCACATCCCCTTATTCCATCAATAATTCCCTCCCAGTGCAGCCCAGCACAGCCACAGCTTTCAGAATAAAAAGCTTTCCACTGCAGCCACTCAAATAAAGCATCTTTGGGATGCAGCCCTGGGCTTTGCAGACTCAGCAAGGAGCTAAAATTGGCTTTGCTTGGAGCTGCCATGATCCAGCTCCCTGTTCCCCACCCCCAGCAATCACCTCACCTGCCCTGGCATCACTCTGATCCCAGGACTGGGTTTTTTGGAGATGGATGTGAGGAAATCTGGTCAGGAAAACATCTGAGCAGGAAAAGGGGACTGTGCAGGAGGGACTGGGAGCCTGGCCAGCAGCAGGGGCTGGCAGGAACTGGAAATCCTGTGGTGTTCTTCCTGGAACCCACCTGGAGCATCCAGCCCTGGAGGCCACAGCACTGGTGATGCCTCAGGTTTCAGCTTTTATATTTTCAGATTCTCTGCTGCTTTAGTGTGTGGGTCTGTGCTTCATATCAGGGCATGGTGAGCTCTGTGCACAGAGCAGGGAGACAAAACAATTCCTGCTCCAGCTGGGGACCAAGGACAAAGGATCCAAATCTCAGCGCCAAGAGCACAAACAATGTGGGCTGGAGAGAGAAAAACAAGCAGGATGGGACTGCATGGGCTAAAGCTGGAATTGGACAATGAACTGCAAGATGTAAATGGAGCAGAACTGATCAGAGTGTGAGACCCCGTGCCCGGCCGTGCATTTTGTGACCATTTTGTTTCATTTTGGGCGCAGCCCTGGCTGGGCTCTTGTGCTGCCCAAGGTGGATCCATTGAGGCCTCCTAATAAATCCCTGCTTTATTCTTTAGCTCTGTCTGGTCTCTGTTCTAGGGCCTTCACAAGGCATCACAGGAAGGACCTGGAGCTGCTGGATGAGTCCAGAGAGGCCATGGAGCTGCTCCAGGGCTGGAGCCCCTCAGGAGCCAGGCTGGGAGAGCTGGGCGTGCTCACCTGGAGAGGAGAAGCTCCAGGGAGAGCTCAGAGCCCTTGCAGGGCCTAAAGGGGCGCCAGGAGAGCTGGAGAGGGACTGGGGACAAGGGATGGAGGGACAGGACACAGGGAATGGCTCCCACTGCCAGAGGGCAGGGATGGATGGGATATTGGGAATCAGGAATTGCTCCCTGGCAGGGTGGGCAGGCCCTGGCACAGGTGTGTGTATCCTGTCTGCAGCTGGCACCCTGAGATTCTCCTTCCTCCTCCTCAGCTCCTGGACATCTCTCTAAATCCATTTCTGGCCCTGATCATGGACACTCAGGCTGAGATCTTGTAAAGAGGGCAGGGTTAGATTCGATTTCAGAAAGGTTAGATTCAATTTTAGAAAGGTTAGGTTAGACTTTAGGAAGCTTAGATTAGATTTTAGGAAGAAATTCTTCCCTGTGAGGATGGGGAGGCCCTGGCACAGGGTGCCCAGAGCTGTGGCTGTCCCTGGATCCCTGGCAGTGCCCAAGGCCAGGCTGGATATTGGACCTTGGAGACCTGGCAGAGTGGGAGGTGTCCCTGCCATGGCAGGGGTGGAGCAGAGGCCTTTAAAGGTCCCCCCTCCTGAGCCCTTCTGTGCCCCCTGGCAGGGGCAGAGCTGTGCAGGCACAGCCCTGGCAGGGATGGAGCTTTCCCTTGCCATCCCCAGCTCCCACCTGCTGCATCAGATGCAGAGAGCATTAAAGGACTCCTGCAGCCCCACAGGCCTCAGCCCAATCAGGAATTTGTGTCCTGCTGGCCTGAGGCAGAGCCCAGCACGGGGACAAGCCCAGAAAGCAGCAGGAGGATGAGGCAAAGATGTGTTTCAGCAGAGATCAAGAGATGCTTCCTGAGCTGAGCATGGCTGTGCCCCAGGTCCTGCAGCAGCTCATGGAGAGACCTGCTGCTTTTTGGAGCCCCACAGGCCTGGGAACAGGCACTTAATGAGAAACAGCTGCTCTTGTGCTGCTTCCCAACTTGTTACAGCAACAGGAACATTTTCTGAACAGGCAGATTCTGTCTTCAGAGCAGTTCTGCACTCAGACCCCATCCTTGGGCCTTTTGGATTGGAAGGACCTTAAAGCCCATCCCATCTCACCCCTGCCATGGCAGGGACAGTTCCCACCATCCCAGGCTGCTCCAAGCCCCAGTGTCCAGCCTGGCCTTGGGCACTGCCAGGGATCCAGGGGCAGCCACAGCTGCTCTGGGCACCCTGTGCCAGGGCCTGCCCACCCTGCCAGGGAGGAATTTCTTCCTAAAATCTAATCTAGGCTTCGTAAAGTCTAACCTAACCTTCATAAAATCTAATCTAACCTTTCTGAAATCAAATCTAACCTTTCTGAAATTAAATCTAACCCTGCCCTCTTTACAAGATCTCAGCCTGAGTGTCCATGATCAGGGCCAGAAATGGATTTAGAGAGATGTCCAGGAGCTGAGGAGGAGGAAGGAGAATCTCAGGGTGCCAACTGCAGACAGGTTACACACACACCTGGGGGTGGAAGAGGTTTTACAATAACTTCTGTGAGCCAGAGAGGAGTTTGGTAAGAGATTAATGTTTACCCCTGAAAGAATTTCCTACCAAGGTCGTTGACACAGAAACCAAGAAAGAAAGAAGGAGAAATAAGAGAAACCTGCTCCAAAGAGCACTTTGTTTGTCTCTCCTGACCAATGAGTAAAGTGTAAACTTAGGAGGTTTGTAAGAATGTATAAAAAGCATTCAGGCTATTATAAAAACAGTTCAAAGCCTTCTGAGAATGGAATGTGTTGCTTTGTATTGTCTCTGTCCCAACTCTGACACCTGGGCACAGGAGATGCTTCCAGAAAGATCTTGAGCCAGGGCTGAATGAATCAGCAAGGACAGAATCCTCCTCCTCCTCCCCAGAGAGCAGCCTCTGAGCCCTGAGTGCATCTGAACTGGGTAAAAATAGTGCTCTGATCAATTAAAGGGAAAAAATTACAGGAAAAGCCATTTCCAAGGTGTTCCACCCTCCCTGTGCTTCTCAAACCTTGTGTTGGGGACAGCACTGGCTTCATTTTCCACTGCCCTGTTTCTCCTTTGAGGTCCTGGTTTTGGGAGCCCCATCCCTGGGTCAGGACCCTGCTCTCCCCATTCCCACCCCACTCCCTTCCCCCCATTATCCCCCAGCAGGGCTAAACAGCACCAGGAACACTTAAATTCTTCACTTAAATTCTTCTGCAGGAAACTTTTTTAGTTCTGACAACTTAGATTTGACTTCTTGCACTGCAGAAAGGGGAAAAAATCACAATGAGATTTTCCTACTGACATTGCAGAGCCAAAATGTTTTATTTCTGTTTGGAATTAAATGTGTCCGGGGAAAATGACTTTTTCCACTGAAGTTTTCCCATTTCAAAGACCAGATTTCTCCAATGTGGACAACCCAGGATTTCTGTGAAAAATCCAGGACAACTGAGACCCTCTCAGGATATTTGGGGAATATAAATAGGGAGCTCTTAACTCTCCCTTTTTCCTGCCTTTAAAAAAAGAAGGATGGGGGTGTGAAGCCAAGCAACCACATTTCTGAATGGGAACAAGGGCAGGGAAAATAGATTTTCTAGAACATATATATAAAAAATTATTGCTTGGATCTTCAAAATCCATCCAGTCCAAAATTCCCTCATCTAGATGCTCCCCACTTTGAAATGTGATGCTAAAGCTGCCTTCCCTACAGGAATAGGGTTGGTTTATTTATTGGAAATTTAGGGAACAAAACTGGAATTCATCAGTGCAAGGGGAATAATTGATGAATTGATGTCCATGGAGGTGAAAGCCACTGGTAGCCTGCCTTGTTCTTTCTTTCTTTCTTTCTTTTTCTTTCTTTCTTTCTTTCTTTCTTTCTTTCTTTCTTTCTTTCTTTCTTTCTTTCTTTCTTTCTTTCTTTCTTTCTTTCTTTCTTTCTTTCTTTCTTTCTTTCTTTCTTTCTTTCTTTCTTTCTTTCTTTCTTTCTTTCTTTCTTTCTTTCTCTCTTTCTTTCTCTCTTTCTCTCTTTCTCTCTTTCTCTCTTTCTTTCTCTCTTTCTCTCTTTCTCTCTTTCTCTCTTTCTTTCTCTCTCTTTCTCTTTCTCTCTTTCTTTCTCTCTCTTTCTCTTTCTTTCTCTCTCTTTCTCTTTCTCTCTTTCTTTCTCTCTCTTTCTCTTTCTTTCTCTCTCTCTCTTTCTCCTTCTTTCTCTTTCTTTCTTTCTTTCTCTTTCTTTCTTTCTTCCTTCCTTCCTTTCTTTCTTTCTTTCTTTCTTTCTTTCTTTCTTTCTTTCTTTCTTTCTTTCTTTCTTTCTTTCTTTCTTTCTTTCTTTCTTTCTCTCTCTTTCTTTCTCTCTCTCTCTTTCTTTCTTTCTCTCTCTCTCTTTCTTTCTTTCTCTCTCTCTTTCTTTCTTTCTTTCTCTCTTTCTTTCTTTCTCTCTCTCTTTCTTTCTTTCTTTCTTTCTCTCTCTCTTTCTTTCTCTCTTTCTCTTTCTTTCTTTCTTTCTTTCTTTCTTTCTTTCTTTCTTTCTTTCTTTCTTTCTTTCTTTCTTTCTTTCTTTCTTTCTTTCTTTCTTTCTTTCTTTCTTTCTTTCTTTCTCTCTTCCTTTCTTTCTCTCTTTCTTTCTTCCTTTCTTTCTTCCTTTCTTTCTCTCTCACTCTCCCTCTCTCTCTCTCTCTCTCTCTCCTTCTCTCTTTCTTTTCTTTTTTTCTTTTTCTCATTTCTTTTTTTTTTTTTTTCTTTTACCAGGACTTGAATTCATCTCTGGCTGGTCATAACTAAAAACCATTCCCAGAAAGCAGGATGGGGAAGAAAACTAGAAATAAAGGAAATGGAAATAAAGGCCCTGCTGCCAGACAGGATGTGGGGCAGGCAGAAGAGATTTTCCAGTGTCTTTCTCCTTGGGAAAGCTGCCAAATCCCGGCCTAGGACTAACCCTGAGGCCACACAGTGCCCTAAGCTGCAGATCTCTAACCCTTATCTCAAAACCAGCCCAGCCCGGGGCTGTGTGTGGCAGCGATTACAAGAGTTAATTACAAGGGCTGGGAATGCTCCTCTCCCTTTTCCTGCCCTTTCTTGGAGCTCTGACCTCAGCCTGGGACCCTCAGACCACAACAAGAGGGGACAAGGGGCATTAAAGCAGCGCTAATCATCACCAGGGCTCAGCAGGCTAATTAACGGGGAATTAGCATCTGCTCCTAATCAAAGCCCCCTCCAGTCAGCACTTCCAGCCTCGGGTCTGACCATGGGGAGGTTCAGAGAGTGGGAGAAGGACCCGGGGGACCCTGGAGAAAGGGATCAGTGAGGGATTCCTGCTGCTTCTCAGCCCAGGTGGCCACTGGGGAGTTTTCCCTTCTCCTTTTTGCTCTTTTCCCCTATTTATTCCTCCTCCCTGCGCCTGAAAAAGGAATTTTCCTGCTGTAGTTGGTGTTTAGCACAAGCTCAGCAGACGCTGAGGATGGATTTGTGCGTGAGGCTGGCTGGGCACCTTTAGCCAACACCAGGGGAAATGCAGAGATGCTGCAAGGAGCACAGAGGAGGAGCTGGAGTGGGGGAAAAGCAGGAATGAATGCAATTTTTCTCTCAGGAGAAGGTGCTGAGAGCATCTCTGCATGTATGAAAAGTCACAGAATAGTTTGGGCTGGAAGGGGCTTTAAAGGAGCATCCCACTGTCCCAGGCTGCTCCCAGCCCTGCCCAGCCTGGCCTTGGGCACTGCCAGGGATCCAGGGGCAGCCCCAGCTGCTCTGGGCACCTGTGCCAGGGCCTGCCCACCCTGCCAGAAGGATTTCTTCCCTGTATCCAGTCTGAGTCCCCCCAGTTTTAGTTAAAACCATGAGCCCTTGTCCTGTCCCTCCATCCCTTGTCCCCAGTCCCCCTCCAGCTGTCCTGGAGCCCCTTTAGGGCTCTGAGGTGTCCCCAGACCCTCCTGTGCTCCAGGCTGAGCAGTCCCAATCGTCTCAGCCTTCCCTCATAGGAGAACAAAGTATCCAGGATGCTCATAGGATCAGCCTCACTGCATGGCTGAGACAGTGGGAAGGTGGCAAAGCCCATGCACAGCCAGCAGCAGCCAAAGATTGCTTTGCTCCAGAGCATCTTGAACACTTTCTAGCCAATAGCACATTGCTAAAGCTAATAGTTAAAAAGAAAGAAATAAATAATAAAGATTTTTAGCCAACCACTCAAAGTGCACGTACACCTGCTTCACACAAAGCTCGCTTGTCTGCTTTCTATCAACAACACACAATACTCTATTATTAAGCTTAAAACCTTCTGCTACCTTGCTAAGCAGATTTTTCTGCAGTCTTAAGGTCTATCTTGGCCAAGCCCAAAACTCAAACCATTGTTTCATGTCCTTGCTTGCTGTACCATTGTTAACTTTTCTACTTTTAGATTTGCAGCTGCAGCTAGCTCAAAGTTCCTGGGTTTTTTTGTTTGGTTTTTTTTTTTTTTTTGGTTTGGTTTTGTTCTGTTTTTTGGGTTTTTTTTTTTTTTTTGTTTGGTTTTTTGGTGTGTTTTTCTTTGGGGTTTTTTGTTATTTTGTTGGTTTTTTTTCCTTTCTGTTTCTGAGGCCTGCTTTCACAACTTCCTCAAAGCTTTCTTACCTTTACTGTTCCCTGCTCAGTGCCTAAACGCTCAGTGCCTCACCCTGGGCTGGAGCAAGCAGGAACGGGGGCTGTGCCCATCCTGGGGTGCCCACAAATGCCAAATCTTGCACCCTGAGCAGGGATAGGCCTCAGGATTTCAGCTTTTGTATTTTTCATCTATTTGTAACCCTGCAGTTCTTTAGTGTAGAGCCCTGAACTCCATGTACAGTGGGAGCTGCTGCTTCCCCAGCTTGGGCAGACACAACAATTCCTCTCCAGGCCTGGAATCAAGAACACCTCAGGCCCTGAGAAATGTAAAACAAAAGTGACTTGGGAGGGAGCAAACTGGGGGTAAATGACTTCATTACCTGAAGCTGTAATTAGAACATTAACCCCCAATATGCAAATGGACGAAACTTATAAAAGTGTGAAAACCCGTGACCATTTTTGGGTGTAGCTCCTGTCTCATAATCTGCGCTATCAGTCAATTTTGGAAGCCATTTTTGGAAGCCCCTGTCTCATAATCTGCTATCATTCAATTTTGGAAGCCATTTTTGGAAGCCCCCATCTCATAATCTGCTATCATTCCATTTTGGAAGTCCTCTCCACAGCCTCAGGCCAAATGCAGTGTTCTCTTGCGGGTCTGTGCCTTTCAGCACCGAAAGTTTAAAATCCTCAGCATCCAGGCTTCCAACAGCCCTGGATGGGCTTCATCTGCCCTAAATGTACCTGAAAGCCCTTCAATAAATGAACTGCTTTTTATTCCCTTAATTTTCTGCCCTCAAAAAGACATCACGAAAAGCATCCTGAAAACCCAACTGTGCCGGGTGAGAGGTGGGCACGGGGCTGCTGCTGCTCCCCCTGCAGCCCCGGGCGCGGCTCCTGCCTGGCAACAGCGCAGGGAGGGCGAGGATCCCTCCCCCGGCGCTGGCCAATGGCTGGGCCCCCTCTGCGAGCATCCCGAGCATCCCTGCCCCAGCCATTGGCCAATGGCCACCTCGGCCAGCATCCCTGCCCCGGAGCTGGCCTGTCGGGGTGGTGTTTGTGGGCTTTTAGGACAAGGGAAGAGATGGGAATTTTGAGTCTATGTTTCAGAAGGCTGATTTATTATTTTATGGTATTATGTTATATGAAAAGAAAATGATCTATTAGAACGATACTAAAGAAAGAGAAAAGAAGACAGCAGAATGCTCGCAAAGAAGAGAATGAATAATAAAATCTTGTGATTGATCACAGTCCCGACAGAGCTGCACCTGTGATTGGTCATCAAGTAGAAACAACTCACATGAGACCAACCAAAGATCCCCTTGTTAGTAAACGATCTTCAAACTACATTCCACAGCTATCAGATAATTATTGTTTGCATTTTGTTCCTGAAGCCTCTCAGCTTCTCAAGAGAAAAACCCCAGAGAAGGGATTTTTCAGAAAATATATCTGTGACAGCCAATGGCTGAGCCAGCTCTGCGAGCACCCCGAGCACCCCGAGCACCCCGAGCATCCCGAGCACCCCGAGCACCCCGAGCATCCCGAGCACCCCGAGCATCCCGAGCACCCCGAGCACCCCGAGCATTCCGAGCACCCCGAGTACCCCGAGCACCCCGAGCATCCCGAGCACCCCGAGTATCCCGAGCATCCCGAGCATCCCGAGCATCCCGAGCATCCCTCCCCCATGGCCGGGCCGCCTCCGGCAGCCTCCCGAGCCCTCCCGCCGCCTGGGGCAGCGCTGCCTCCGCCAGCCCGGCACGGAATCGGGAATCACTGACCTATTTTCGTCTCCAGGCAGGAGCAAGATGACAGACAAAGGGAGCTTTAGCTCGGGGTATTTAAAGGAAAAGTCGCTCGCAGTGAGCTGAGTGTCCCCAGAAAGCACAGAGGCTTTGGGATGTTTCCTTGCCCGGCAGCATCCTCGTGTGGGATGCGGGAAAGGGATGGAGCAGCTGGGGGAAAACTGAGCAAAACTGGCCAGAATGGACCGAAGCTGGCCAAAATGGACCAAAACCGACCAAAACTGACCAAAATGGACCAAAATTGACTGAAATGGACCAAAATGGACCAAAATGGATCCAAAACTGACCAAAACTGACCAAAGCTGACCAAAACGGACCAAAATGGACTGAAATGGACCAAAATTGACCAAAACAGACCAAAAACTGACCAAAATTGACCAAAATGTACCAAAGCTGACCAACACTGACCAAAACAGACCGAAATGGATCAAAATTGACCAAAACGGACCAAAACAGGCCAAAATTGACTGAAATGAACCAAAATTGACCAAAACTGACCAAAACCTGACCAAAACCGACCAAAAACTGACCAAAACCAGACCAAAACAGACCAAACAGACCAAAACTGACCAAAACGGATCAAACCAGACCAAAACGGACCAAAGCTGACTAAAACTGACCAAAACAGACCAAAACTGATGAAAATGGACCAAAACTGACCAAAACGGACCAAAACTGACTCCACTGAGCTGCAAAAGCAGGCTTTTAGGAAAGGAATAAAAGAGTTTGCAATAAACTGGGTGTAGGATAAGCCCAAGGACAGGCAGGATGTGGAAGGAGCAGATTTGTGGGAATGGTCCCACAGGGATTTGGGAATGCTCCCACAGGGATTTGTGGGAATGGTCCCACAGGGATTTGAGAATGCTCCCACAGGGATTTGTGGGAATGGTCCCACAGGGATTTGGGAATGGTGCCACAGGGATTTGGGAATGGTGCCACAGGGATTCCTCCCCTCCCTGGCTCTGAGGGATGAGCTGCCTGGGCACACAAGTCAGCTCTCCCAGGGTTTTTGTTCGAGTTTGCTGATGGACTTGGCCCCAGTTTGGGAGTGTTTAATCCCCACCTCGGGCAGGTTTTGGAGCTGGCAGCTCGGGCTGGTTGAAGTTTGTTGGATGCAGCAACAGCCCCGATTGTCTCTGTGCACGGTCCTGTGAAGGGGAGGGCACAGCACTTGGGTTCTCAGGTTTGAGGTGCCACAAAAAACCCCTCCCCAAACCCCAAACTGCTCTCCTTAGCCTGGAAAGCACTCAGAGAATCCCAGGAAACCTTTGGAAGCTCCCAGAGCCCTCATGGAAGGGGGAGATGTGCTGTGCCCATCACAGGGCACAGACAGGCAGGGGCCAGGGGGGACCACAGCCCATCCTGAGCATCCCTGGCTGGGTGGGTGGGTGGAACTGGAGCAGTTTGGGCGCCTGGGCTGCTTCATATCCCGGACTGGGGGTGTCTGCTCACCCCTCAGCGCTGCTCAGCACGGAGCAGGCAGCGATGAGTAACAAAAAAAGGCTCCCACAAATGGGAATGATGACAACAATTGCTCCATAAACGCTGGCAGCTCTCCTGGGACTCTCCACACAGCTGGGGAAGGTGCTGCTGCTGCTGCCAGGGTTTGTTGGTCACGGAGCTGGGGCAACCCCCACCCCCTCCCGAATGTGTGCAGGCAGGAAGGAAAGAAAGAACAAGGACAGATCTTGGTGTCCTGAACAATGAAAACAGGAAAGTTCCTCCGGGCTGGGGAGCCTGGCAAGGGCTGAAAGCTGAGCCCCATCCTGAGCTCCATCCTGAGCCCATCCTGATCCCAATCCTGATCCCATCCTGAGCCCAATCCTGAACCCCATCCTGATCCCATCCTGAGCCCATCCTGATCCCCATCCTGATCCCATCCTGAGCCCATCATGATCCCATCCTGAGCCAATCTGATCCCAATCCTGATCCCAATCCTGAACCCCATCCTGAGCTCCATCCTGATCCCATCCTGATCCCATCCTGATCCCAGTCCTGAACCCCATCCTGAGCCCCATCCTGAGCCAATCCTGATCCCAATCCTGATCCCATCCTGATCCCATCCTGATCCCATCCTGAGCCCCATCCTGAGCCCATCCTGAGCTCCATCCTGATCCCAATCCTGATCCCATCCTGAGCCCATCCTGATCCCATCCTGAGCTCCATCCTGATCCCATCCTGATCCCATCCTGAGCTCCATTCTACCCCATCTGAGCTCATCCTGATCCCATCCTGATCCCATCCTGAGCTCCATCCTACCCCATCCTGATCCCAATCCTGAGCCCATCCTGAGCCCATCCTGAGCCCATCCTGATCCCAATCCTGAGCTCCATCCTGAGCCCCATCCTGATCCCAATCCTGAGCCCATCCTGACCCCTTCCTAACTCCATCCTGATCCCATCCTGATCCCATCCTGATCCCATCCTACCCCATCCTGAGCCCATCCCGATCCCATCCTGAGCCCATCCTGATCCCATCCTGAGCTCCATCCTACCCCATCCTGAGCTCATCCTGATCCCATCCTGATCCCATCCTGAGCTCCATTCTACCCCATCCTGCTTCCAGGCAGCCTGGGGGACCTGCTCAGCCTCCTGTGGAGACAGGGGTTAAAAAAAGCCTGCAGCTGCAGCATCCTGCAGGGAGGGATGCAGGGATGGAGGAAGGGATGCAGGGAGGGGGCAGCCCCGCCCTGGGGGCTCCAAGCAGCATTCCAGCTGGAATTCCACCTCCCCCCTGGCCAGTCCTGCCCTCCCTCCCTGCAGCCCCTCTCCCTGCACCCCCCTGGGCACCAGACCCTCAGTGCCCCCCTCTGCAGCCCCACATCCCGCCCTGGCACCCCAGACCCCACAGCCAAGCTCTGCCTCACTCCTCCCGCATCCCCCCCGGCCCATCCTCCCTCCCCCCCGTGCTGACCTTTTTATTTTCTGCGTCAGGAACATAAAATGGAGACTGCAGGGCAGGGAAATGTTTCCCTAAGATGGCTGAGGGAGAAGGAGGAATCTCACAGCAGTGCATGAGCACCCTCTGCTGCTGGATGGGTCTGGGGGCGCCAGGAGCTCGCCGGCCCTGATCCAGCCCCGCACACCCCAGGCAACAAAAAACCCCCAAATTTCCCTAACCGGGTGATTAAAATTCTTGTGATAGTCAAAATATTTGATTAAAAAGCTTCAGCATCCTTGTGACCCGCCGAGGTCCCCTGGCTGCCTCTCCCTGCCACGTATTTTACATTTATATTTTCATTGCTGTGTCACATTCAAAATCCCCCCCAAAATAACTGTGTTTTGTATTAAAACCAAAATATTTTGCACACGCGGGTCCTAAAAATTATTGCCAGTGCCACACAAAATTATGGAATTTTTCAGGTTTGAAAAAACCCATTAAATTTAATTTTTTTGAAGTTCCATGTTAGGACAAACACGCAAAACTTGATATTTTCTCTCTTGGGATGGCAAAAAGGGTTAAAAATGGACGTGAGGGGAGGACCAGCACTCACCTGAAATGGGGTGACCAGGTTTGGTGCCTGGAAAGGATTAGGGGTGAAAGGGTACATGGAAAACCCTGCAAGCTGCTCCCTGCATATCCAACTATTAATCCAGGACTGTGTCAGTGCAGGGTCAAATCCTGATGGATCTGAGGCTGAAATTCTCTTTTAAAATTTTTTTTTCAGCAGCCTTGTCACCCCCTGAGCTGCCCTGGTTGCCTCTCCATCCCCTCTCAAACTTCTATTTTCCCTGCTGTGTTACATTCAAAATCCTCAGGAAAATGAGAGTATTTTGTATTAAATCCAGCGTTTGTCACACCCACAGCTCCTAAAAATGATTGCCAGTGCCCCACACAATTATATAATTTTCCAGGTTTGAAAAAACTTTAAATTTCATTTAAGTTCCATGTTAGGATGAGCACCCAAAACTTTGTGTTTTCTTTTTTGGGATGGGATAAAGGGCTGGAGGTGGATTTGAGGGGAGCAGCAGCCCCCACCTGAAATGGGGTGACCTCATTTAGGGCCAAATCCTGCTGGATCTGAGGCTAAAATTCTTTTTGCTTAAAAATTTTCAGCAGCTTTGTCACTCCCTGAGCTCCCCTGGTTGCCTCTCCCTTCCCTTTTTCCCTTCTGCTTTCCTTGCTGTGTTACACTCAAAATATCCAGAAAAAGGAGAGTATTTTGTATTAAAATCAACATATTTCACACACAGAGCTCCGAAAAATTATTGCCAGTGCCCCACACAATTATTTAATTTTCCAAGTTTGAAAAAACCCATTAAATCTCATTTGTTTGAAGTCCCACATTAGGATGAGCACCCAAAACTTTGTGGGTTTTTTTGTGGGATGGGATAAAGGGTTGAAGGTGGATTTGAGGGGAGAATCAGCTCCCACCTGACATGGGGTGACCTCATTTAGAGCCAAATCCTGCTGGATCTGAGACTGAAATTATTTTTGCTTAACAAATTTTTAGCAGCTTTGTCACTCCCTGAGCTCCCCTGGTTGCCTCTCCTTCCATTTTACACTTCTATTTTCCTTGCTGTGTTACATTTAAAATCCTCAGGAAAATGACAGCAATTTATATTAAAACCAAAATATTTCACACACACAATTCTTAAAAATTAATGCCACTGCCCTGCACAGTGATGCAGTTTTCCATGTGGGAGAAATTTCATTACATTTCATTTATATGAAGTTCCACATTAGGATGAGCACCCAAATTTTCTCTTGTGGGATGGGAAAAAGGGTTGAGGATGGATATAAAGGGAGAACCAGCCCCACCTGAAATGGGGTGAGCAGGGAAAGCCCCAGGAAAGGTTTGGGGGTGAAAGGGCCCATGGCAAACCCTGCAATCTCTCCCTGAGTGTTTCAAGGCAGGAGGGTGCCAGGGTAAGGCCAAATCCTGCTGGATCTGAGGCTGAAATTTCCAAGGAAATCTTGCAAAAAATTTCCCAAGATCAGTTCAGAAAGGGCCAAAAGGCATCGCTCAGGAAGGAGGTGAAAAACCACAAAAAAATCCAGGATCCCCATTTTATTTTTTTTTCCTTTTTATTTTTTTTGTCTGGTAATAATTTAAACACTGAGAGCATGAGGAAGAAAAGCAAGGAGTTTTAAAAAATTGAAGGTGATGAGAGGTAAAATGGCAGCACTGAGGGGAGGGATTCAGGCAGGAATGGGGGGCCCAGCACCAACCTGAGCTGCACAGGGAAAGTCCTTATGTAACTTCTACAATTTATATAACTGCAAGAATTCCTCCAGGGGCCTTTCTGACACAGAGCAGAGCTTTTTGTGGGATCAGGGCGAGCTGGCCCAGAGCTGGAGCTCTGGGGGGATGCCTGGGGGTGAATGGAGTGGAGGACAGCCAGGATGGGACACCCAGGGAGCCTGGACTTTGTTACTGTCATTAATATATATAAAGAAATAATTTAAAAATATCGAATATATAATATACATTAATATATATGATAGGTAATTTATATATAATGTTTAATCTATATTAATATATATATATATATAATACATAAAAAATAGGGGCATGTCCCCCCTATTTTTTGGCAGGGGACACTGAGGGTGGCACTGGGGCAGCACGAGCCTGGCAGGGAAGTGGCACTTGGGGACAGGGAGTGTTTGCAGTGTTGCTGCATAAAATGGAGCATCAGGAGAAGGGGTGCCAGGACAGCTCATCCCATGAACAATGGGGGACTGAAAAAATTGCAAAACCTGGGCTCTGGGGCTCCAAGGGCAGCTGAATTCCCAGCACACCCCAGTGACTCAGGCTGGCAGGGCTGGGAATGCACAAGTGACACATCAGGGTGGCCCCGGGCTGGGCAGGACACGGGGACAGCTGTGGGAAGGCAGGATCTGGGGTGGGATTTGGGGTGGGATTTGGGATAGGATTTGGGATAGGATTTGGGGTAGGATCTGGGATAGGATTTGGGATAGGATTTGGGATAGGATCTGGGGTGGGATTTGCGGTGGGATTTGGGGTAGGATCTGGGATAGGATCTGGGGTAGGATCTGGGATAGGATTTGGGGTAGGATCTGGGATAGGATTTGGGGTAGGATCTGGGGTAGGATTTGGGGTAGGATTCGGGGTAGGATTTGGGGTGGGTTTTGGGTAGGATTTGGGATTTTGGCACTGCTGGGCCCAGAGCCCCGGGTGTGGGGGGCACTTGCAGAGACGGGGGAGCCCCACAGCAGAGGCAATGCACAATCCCTGATTCCTGATCCATTCACGACACAAAACCCTGCAAATCCCCGCTCCTGCTCCCAAAATGCCCCATCCAAAGAGCCCTAAAATCTGGGGATGCTCCTTGCTGTGATCTCTGCCCGGGACCCTCCCTTTCCCCCCGCAGCAGATGGAGACCCACTCCCAATTCTGTTCCCGTCACGGGCAGAAGAAAGAAAGACAAATGTCCCCCAGAAAGCTCTCGGGGAGGACAAAAGCTCCTTGAAATAGGAGCTGAGCTGTTTTTTCCAGGTTCCGAGCGGGGGCCGGAGGGAGGGGAAGGAGAAGGGGGGGATGGAGGGGCGGGATGCGCACGCAGGCGCCGCTTCCCGTCTTTGTCTGCGAAAGGAGGTCACGGGGGGGGTCCGGGGGGTTCGGGGGGGTTTCGGGGAGGGTTCGGGGGGTGATGCGGGGCCGCGTCAGCCGCACGTCAGCGCAGCAGCTGATCCCGGCTCCCAATCGCGGCGCGCTGAGCTCATCCCGGGAGCGGCGCCAGCGCGGCTCAACTGCGCGCACCTGGCGGATGAGAGCGACACTGCAGGGACACTGCGACAGCACGGGGGGCACCGGGAAACACCCCCCTGCCACGGCCGGGACACCCCCGGCACCCCCACAAAGGCAGGAAGCCTTGGGAGAAATGCTTGGTCTAGCTCAGGGTTCAGGCAGGGGCTCCTCAGAGTTTAAATTGCCCCTAAAAATCGCTCCTCACTGGTGATGCCCCAATGGGAGAATTTTGGGGGTGTGGTGGGCACTGCTGGCCCACCAGTGCCTCCCAGTGCCCCCCAGTGAGCCCCAGGCAGCGGCGCTCAGCCCCAGCAGTGACAGCCCCGGCGCTGCTTGCAGGGACAGCGCCCTGGGACAGGCAGGAGCTGGGGGCAGGTGGCACCTGCAGCGCCCCAAAAGTGAGGGGTGGCACGGGACTGGCACCAGGTGAAGCCACTGCAGTGGCAGCAGGGATGGGGACAGCAGCAATGATGGGGACAGCAGCAATGATGGGACAGCAGCAATGATGGGGACAGCAGCAGGGATGGGGACAGGAGCAGGGATGGGGACAACAGCAGGGATGGGGACACAGCAGGGATGGGGACAGCAATGATGGGACAGCAGCAATGATGGGGACACAGCAGGGATGGGGACAGCAGGAGCCCCTCACTCCCAAAGATTCAGGCCTGGGACTCAGCCTGGCCTTGCTCCCACTCCCTTTTCCAGGTGTCCTTTGCTAAAAGCAGCAATTCCAGCCAGGAGAACGCCTGGGCCAGGATGGCTGCAGGGGCTGCACCAGGCCAGGGCCCAAGGGATGGTGCTGGAATGGCAGGGGAAGAGCTGCTGCACTAAAACATCAGGGAAAGGCCGTCCAAGAGCAGCAGGCAACACCAGTGCCTGGTGTGAGGTGTAAACACCTGCTCAACATCCCAGCTGAGCTACAGAAAGTTTGTGAGGTGGGAGTGTCACTGCTGAGATGGACACACACACACACACACACACTTGTGCAGTGACAACAGCAGCTTCTTTTTTATTCTAAGTTGTTCCTAAGTTTTATACCCTTAACAAAGTGTGATTTGAAGTCATTAGTTACTGGACAAAGCAACAGCTTATTGTATTTTATGGATGTGAAGTAATTAATGGCAATAATGAATTGGTAAGAGTTTATAACAGATTATTAAGGCACAAATACTGCTCACTAAGGCAGGTGTCCTCTAACTGCAGATATCCCTTTTGTGTCTGGTTTATTGGTTTCCATGCTAGTGGCCCTGCTTTCTTCCTTGCTATGGATAAACTCACATTTTATCAATTTCTTCCCCTGCTAACTCAGTCCCTTGGCCTGCAGAGCCCATGCCCAGGCAGCTCCCTGCAGGCTCTGATAAGCAGAGCTGGGAATCAGGGAAGGTACAAACCCTTCCCAGAGCACCCCACGTGTACTTACAGACTGTGTGTGTGAGATTGGGAATGATTGCAGCTTCCAGGAATTGCAGGAACAGCCTCAAACCCCTCTGCCAGGGCTCACAGGGAGCAGGCACCCCACACATCCTGCAGAAATCACTCTCACCACAAAGTCCAGGGAGAAGGTTCTCCAAAGAGGCTCCAGAAAGCAAAGGAACATTCATTTCCTGTCATAGATGTTGAGGTGGAGGCAATAGAAAGCAACACACTCAATTTGCAGAAGGCTTCAGACCTGTTTTTATTATAGCATGCATGATTTTTATTCTTACAAACCTCATGGGTTTGCACTTTACTCATTGGTCAGGAGACACAAAGTGCTCTTTGGAGCAGGCAGTTGCAGGTTTCTCTTACTTCTCCTTCTTTCTTTCTTGGTTTCTGTGTCAGTGACCTTGGTAGGAAATTCTTTCAGGGGTGAACATGGATCCTCTTCTCAAACTCCTCTCTGGCTCACAGAAGCTGTTGTAGAACCTCTCCCAGAACTTCCCAGCACTGCTGCTCCCAGAGCCCTGCCAGAGCACCCTGGTGCTGCCAGGGGGTGTTCCCAACCCCAATCCAGGGAAATGAGGAGGCAAGAGAAGGGAGAAGGTGAAGGGATGAGAGCCACCAGCTCCCATCAGGCAAATCCTGATTTATTTAAAGAGAATACATTCACGAGGGTGGTTAAATAGCAGAGAAAGGAGCTCAGATATGCTGATAAAGGAGCTGGGACAAGATCTGGCTTTGCAGGGACTCCAACTTGACTGCAAAATGCCCTGAACAATCCCTAACTTTGGATTGACCTGGCCTGACTTTGGGCTGGTCCATCCTGGGACCTGCAGTGTTTAATGTGACATCAGACTGGGGGGACTGTGTGGGGACACCTTATCTGGGGCTTCCCACACTGGAAGGGGCTGATAAGAGAAGTGCAGAGAGACTTTCTATCAGGGCCTGCCATGACAGGAGGAGGAGGAGGAGGAAGGGTTTAAACTGGAAGAAGGAGGTTTAGACTGGACAGAGGAAATGCACAATGAGGGTAGTGGGGTAATGCTGAGATGAATTAACTAATGCTTTGCTTGGAAGGGAGATTTGAGCAGCCCCTGGTGCTGATGGAGTTCAGAGGGAAGGTGGAGAGACCCTTTGAACCAGAGCCTGTGCTGACAGGACAAGGGTGGGGGATTTAAACTGAAATGGGAGCACTGGGGAGGGGTGGCACAGGATTTGTTAGGCCAGAAGTTCACAGAGGGAAGCCACAGGAGCAAACTCTGCTCCTGGTGACAGCCAGGCCACAAAGCTGCCCCTGAGGGGCTCTGCAGTGCCCTGGCACCCCCAGCCCAGCCCCCTGCAGCACCTGAACTGTCACTGACCTGTCCCACACAGGCAGGGCTGAGCCCAGCACAGACCTGCAGGAAACACCTCTGCTTTTCCTTCCTGCAGCTGAATTCAGGGCAATCAAATCCACACTCCCCAGTCCCATGGACATCTCCACCTGGGAAATCTGGTTAACACAAAATAAAATAGCACACTCAGGTGGGTCAGGGCCTGCCAAGCTCCCCCTTTGCTCAGCACAGAGGGAGGGAGAAGATTGAAAGCACTTTTCTATCCCCCAACTCTCACTCCCTAAAAGATCAGAGAAGGGGAAGAGGTGACACCCCCATGGCTGTGCTGCACCTTACCCTGGGAATGGGGCACCAGCCTGGGCTGTGGCAGTGCCTGGAGGGGCAGCAGGGAATGCTCCTGATTCCCTGGGCCTGCTGGGATGAGGGGAGTGAGGAACAGGGCTTGGGGAGTGAGAGCCAGACCTGGCTGGGCAGCACATCCCAAAACCAGCTCCTGCCAGTGCCAGTGTGTGCTACAGGGCAAGCAGGCACTGGTGTGAGGTGTAAACAGCAGCCAAACATCCCAGCTGTGCTACAGAAAGTTTGGGAGGTGGGAAGTTCCCTCCAGGCTCTGATAAACACAGGTGGGAACCAGGGAAGGTACAAACACTTCCCAGAGCACCCAAAACAACAAGGATGTTCTTATCCCAGTTTCCTACCCAGACACAGGGGTGCACAAAGCTCCCACCTCTGGGAACAGCCTGAGGTCCAGCAGATGGTGCAGTGAGTTTATTAACTTGGGGTTGCTGTGTTTTGGGGCTCACAGCCAGGACAGAGTCAGGTAAAGCCTGAAGTCAGGGAAAAAAAGAAAGTATTTAATGTAATTCTTTGTGGGAAATTAAGACAGAATATTCATTTCTCCCCAGGAGGGAATCTCTGGGAGATTCTGAGCAGGAAGGGCAGTGCCAGCCTGGCCCCATCCCTGGTGCCAAGGGGTTTGCTGGGCACAGTGTGGAAGCTCACACAGGGCAGTCACAGAGGTGCAGCAGGAGCAATCCCTGGCCCTGTGCCCTGGTAACAGCCAGGCCTGAGAGTGCCCAGAACCCCCAGAACACAGCCAGGACTCTGCTCCCAGCCCAAGCCCCTCTGTGGGGCTGCAGTGCCTGCACAGGGGCTGCAGCAGGGCCTCCATAGAATGCCAGCGATCCAGGTGCCACCTGGTGTCCGAGCACGGCTCTGCACGGGAGCCTCAGCACACTGGGCAGGGAATTCAGCCTGGTCCAGGTGGAAATGCCCTCCCAGCAGGGGCATTGCCAGCCTTGGGCCTGCCCACCTCCCAGGGAACAATTCCCGATTCCCAATCTCCCATCCAGCCCTGCCCTCTGGCACTGGGAGCCATTCCCTGTGTCCTGGCACTCCAGGCCCTGCTGTTGCAGTCTGGTTCTTGGAGAAACCCTCTCTGACACTCTTGGTTATGACATTACCTTCCCATACCCCTTCCCTGCTCAGTTCTCCCTCCTCAGCTGAAGGATCCTGATCCACCAGATCCCTCCTCACACAGGATCTGTGTCAGACCTTTGATCATCCTTCTCCACCCCCAGTCTAATTCCATCACCATTTATTTCTGAGGGATTTCTCTGGACACCCATTGATATCCTGACTTATGGCCTGCTTCATGTTGTAGTGACCAGAACTACAG
This sequence comes from Molothrus aeneus, assembly GCF_037042795.1. Classification (NCBI taxonomy): domain Eukaryota; kingdom Metazoa; phylum Chordata; class Aves; order Passeriformes; family Icteridae; genus Molothrus; species Molothrus aeneus. Next base: position 16,618,063 of record NC_089660.1, read on the forward strand.
AACAGTCCCCAAAAGGGCTTTGGGACAGTGGGAGTGCAAAGTGCAGAGGCTGTTACAGACACAGAAATCATGGCATTTTAAATAACTGCAGGAAAAATCTCCTGAATCGGCTTCCTGCAAAAGCTTTTGCTGGACTGAGAGGCATAACAGGAGTGTCCACCCCACTTGGCCCCTTGAAAAGGAGTTCAGGGTGCTCCCCTGATGTGCAGTGATGCCAAAAACTCACCAACATTTACTCTGAGGAGCAGAATTCCCTCCATTCCTTCAGGCAGTGGATGACACTGCCCTGCCAGGGACATGCTCGACCCTTGGGGGAACAGGAGCCAAAAAGGTGTGGGGATGAGACAGACAAACAACAGGTCAGGTAAGAAAAATACTGCCTCTTCTTTAATGTTCAAAGACATCAGTAAACAAACAGAACCGTACAGACAGAGGCTGAACCCCCCACCTCCCCTAACAGCACTTTCCAAACCACCAGGTACCAGCTGAGCACTCAGGAGAAGGAGCAGCAAAATCTGGGATTGGAGGGATGGCCAAGGGAAATCTCTGCTGGGTGAGGGCAGGAACAGAGCACTTGCAGGAAGCAGCTTCCCTCATCAGCAGCAGAGCAATATCTGCTGGGTACAGCCCAGAACTGTTTCCTCTCAGAGCAAACAGCCCAGAGCTCCTGCTGACACACAGCAGGACCATGTGTGAACTTGGGGAACACAGCTGGAAGCTACATTAGAGGTGCAGGACACACTAAGAACTGACCTGGGCAGCCAAACCTCTGTTCCACAGGGATTTAAGCCTCCCAAGGAATAAACACAACAGGGAGGTTGTGTCCAACTCAGCAAAGTGCTGCAGAACTCGTTTGTGAATGCAGATCTGGGTGTGGGGGGAAGGAATGACCTTATGCTCTGCACACATCCTTCCATCCACTCCACTGAGCTGCTCCAAGGACATCCCTATCCCACAACTGGTCTTATCCAATAATTCCTGGAGCTGTGGAGCATCAGCTGCTTAGAAGGGACAGCAGGAGCAGCTCTCAGTGCAGGCTGCAGAGGACAGCAGGGCGGTACCTGAGTGCAGGTCAGGGACAGCAGGATGGATCCCAAGTGCTGCAGAGAGGCAGAGATCGTAGGCACAGCTGCTCCAGCTCCCAGCTGGCTGGCAGGAGCCTGCATGGGCACCATGGAGGTGGCTCAGGCTCTGTGGCAGTCCCACAGCTGCCAGCCAGGACTCAGCAGGGCTCCGTGCCCACAGCGGTGATGGCCGGAACCGTGACGTGGGGACAAGTAAGGAGCACACGTCACCTCTGTGCCTCTCCAGGTGGCAGGAGCCCTCAGTGGGGCTGGCTCTGCTGCCACCACACGCAGTCCAAGATGGAGAGAGGGCTAAAGTGGCTCCTGCAGGGCCCAGTTGTGTGCTCCAAGCATCCGTGTCCAAGGCGGGAGGCCCCGCAGCCCAGAGCCCTCAGATCTCCACGTCGCTCTCCTTGTCATTGTCGTGGTCACCATCGTAGAACTCGTTGGGAGCTTCAGGCCTGGGGGAAGAGAAATCCCTGTCAGGGAGGGGACAGAGACCTGGAACCCCTGGGGCCTGAGGGAATGTCATAGCAGGAGACCACAGAAGATCCTTGGGTAAAATCAAGAGACTCAGAAGTGACTTCCTTGCCCATGGGCTTTAAGGTCCCTGCCAACCCCAAGTTCTGGGGTTCTATGACTTGTTCTAGGACTCAGATGGATTCCTCTGCACCCCCTCCCAGGGGCAGAAAGGGGAGCCCATTGCTCCAGAACAGGCTCTGGTACCTGCTGTAGTTTTCCTCTGAGCCCCTCTCCTCTGGATCAGGCTCATCCGTGCGGTCGTAGCTGAGCAGGTCCGAGGGCACGTCGTGGATCTGCACGCTGGGAGCGTGGTTCAGCATCTTCAGGTTCTCAAATATGGTCTGCCTGATCTGATCCAGGTACTACAGGGACACAACACACAGGGATCATCACCACAGGGCCATGTGTCACAGCTCTGTCACCTGCCTGCATCACCTCTGTGCTGGCCAAGAGCAACACATTTGTGCAAAAAGTCACTTAGCAGAGTGAATTCAATTATTGCCACCCAAGCAGGAAGCACTGACACAACCCAGTTGTTGTTTCTCATTGTTTTTTTTTGCCCTGGGCTCTAGCTGGTTTCACAGGACAGAGCATCAGCCACAGGGTTTTGGAAATTCCAAGGTGATATTGCAGCATGGCTGCAAGCACTCACCTGCCTGGAGTTCTGATTCTCAATCCTCGTGCTGACATCAGGGTGAAGGGTGAAGTCTGGAGCGAAGTACTCAAAGTACTCTGGGATGGAAGGAGGCAGAGTTAGAGCACAGAGGGGCAGAAGCTGTGCAGAGAGCAGAGCTCACCCTCCCACCTGCCTGGGGGAGAGCAGAGCTTAAAAAGCACAGTGATATCCAACCCTGAGTGCAAGGGATTAGACAAAACAACAGGAAATGGTGCAAACTGAATCACCCTGGACACACGTGGCTGTGTCTGCCCAGCAAAATAGGTGGTGGGAGATCACAGAATGGTTTGGGTTGGAAAGGACCTTGAATCTCATCTCATTCCAACCCCCTTCCATTAGAGTTAACCCCACCCAACCTGGCCTTGGACACTTCAGGCATGGCTAACGCCATCTCCAAGGTCAGGAAGTGCTGACACTTTGGCCCTGGTCAATGCAGAATAGAACATCCCAAGAATTCCAGCTGAGCTCATGAGGAGAAAAGGCAAGGCCAACTTACCACTGTAGGGGAGCTCATCACTAATTGGTTCATCCACGAGCAAGGAGGTTTCATAAGTCCTGAAAAGATGGGAAAAGAGGAGCTCAGTTCATTGAAAGGGACATGGGAAATGCAGGGATAAATCCCACAGAGGTGCCCAGCAGTGCCCCTCAGCAGCAGGCACAGGGGACTCACCAGCAGCGAGCCACGTTCCGCACCGTGTAACCTCCTCCTCCCAGCACCAGCAAGGGAATGTTGAAGCTCTTCACATACTCCACACACTCCCTATAAACCCCAAACAGGAAAATGCCAGAGCTGGAAACTGCAGCACAGCTTCATGTGTCAGAAATGCCCCCCTGAAGTCCCAGCAGCACCATGGCTGGTGTGATACACCTGGAGCTCCACCCAGGAATCTCCAGCACAGGGGTTGGGTTGGGAAGGACCTTAAGGCTCATCTCATTCACCCCCTGCCATGGCAGGGACACCTCCCACTGTCCCAGGCTGTTCCAAGCTCTGTCCAGCCTGGCCTTGGGCACTGCCAGGGACCCAGGGGCAGCCCCAGCTGCTCTGGGCACCCTGTGCCAGGGCCTGCCCACCCTGCCAGGGAACAATTCCCAATTCCCAATATCCCATCTATCCCTGCCCTCTGGCAGTGGGAGCCATTCCCTGTGTCCTGCTCCTCCATCCCTTGTTCCCAGTCCCTCCCCAGCTCTCCTGGAACCCCTTTAGGGCCTGGAAGGGACTCTGAGCTCTCCCTGGAGCCCTCTCTTCTTCCCCAGCTCTCCCAGGCTGGCTCCAGTCCTTAGGACCATCTCCATGGCCTCCTCCTCCTTCAGCACCCCCCTGAGCACCTCCTACAAAGCCTCATTCTCAAACCTCCTCCAGTCACACAAATGTTAAAAAACCCCTCAAAAACTGCTGGCAGGCCAAAGCCAAAGCTCCAACCTCACAGCAGAGACTCCTCAGAGCCCTTCAGGTGGTTTTTCTGAGCCCAGCCCTGCTGTACTTACCCATGACCTCTTATACTGAGGTTAAAACATCCCAGCCGGTCACAACCCAGAGAATCAGCACCACACTGGGGAACAGAAAAACAAGAAAACCAGAAAAACAATTTGGCATTGCTCTCCAGATCCACCAGGGGACAGAAGGTAACACAAATACAGCCCTCTGAGCCCTCTGCAGGCATGTGCACAGAGGTTTGCTTCCTTACCTGCAGGACTATGCAGGTAGGCTGATAGTAATCTACCACCTGGTTAATGACTGGCTGGAAGAGGTGCTTATAACCTTTGGAGAGAGAGAGAGGTGGATTTGTCATGGCTCTGGAGCAGAAGGGCCAGGAAAGCCCTGGGGCCAAGGGGAAAGGGGAGGGAACACCTACTTTGGTCATCGATGCCATCTCGGAGGGGCACGTTGAGACAATAGTAACGGCCACTCTCTGCACCAACCTCATACATGTCACCTGCAAAACAGGACAGGCACAACTGCCCTGAGGCTTCACAGCTGTGCAAAGCCAGGTCTGAGCTGGGCTGAGTCTTTCCACTTGATGAGGACCCCTTTCTTACAACTAACTACAGCTCTGTTCCTCTCTAACCACTTTCTCCCACCATTTCCCCCCGCAGCTTGAATTTTGTGATTTACTCCTTTCTACTCCAGCAGAGCTTCCAAAGGATTCTGAAGCAGGTTCCCACTAGAAATTCAAAACTTACCTGTGCCAGGAAAGAAATAGTTGCCATATTTGTGAAATGACACTGTCATGACACGATCTGTCAGGTAGAAAGCCTCCTGCACGCCATCCCCGTGATGGATATCGATGTCGATGTACAGCACCCGGGGGTGATACCTGTGGAATACATCAAAGCTGGGATTCCAGGCACTTGTACACACTCAAACATCTTCCTTTGATGTGCTTGGAAATTGGTATTTAAAACATTTTCTTCTGAGGTGGTTGGAAATGGATATTAGAACAAAAAGGTTTTAGATAGGGCCAGAAATGTCTTGGAAAATAACTTGTTTAAGCAGCTGGGTGCTCACAAGTTGCAGATTCTTGTTTCCAATGTGCTCATAGTTAATCTTTAAGAGTTCCAGTGATTTTAATCATATCAGGAAATGAAAGGCAAGCTGGCATGGAGGAGGTGGGAAATGGAGCACTTTGTCCCAGCTGGTGAGCACCAAAATTTCCAGGCTGGGCTAAATTTACTGGAGAATCAGCCAGAGACACAGAGAGAGAAGCAAACTCAAAATGCAGTCACCTCTGCAGAAATGGTTCCTGGAAACAGGCAACAGAAGAACAGGGACATAAATAACATCCCATGAAGGGTAACTGGGCTGTACTTGAGGCCTCTTGTGGATGGGATTAGGAAATGGGAGTGCAGGGATTGCCAGGGAAATCCTGAGGTTCCAAACTGAGCAGGGAAGGGGGAACAAGAAACCCCAGTACATCCCATAAATCTGACTTTGAGAGCAAGTAAACTTGCCAGCAGTCATGTAACTATTGTTTGGTCAACTCCAAATCCTTTTTAATTCCATGACAGCTTGTCCAAGGTTCAGTGACAAGGAGGGCACTTTGAAGTACCAAAAAAAAAAAAATCTCAGATCAATTCAAGAAACTAAATCTATTTCTGTAACTTTTCCTCTCATTCTGAATTTAGTTTTCATTTCCTAAAGTGAAAAATAACCTGACTCTTTTCTATGGAGACCAAGTGTCCTTTAACCATCCATGTGCAGCCCAAATCCTGTTCTTAAGGTGCTCAAAGAACTCCAGAAAGATTTGAGTCATTTTTGTGTCTCCAGTGAACCAAAACTTGCATTCACCTACAAAAGGCTCACTGTGGCAAAAAGGCTGAGACTCAGAAGCCCCTGAAATGGGATTGAAGAACTCTTCTGTATCCCTCAAGCTCCCTGAGAGATAACAAAACATCAGACTCCAACAGAACTGTTGTCAGATGTTCCGATGCTCAAACCCTTTAGTGTGTCTTACAGGTAAGGCCAGGACAAAAATGAAGTTTTTGGGCTTCATGGATTCCAGAAAGGCAAATGAGGCAGGGAAAGAGAGGAACAGCAGAGGGAAAGCACAAAGCAGGCAGCAGAGTTCAGCCCTTGGATCTGTCCTTACTTGAGCAGCTCCAGGATGCCGATCACGATGTCGTTGACATAACAGAAGCCTGAAGCCTGGAAGGGAGAGAAACCCCAGGAGCTTTAGGATGAGATCAAGAGAGCCCAGGCCCCAAAGACAAGAGGAATCCACAGATCTCATTACCTCAAACTTTTTGGCATGATGGAGACCCCCTGCCCAGTTTATGGCAATGTCACAGATCTAAGAGAGGAAAGAGAAGCAAGTTTAAAGTGACAATATGGTGACAACACCACTGTACCCTCCTTCCCACTGCCACCTGCCCATCCCAGGGGTCCACAGCACCCTCCTGGCTTTTCCTCCTCCTCCTCCAAAGCTCCAGCTGGGTTCCACAGGATCAGCACCTCAGCCCCTTACCTTGTTGTTCAGCTGTGTTGCTCCCTGCAGGGAGGCCCCAGTGTAACGAGAGCAAAATTCAAAGAGGCCTGGAAACACTGGGCTGAAAAAGAAAGCACATTCCAACTCAGAATCTTCATTCCTCCCTTTTTCTGCAGAGAAAAATGAATCAAACTGGCCAGGGGTAACACCTGAGCAAGAATGAAGCTCAGTTCTGTGTGGAAGTTAATTTGGGATCAGGATCACTCTGACCCTGCCTGTAACTCACTGAGCCCCAGCAGGGGAGTGAGCTGCCTGCAAACACAGTGGGGAACACAGGGAATTTGAGAATGATTCCCAAAGCTCCCAAACCACCCTTGAGAAGGCTTCACTGTTCCCAAAGCCTGTCAGTCTCCTGCTCACAGCTGGGGCATGATGAGACACTGCCTCAGGAGAAGGGGGCACTGTCACAGCTCCCTATCCCAGAATGATTTGGGTTGGAAGGGAACTTAAAGCTCATCCTGTTCCACCCCTGCCATGGCAGGGACACCTTCCACTGTCCCAGGCTGTTCCAAGCTCTGTCCAGCCTGGCCTTGGGCACTGCCAGGGATCCAGGGGCAGCCCCAGCTGCTCTGGGCACCCTGTGCCAGGGCCTGCCCACCCTGCCAGGGAACAATTCCTGATTCCCAATATCCCATCCATCCCTGCCCTCTGGCAGTGGGAGCCATTCCCTGTGTCCTGGCACTCCATGCCTTGTCCCCAGTCCCTCTCCAGCTCTCTTGTCAGCTCCTTCAGGTACTGGAAGGCCACAATGAGGTCACCCTTTGCCTTCTTCAGGCTGAACAGTCCCAGCTCACCCAGCAGAGCTGTTTGACCCCTCTGCTCATCCTGGTGCCTCCACTGGATTTGCTCCACCAGAATGATGTTCTTTGTCCCCCAGAGCTGGATGCAGCACTCAATCAAACTCTTACCAAAGATAATTGCCACATTCCAGAAGAACTGGAAGCTCTTCCAGAACAAGCAGCATCTGCAACCCAGCAAATCTAGAGCCAAAAAGGAGCACTGCAACACCCCCAGTGAAGGGAAAGGAATCAAGGAGGCTCCACACCCTTCTCCACACATGTCTTAGGCTGGAAATGGGGGTGTGTATTCTATTTCTATCTGTCAGAGCTGGGGCAGTTCTCTGCTGTCCATGGGCAGTTTGTTCTTTCTCTCTCCCCCAGCCACTCCTCCCTGCAGGAGATCTCTGCTGTCCATGGCCACTGAGTGTCCCTGCAGGGCTGATCCAATTCCAGCATCCCATGGGAGATGCTGCGCCCAGGGCAGGAGCCAAGCATTCCTACCTGGATCCAATCTGAGGTGCTGGGACAGCACAGCAGCCTTTGCCCAGTGCATTGCCAGAGGAGCAGCTTCTGCTGCCCTGCATGGCCAGAGGGAGCCCAGGCCCATCTCCAGCAGCCCTGGAGCTGCAGAGGAAAACTCCCCCCTTGTGCAGGATCCCTGCTCCAGCAGAGCCACAGCTGGCACTGCAGGAGGGCTGAGCCCCCATGGGATGGGGCTGTGCCACCCCCTGACACACAGGGGACAGGGCATGGTCTGACCCTGGCAGGGGTTTGGTTTTTGTTTGTGCTATGGCACTTGTATTTTTAATTTTCCTAGTAAAGAACTGTTATTCCTATTCCCATCTCTTTGCCTGACAACCCCTTAATTTCAAAATTACAACAATTTGGAGGGAGGGTGTCACTGTCATATTTTCTGAAAAATCCCTTTGCCAGGATTTCTTCTCCTGGGAAGCTGAGAAGCCTCAGAGAAAAATGAAAACAATAATTATCTGATTTGCTTCTCCTGTGTTTTGCTGCTTTGGAATGTGGTTTGGACATTGTTTATCAGCTGGTCATTGTTTGATTGGTTTCATGTGAATTGTTTTGACTTAATGACCAATCACAGTCAGGCTGTGTCAGGACTCTAGAAGGAGTAATGAGTTTTTCATCAGTATCTTGTTAAGCCTTCTATAAGGATCCTTTCTCTATTCTTTAGTATGGTTTTAGTATAGCATTCTTTTACATAACACAATATCATAAAATAATAAATTAGCCTTCTAAGAACATGGAGTCAGATTCATCATTTCCTGTTGGGAAGGATGAAAGTTTGACAAGAAAGTCTCACAGATGCGTGTGCTTGGCAGAAAGATTTTTGAATGTAGAATCTGAAGAAGGAATAGAGATGGAAGCAAGTTTTGATATAGAAGAAAAGAATTGCTGAGCCAGTCTTGCTGGATAACCAAGGAGGCAAAGAGTGTGTGAGTTAGAAGGGGTTTTTATGATTTAGAGCAAAGGATAAAGGATGTTTTTACCAAGCAAAAAGATAGCACAGGCAAACAAGTCAGCAAATGTTGCAAGTAGAAAAAAGGTCTCAGAATTTTCCACTGCAAGAAAACTGAGAAACAACTTCTAGCTTAAACTGTAATGTACTGACTTTTAGTGATTGGAGAACAGTACCATGAATATGGTAATTATAGCAGTTATGATAGGCTGCAGGTAATAGTTAAGGTATAGATTGGTTCTACTGTATGAAGATGCTCAGCAAAGAAAAGTCTATAATGCATTGTGACCAAAACCAAAGGGTCTCCAGGCCTGCCTGCAGCTGGAGCTGACAGCTGTAGGCACAGCTCTGTCACCCATGACCCTGCACTGCTGGAACATCTTGGATCCAATAAACTGAATTTTGAAGAGCTGCCTGGAGTCCCACATCTCTCATTCAGGCTCTTACAATTTCCTTCCTACCACAGGGAACCCTGAAAATACCACAGGGAGGGGGTTTGCATTTTCCATTTCAGGGGAGGCTCCTGCCTTCCTCAGCACACACCTGGCTGTTCAAAGCCAGCCAGCACAGGAGGGACACATCCTCGTGCTGCCCAAAGCAGGGCAGGAATGGCACATTCCAGAAGGGCCCTGGGCAGGGCAGGGCAGCCCCTGGGCACTCACCAGTCATCACCCACGTTGAAGGCGTTGAGGCTCTTGGTGAAGCCCTGCATGTTGTTGGGGCTCACCCTCTGCAGGAAGTCGATGTAATCCTCGGAGTGGAAGCGGCACATGTCGTGCTGGGAGGCCTGGTAGGGCTTGAACACCTTCCAGAGACAAAAGCAGCAGTTATTTCCCATCCAAACTCTGGTTCCTTGGGCTGGAAGGAATCTCAAGCTAATTGACAAGTGGCCTGCATGAGGTACATAAATATGCAAACACTGGTAATTGTGTTCATTTAAATTCAACAGCTGCTCCATGGAACCTGCTCTCCTCTCATTTTTCCCTTTCATAAATCCAAATCCTGCCTCTCCTGACTGCAGCTCTTGCCATAAAATTTCTTCCAACCCCATGGCACATTCTCCTGCTTGGGCAGCAAAATAAACCACAGCTTTTCCTTCCCTGGGGGATCCTTCCTTGCTCACTCACCAGTTTGATCTAGGGGTGGTTCTGATCCCTCTGTTAAATTTACTGACAGGCTCCAAATTATTTGGGGAAACCTCCCAGACAGATGGAAGAGTTCCCTAATTTTTGTTTCCTTTAGGAAGGAAAATGGGGGAAATGGCCAGGAGGTGGATGGACTCAAATCCAGAATCTTGTGACAACACAGGTTTGGCACTTAGGGCACATCCCTCAGCAGAGGGGAAGTTAAAAATTAACCCCACTGGGAGAGGGAATTCAATTGATAAGAGATGTTTTCTGTGATGCCTCTTATTTAAATTTGTCTTATTTAAAGCAACCACTTCATAGAAAAAGTGGAACATGAAGATAACAGGAAGATGCACAAGCTGGTGTCCAAAGGGAAATTCCTCAGGACAGCTGCAGCATGTTCCTGTTTTCTGTGCTGAGCAGGAAACCTGGGCATTTTCAGAGCCACCATAAAGCAGAACAAGCCCATCTCCTCCTCTCCTGGTGCTTTCCATGTGGAATTTGGTGTTTCTCAGAGGCTGCTGCCTCTGACAATCAAACAGGGGATGAGGCAACTCCTTATTCCCAGGGATCCCCCAGGAATGGTTCATTAAACCAAACCAGCCCAAAATTGCTGGCAAAGAGAGGAGAAATGGCTCCCACTGGACAGCCTGAGGCTCTCAGAGCAGGGATGTGGGAATCCACCAGAAAGGGAGGGAAAAGCAGGCTGCAATGTTCACTCAGCTGCTGGCAGAGCGGAGCTGGCTCCTTGCAGCCTTCCCAGCAATCCCACCCACCTCCCTGAGCTGGCCAAGGGGGGAAGAGGCAGAGCCAGCCCAGCAGCATCTCAACCTTGGACTTGTAAGGAGGCACAAACAATGCAGCCACAACATAAATTCAGCAGGGATTTTGCAGTCCCAGCTGCTCCAAATCCCTGGTTTTGTTTCTCCCGACTTGGCCAGTCCCTGACTGTTTAGAGATGAAATTGCCTCTGAGATTTTCAGCTTTCCAGTGGCACCTTGTGGAAAAATAACCCCCCAAAAAAGAATTTCAAGACTAAAAATGTACAGCTCTGCCCACTACCTCCTTCAGGCAGGGATTTGCCATTTACAAGTGTTAGGTCAGAACAGGATTATTGGTTGTTCTTGCAAGGAAAAGCCCGACTCTGGGCAAGTTACTTGTGGAAATAAAATAAAAAAAACCAAACAAACCAAAACCAAACAAAAAACCTCTGGGGAAGTTTCTTGTGGAAATCAAAAAAAAAAAAAAAACACCTCTGGGGAAGTTTCTTCTGGAAATAAATAAACCCAAACACAAACTCTGGGGAAGTTACTTGTGGAAATCCACACAGTGACAGTAAAAATCTGGAAAAGAAACTTTGCAAAGACTCCCCACAGTTCCCCCAAGTGCTGCATTTCCACACAGTTACTGCCCTGGATGTGGTTTTATTTGGGAATTTTATTAATTAAGGAAACTTTTCTCACATCTAAACACCTAAAATTCTTTTCATAAATTGTATCTCTACAGTTGCTTGACCTCAGCAGCTCCTTGGAATCCTCTACAACTGCATAGGACTGAGCTCTAAATTCATCACTGAGCACTGTCAGCCACCCACCCTTGTGGGTCCCCAAAGCTCTACAGCCACCATTGGGCACTGTCACCCACCCCTGGGGTCCCCAAAGTTCCAAAACCATCACTGAGCACTGTCACCCACCCACCCTTGTGGGTCCCCAAAGCTCTACGGCCATCACTGAGCACTGTCACCCACCCATAGGGTTCCTAAAGCTCTGCAGCCATCACTGAGCACTGTCACCAAACCCATAGGGTTGCTAAAGCTCTGCAGCCATCACTGAACACGTCCTCCACCCGTGGAGTCCCCAAAGCTCTAAAACCATCACTGAGCACTGTCACCCACCTGCGGGGCTCCCAAAGCTCTAAAACCATCACTGAACATATCTCCACCCCTGGGGTCCCCAAAGCAGCCCTGAGGGCTCAATGTCCCGCTGGCTGAGCCCTCGGGGGTGCCCTGCTGTCCCACCCCGCCCGGCCGGCGTGGCTTACGATCATTTTCTTGTAGAGGCCGTAGTGCAGCACCAGGCTGTGCGTGAGCGCCAGGCGGTGCGGCTTCATGGGGTGCCCCGCGCCTGGAACGGAACGGCGCGGGGATTAACGGGGCCGCCGGCAGCAGCACAACGGCCGCTGCCGCCGCCCGCCGCGCTCCGCAGCAGGTCCGGGCATGAGGGGACGGGAGGAACCGGGGAGAGGGGAGCGGGGACGGGGAACGGGGACAGGGAGGGCGGGCAGGGCCGCGCCCCCGCCTCCAGCCGGCCCCGCCCGGCCCCAGCCCCACAGCAGCGCCTCCGCCGCGCCTCCGCCGCCCCTTCCCGGCCCCGCGCGGCCCCGCTCGCACCATAGTGGAAGTTCCCCACGTCCGGGTCGTAGAAATAGGCCACGGTCTTCGCCATGGCGGACAGGCCGCGCCGCGCGCCGCGCTCCCGCTTACGTCATCAACCCGCGACACCCGCCTGGGCCGGCCCTGGGCGGGGCCACGGAAAAGCCACACCCAGAAAGGGGCGGGGCCTAGAGCGGGGCGTGGCCACTCAGCGGTCTCAGTGTCACCCCTGGGTGCTCCCAGTGTCACCCCCGGCTGCTCCCAGTTACTCCCAGTGTCACCCCCAGCAGATCCCAGTTACTCCCAGTGTCAACCCCGGCTGCTCCAGACTGGTCCCAGCTGCCACCAGCGCCCCACAGCTGCCCCCAGGCCCGCCCCGCTGCTCCGTGTGCCCGCACACCGCCCCCATCAGCCCCCATGGACCCGCGGCCACATCCCGGTGTCACCTGCCTGCCCCGTGCCTGCCCCCAGCTACCGGCTGGACGGTCCCCATAGCCCTGTGTCAGCTCCCCCAGTTACCCCTCAGCTCCTCACCTACTGCCAGTTACCCCCAGCAGCCACCAGTTATCCCCAGCAGATGATCCCAGTTACTCCCAGCTGCTCCCAGTTACCCCCAGCTGCCCCCAGTTGCCCACTGGATTCCCTTCTGCAGGCCTGCAGCTGTCTCCCAGTCATTCCCAGTCATTCCCAGCTGCCTGCTGGATTCTCCCATAGTTCTCCACCTGCTCCCTCAGATGCCACCATCACTCCTCCCTCCTCCTCACCTGCTCCCAGTCACTCCCAGCTGCCCCAGTCACTCCCAGTGAGTCCAGCTGGCCATTGGATTCTCTTCTCCAGGCCCCCAGTTCCCCCGAGTTCCTCCCAGTTGTCTCCCAGTTGTCTCCCAGTCACTCCCAGCTCCCCTGTCACCCCCACAGCCCCACCCCAGGGCACAGGGGGTGGGCAGTGGGGTTCCCATGAGACACCCACACCCTGATGGGGCTCATTCCATCCCAGTCCCTGAGGGATGGGGACGTGCCAGCTGTCACCAGGTGCCACCTTGGGGGCTGCAGGCTCTCCAGAGCTTTGGGGAGAACCCTCTGGAGGCGCTGCCAGGCACGAGGAGGACAAAGGCTGGGTGGGAAATCCCTGGGGGAGAGGAGGCAGCGGGATGGGGGAAAGCTGGAGCTGACAGGAGATGGAAACAGGAGGATGGTGTGGGAATGGGGCTGGAGGGAAGGACAGATGGACAGAGCAGGAAGCCTGGTCCAAAGGCTTGGAAAACCAAGCCAAAATCAAGGCTTGGTCCTGTCAGCATCCTGCTTGACGCTCCCTGCAGTTTGGGATGAAGGGAGCTGTGCTGGAGCCAGGCTCCTCAGAGGGCAGCACCCCCAGAGCTGCCTGAGGATGGGCACCAGGGCAGGCGGGCACTGGGATGTTCCCTGGCAGCTCAGTGGGTGCCAGGCTGGCATTCCCAGGGCACGGAAACCCCTGGAAGCAGCAAGGAGAGCTTCCTGCCTGTATGGGATGGGGCTTGGTGGGATGGCTGTGAGTTCTGGGTGCTGTGCTGGCTGCAGGTGCCAAGGTGGGATGAAATTGTGGGGTTATTAAAGGATATTTCTGGCTGTCTCTGTCTCCCCCTGTGGGGACAGTGCCCCCTCCACACTGCTCCTTGTGTGGGTTTCCTTTTAGGATCCCAGCTCCAGCATGGAGCAAGGATTATAGGCTGGTTTAGGGGATAGGACTAGAAGGGACCTTAAAGGTCATTTAATTCCAATCCCTGCCAGGGGCAGGGACACTTCCAGAGGAGAGCCAGGACCATCTCACTGTGACCCTGCAGGGCCCAGCTGGGGCTGGGGACACTCAGAGGGCACCTGGCATTGAGCCCAGCACCCAGCCTGGGAAACTGGGGGAAATTCAGGACTCCTGGGCCACTGACCAGTATGATTAAGCAGAAGCTGTTTATTGTTTACATTATACAGTTATTTCCACTTTCTAACTCTCTGCACACATTTCTTACTGGTGCCTTTGTTTGGTCCACGTGTTGTGAGTGCACCTCTCAGAATATGGGACTGGTCACAGTCCAGCTGCTTTGCTGCTGTTATTTACTTCTTGTGGTCTTGGAATTCTGGTTCTCAGCTTCTTTCTTCTTTAGCACAGTTTATGTCTTAGCAACTTTGATGGATTCCAGAGGGTTCTGAGCAAACTCTGATAAGAGCAGTGACAAGTGGCATGGCTGGTGCTCGCTGAGGCCTGATCTGTTCAGGAAATCTCTGGGGTTTGAATGTGCTGAGCAGCACGGCTGTGCTGGGAGCCCCTGGAGCTGTGACGGTGCTCCCTCATGACGCCTGTCCTGTCCTGTCCTGTCCTGTCCTGTCCTGTCCCTGCTCTGGTGCTCCCTCATGACGAGTGTCCTGTCCCTGCTCCACCAGCTGCTGCCACCAGATAACGCCAGCCTGGGGACACAGAGCCACCTGGGACACGGAGCCACCCGGGACACGGAGCCACCTTGGACACGGAGCCACCCAGAACACGTCCAAGTATCTGCCTGGGGACAGGGGACGAGAGCAGAGACACAGCCCTGCTTGAGGAGAGGAGACACAGCCCTGCTTGAACAGAGCAGAGACACAGCCCTGCTTGAACAGAGCAGAGAAACAGCCCTGCATGGGGAGAGCAGATACATCCCTGCTTGAGGAGAGCAGACACATCCCTGCTTGAGGAGAGACACAGCCCTGCTTGAGGAGAGACACAGCCCTGCTTGAGGAGAGACATCCCTGCTTGAGGAGAGGAGACACAGCCTGGCTTGAACAGAGCAGAGACACAGCCCTGCTTGGGGAGAGCAGATACATCCCTGCTTGAGGAAGGCAGAGACTGCCCTGCTTGAGAAGAGGAGAGCAGAGACACAACCCTGCTTGAGGAGACACAGCCCTGCCTGAGGAGAGGAGACACAGCCCTGCCTGAGGAGACACAGCCCTGCCTGAGGAGAGGAGACCCATCCCTGTTTCCAGCTGGGATCTCTCTGCTGCCTGAGCTGTCCTTCTGGAAGCCGGGTGCTGCTCCAGGCATCTTCACGGGTGTTGGAGCAGAGCAGGGAAGTGTCACAGAGGGATATTTTTAGATGCTCTTTGTGCTCAGAGAGCAAAAGCAGGCTGTGGTTTAAGGGCCATTAGCTGCTGGGCATGTTTGGAAAGCAGGGCTGAGGATCCAGGGACACGTTTGACACCATGGGATGGAGCAGCTTTGCAGACGTGAGGGCAATTTTTGGGCTGAGCATCGAAGAGAAGACCCCAAGAGGAGCCTGGATCTGGGCAGTCCAGCCTGTTTAGCTGCCATGTGGACAAGCAGCGGGGCCAGGGCAGCTGAGCCCCCAAAAGGACATGGTCCCATTGTTTGTGGGGTGACGTTTGCTCCAATGGCTGCGGAAGAGCTGCAGGAAAAGAGCGGACAAGAGGTAACGTGGAATTTCACAGGGACTGGAGCTAGCTGAGGGACAGGGTGACAGAGGACAGCACTGTCCCACCAGCCTCTCCTCAGCCACTCTGTCCCCTCCCTCCCCAGCCTCCAAAGGTTGCAATTTCAGTGTTTCCAGGCAATACCTGGAGTGGGAGTGAAGCCTCCAAGGACCTCCAGGATTCAGGGAAGCCCCAAGGGAGGGCCTGGGAAGGAAGGGCAGGGGATGATTTGGGTTGGAAGGGACATTAAATCTCATTTCCAACCCCCTCCCACTAGACCAAACCCCATCCAACCTGGCCTTGGACACTTCCAGGCATGGCTAAGGCCATCTCCAAGGTCAGGAAGTGCTGACACTTTGGCCCTGGTCAATGCAGAATAGAACATCCCAAGAATTCCAGCTGAGCTCATGAGGAGAAAAGGCAAGTCCAACTTACCACTGTAGGGGAGCTCATCACTAATTGGTTCATCCACGAGCAAGGAGGTTTCATAAGTCCTGAAAAGATGGGAAAAGAGGAGCTCAGTTCATTGAAAGGGACATGGGAAATGCAGGGATAAATCCCACAGAAGTGCCCCTCACCAGGCACAGGGGACTCTCTGGACCAGCACTGTGCCACGTTCTGGACTGTGTAACCTCTTCCTCCTCCTCCTCCAGCTGGTGGTGCTGGATGAGGTGGGCAGGCACAAAGAAGGCAGCTGCCTACCCCAGAGCTCCAGCTGGATTGTCCTGTGTCTCAGATGCCACTGCCTTGGCTGCTGTGGTCACACAGGGCGGGAGAGGAGCTGGGATGGGGTCAGGAGGGACAGAGGAAGTCCAGACAGTGGATGTGCCACGAGCAGGCAGCCCACAGCCATGGCTGCACCTCCCTGGCTTGGTGTGGGGCTCTCTCACATGGCCAGCCTGCTCAGAAGGGAGAGCTCTGTTGTGTGGGTCCATGCATCAAATGCTGGCTGCTTTGGGGGCACAGAGGTGCCAGGGTGTTGTTTCTGGCTCACCTGTGAGGTGCTATGTGGGACCATTAAAATGCTAATGGGTTCCTGCAGTGGGACAAGGACTGAGGCCCTGGAGGGACTCTGAAGCTGAGCTGAGGTGGTGGGAGCAGGATGGAGACAGGGAACAGGCGATCCCTGGTTGGGAGAATCAGGAAGAGAAAAATTCAGCTGGGGTAATCCAGCTGCAGAGCCAGGAGGGAGCAGCTTGACAGCCCCAGAACCCCCTCCTCACCCTGGCTCACCCCACCAAGGCCAGGATTTGCCCTCAGGCAGGGCCAGGCTGCTGTGCCACGCTTGTGGAAATGCCACCATACACCAGAGACTGTGTGAAAATGGGAATGTCCCCTCGAATGGGGAGTCCTGATCAGCCTGGCATGGCTGGAGTCAGGAAAGGGGATGGGGTGCTGGAAGGGAGCAGGGTGCAGCAATGCTCTGGGTGGGTGGGAACACCCAGGAGGAGAAAGAGAGATTTATTGTGCAGGGCAGCGTGCGTGGGCACGGGGAGAACAGGAATACACTGGCCATGACTGCATCCCCTCAGGGCCCTGCAGAAACCCAGAGCTGCCAGCTCCCCCTGTACACAGAAACTCTGAGCTTTGCTTTGTGGGCTCTTCCTCAGCTGAGACTTGCATGATGCAGCAGCTTGTTGGTCCAGGGTTTGGAGAGCTCTCCTCTCCTGTGGCTCAGCAATCTGTGGCAGGAGGAGAAGTCTTGTTCTTGCCCAGATGTTCCATTCCTGTCTCCCTGTCAGGACAGCAGGCAGGTGGGTGTCACCTGTGATGTGGTGACACCCTGAAGTCATGCTGATGGAGGAGGCTCCTGAGAGACAACCTGGTCACCTGTGCAGAGGGACAGGAGCCCTCAGCGAGGCAGAGCTGAGAGCCTGGAGGAGGCATGGGCTGTGTGACAGACTGTAGTGGGATAATTCAAATTAGGGATTCCCATGGGATAACTCCCATGGAGGAATGTGTGCATGGATTGGAGCTCAGTTCAGTGGAGATGGGCTGGTAGGGGTTTCAAGGGTTGCATTCCTCAGGGTTTGGATGGAGAACTGGCAGGTGGCTGAAGGATGGAGAGAAGCAGGTCTGATTTCTGTAGCAAAGGAGTGGTGGGTGAAGCCTCCCAGAGTGAGGATAATGTGGTGGAGATGGAGAAGGAGGTCATGGGACCACTACAGCGTGAGATTTCCAATGGCTTAGCCACTCCTTTTTTAGGAAGGAGGGAGGGAGGCACAGGAGTCTCCCGGGGCTCTTTTTCCACCCTCTCCTTGGTGCTGGGATCCCCGTGTGGGGGTCTGCACCCCTCTCCCCCCCCACGCTGCTGTGTGATCAGTCCTGCTCTCACTGAGCCCCACTTCCACCCTTCTCCCTCCCATCGCCAGGGCTCAGTGCCCTAAAATTCAAGGCAAGGAAGGTGCCAGGGGAGCTCGGGGCTGGCACGCGTGCGGGTGAGGTTATTCACCCCGGGGCGGGCAGCAGCCTGGCAGCTTCCCTGAGCAGCGCTCCTGCGTGTCCTGCTGCAGCCTCCGGCATCTCCCCGAGCTCCTCTCCGCACCTTCCTCCGCCGAAACAGCTCCGGAGAGATTTTTTTTCTGGGATCGGGACAGGCGGGTGCTCTTGTGGCAGAGCGCGGCAGAGAGCGGCAGGCAGAGGCAGCTGGCTCCTTCGCGGGGAAGGCAGGCACGGAGCCGGGGCCCGGGGGCCGGAGGATGCTCGCCGCGGTGCCCAGCCGCGGGGATGCGGGGTTGCTAGGAGGCAGGTGAAGGTGAAGGTGAAGGTGAAGAGGAGAGCGCTGCGGAGGACCGCAGGCCCAGGTAGCGCCGCAGCGGGGCCGGGGGACAGGCGGGGGGGGACATTCTCCGTGCCGGGGAGCGGAGCCGGCGAGCGGGGAGGGAGCCGGGAGCGCCCGGGGGAGCCGGGGCGGAGGGAGCCGGCTCGGTGCTGCGGGAGGACGATGCGGGAGCGGCCGGCGGCTCGGCCCTCCGCCAGCCCGGCTGCCACGGCTCCCTGCCCGCCGCGGCCGGTACCGGTGCCGGTGCCGGTGCCGGTGGAGGGCCTCGGCCGTGAGTACCGAGGGGAGCGGCGGGGGAGCGGCGCGGCGCGGGAGGATGCTCCGCCATCCTCCGGCAAGGGCGAGCCGGGGTTGCCGCCCGCCGCAGAGTCCCGGGCAGGCCGGGGCACCGGTGCCCTTGGGAAGCCGCCTGCAAGGGACGGGGGAGCGCCGCAGCCCGGGGCCGGCGGGGCCTGCGGGGACGCTGCCGCCGGCGCTGCCCTTGGGATGCCTCTTGCCGGGGCCGTGCGGGGCAGCAGTGTCCTTGGGAGACCGCCAGGAGCCAACTCCGGCCGGTCCTGCCCTCCGCACCGCGCCGGACCCTGCGGGGCTCGGGCGGGAGGTGGAGCTGCCCCGGCTGGAGCTGCCCTGGATGGGAGATGCCCCCGGCTGGAGCTGCCCCGGCTGGGAGCTGCCCCTAGCCCCGCAGGAGGAACGGGAGGATGGCACAGGGTGGGGGTGAGCGCCGCGGCTCTGACCTGCCTTCCCCCTCCTCCTAGATCCGCATGTCAGACTATCACAACCCCCACTATGGGGAGTCAGAACCCCAGCACGGCATTACTGTGGTCTTCCTCCTTGTCCTTGTCTTCTTCATCATGGGGCTGGTGGGGTTCCTGATCTGCCATGTCCTGAAGAAGAAGGGTTACCGGTGCCGCACCTTCCGGGACGAGCTTGACCCAGATGACAAAGACGAGGTGGAGGAGCTCGAGGATGGTGAGTGCTGGGCAGTGGGGGCTCGCTGGGGGCTCAGCCTTGTGCCTGCTGTGGGCTGGTGCTCCTCATGCACCCTTCTGGGCTGTGGGATGGGGCTGGGAGGGTTACCTGTCACGTGTGGCTGGGCTGGGATAAAGGGCTGGGGCGGTGAGAGCAGCATGGTGCTCCCTGGGGATCAGGAGTGTGAGGGCCAGGGATCCCTCTGATCCACGAGCTGACAACGGCTGGAGGTGACAGGGAGGTGGGAGCCAGTGCCTGGCCCTTCCCAAAGGAGCACTATCACCAGAAGGTAATTCTGATGAACATCCAGGACTTGGTGAATCCCCAGCATTTCAGTCATAACCCCTGTTCCCTCAAGGAAAACCTCTCCCAGCTGGAGCACAAGTGCCTCTGCCCCTCTGGCATTAGGATGTCTGGCAGGGAGCCAGCTGGGGTTTGTTATTGGCCATGTCTTCTTCTGGTCCCTGCTGTGTTCTTGCAGACCACAGAAGTAGGGCTGGTGTTGGAAGGGGAAGGGACCTGTAGGGAATTTTTCCCATGGCTTCAGGGCACTGCAAGTCGCTCTGGGGTGGTTGGATTGGGAAGTCACTGCCGCACTGAGCGTGGGTGCCCGGCCCAAGCGAGCTCTGTCATCCGGTGCTTTCCTGAGTCTCTGCTGAAGGGGGAACACACATTCCTCCGGCTGCTTCCCAGGCTGGGAACAGCCACATGGTGCCACAGAACTCCTCCAGCTCCACGTGCTGTGGCAGTGCTGGGGAGGATCAGCACCTCCTGCTGCTGCTGCCTGAGCTCAGGAGAGAAATGCAGCTCCTTGGGCTCATCCTCGGTGCAGCCAGAGCCCCCACGTGCCCATGGATGCGCTCCTCTGCCTTTAATGTCTTGGCTGTACATGACATGGAGACAGTCTCTGAACCTTCCAGGATGGGCTTTGCCCTCTGGACACACCACAGCCCAGGGAAACATCTCCATGGGATGATGGAGATCTTCCGAGATCATGGTAACAGCTCTTGAGCCTTTGAGGCAGCTGCCTGCCAGACCATGGCTCCAACCTGCTTACAGGAACATCTCACACTGCTGACCAGGCTGGAGGTCCTGGCAGGGTGACAAGTCCATCCATCCATCCATCCATCCATCCATCCATCCATCCATCCATCCATCCATCCATCCATCCATCCATCCATCCATCCATCCATCCATCCAGGCCTCCTGCCTCCAACAGTGGCTGGAAGCAGGTTGAGTTAATGCTGTGGGTGAACTCCACAGCAGAGCAGGCACCAGCCAAGATTGCTCAGAGCAGTCTTTTAAGCTCTCAACAGTGTGCAGCTCTGGGGCTCTCTCTGTCACCGTGTGTTCCCCATTTCTGTATTTAGTGGATCCCAGTGGGTTTATTTTCTGTGGACGTGTCCTGTCTACCCTTGGAGCCTTGAGCACTTGCAGCATCCTGCAGCCAGGGGGTCCTGGGCTGGACAAGGACCCTCCTCTTTCAACTTTTTAGAACCTGCTTCCCTGTCATTTCTCCAGATGCTCTGCACACACCCCCTCTCTCTGCACACACAGCTGCTGGCTCAGCCGTTTCTTTTCCAGGATGAGGGATCTGGTGTTCCCCAGTGGCTTCCCAGTGTGACAGGGGACTCGAGGCTTCTCCAACAACTCTGCTGATGCAGCTGCTCCTGGGAAGGGATGAGTGAGCAGAGCCCCGGAATCCCAGCCCTCAGTGCCACGTTGTCTCTTTTCAGATGAGGCCGAGAAGAACGATGACACCGTGGAGAAGATTGTGAGATGCATCATCCAAAATGAAGGTGAGCACTTCTTGGGCCGGCCTGGAGCCATGCTGACCACTTTGGCTTGTTTGTCCCTCTCCCTTCAGCATTCCCCTTTTTCCCTCTCTCTTCAGCAAACGTGGAGGCCCTCAAGGAGATGCTGGGGGAAAACGAAGCAGATGTGCCAGTGCCAGTGCCCAGGTGAGGGAAGCTCACAGCAGCTTGTGGCTGCTCCACAGTGAGGGATAAGCAGCCCCTTTCCAGCTGCTACAAAGCATCTTCCCAACGGGGAGTCCTGCTCTCCTGAGGGCTTTGAGGAGTGCTTCACCCCACTGTCAAGTGCAGCAGCTCTTCCTCATTCCTGTCCCCCCCAGAGCTGCTGCTCCCAGGCCGTGCTGCAGTGGGGCTGCACCAGGGTTGGGGCGTCTCCCCAGGGTGACACAACCTGTCATCTTCTGTTGCAGCCTTTGTCACCACAGCAGCAGCCAGGACGGGGGCCCACCCCATCACCACACGGTGCACCTGGGCTCCACGCACGCCCCCTGCATCCACTGCAGCAGGAGGAAGAGGCACCCCCTGCAGCGCCAGGGGCGCTCCAAGGAGGGCAAAAGCAGGATGCATCCTGGAGAAACCACCGTCTTCTCAGTGGGCAGGTACCCAAACGAGCTTTGCCAGCCATTTCTCTGCTGGAATGAGCACTACAGGCTCTCCTCAGTCCTCCTGTTCCTTCCCCCTTCCCCACGTGCCCAAGGTTCCCTCTTGCTGTTGCACACGGAGATGCCCCAGCAGCAGCTCTGCAGCTGGAGCTCCTGAGCAGCCAGGTGGCTGCTGCACCTGGAAATGCCTGTGGTATGTGGCAGGCTGTGATGCACCGGTGGCTTCCCTCCTTCTCCGGGAAGGTGACTCAAGCTGGGTTTTCCTGCTGAGTCAGTGCTGGGCACAGCCCCAGCTCCGTGTCCTTCCAGAGCCCGCTGTCCCAGCTCAGTGCAAGCAGGGCCTTGCTGCCCAACTGGGGGCTTCAGGGACCTCACTGGGGGGGACAGAGGGGACAGCATGTCCCAGGTGCAAGCCACCACCTGCTCAGGATGAAAGAGTGGCTGTGCTGCTCCAGGTCGCTGCCTCCAACGATGTATGTAATTAGATGACACAGCAGCAATGTAAGAATAGGGGAGTGTTCCTGATACTTCCCACAAATGCTTTCCATCCCCACCTGGTTTCACCTCAAGGGACTTCCTGAGCTTCCTGTGGTCTCACTGTGTCGTCACTAACCTGTAGGACAGTCTGTAGGCTCACCCAGGCTGCCCCATTCCCCAGCAGAAAGGGTTTGGAAAGTTCCTGGGCTTGGCTCCCTCCGGCTGTGGTGGCTGGGGCAGGGTGGCAAGAAGCTGCTGGTCCCTGGATGGCCACCATGGTGAGACACAAAGCTCTGCCATGCTCAGATTGTGCACAAGGTCCTCATTCAGGGCCTGAGCCTTGACAGAACTTCATGTTGTGGTCCAGAGAGACAGTCCTTTCATGGGAATGCTGAGCCAAAGTGGGCATGGAATTGTGGAATGGTTTGGTTTGGAAAGGACCTCAAAGTTCATCTCATTCCACCCCTGCCATGGGCAGGGACACCTTCCACTAGCTCAGGGTGCTGCAAACTCCATCCAGCCTGGCCTTGAGCACTGCCAGGGATCCAGGGGCAGTCCCAGCTGCTCTGGGCACCCTGTGCCAGAGCCTGCCCACCCTGCCAGGGAACAATTCCTAATTCCCAATATCCCATCCATCCCTGCCCTCTGGCAGTGGGAAGCCATTCCCTGTGTCCTATCATGTGGATTTTTCCACCACCACGGGCAGTAGCCTCAGCAGGGGAGGTGAGCTGGGGCTTTCTGGGCAGCTGGAGAAGCAGGGAGACCTGCTGGACTCGCCAGGCCCAGCTCAGCTTGGATCACATCTCGTGGGCACTGCCAGCTCCTGGCTGCTCCGTGCCCGTGGCTGTCCTTGGAGGTGGTGCCCGGCAGGCCGGGGCTCTGCACAGCTCCTGCTCACCACTAATTCACTCCCTGGCTGGTGCCCAGCTCCATCCCCTCCTCCGTGTCCTCTGTCCGTGCTCTTCCAGCCTCCTCTCAGCACTGGGAGTGCTGGACAAGATGCTCTCCTTTCCCAAAGGCACCTTCCCTCAATTCCTGTTTTTCCTCTTTAACCCTGTTAGTGTCACACCCCACAGCAGCCCTCTCCACAGGGCAGTCATCCTGCTTCTCCAGGGCTTTACTTTCAATCCTGAATCTCTTTGGTACAAGGTCCAGCTGCTAAGGGACCTATGTGCCCACGAGGTACAATCCCACCCTTAAATTCTGCTTCTTATTTCCAGGCTGGCCCCTTTTCCCTTCCAGATCCTCCAGGATTGCCCTTCCTGTGTCCTATTTATGACAAATATCTTGAAGTACTTTGACCCAGCACTGACCCTACAAAACAGGACTTCTTTAACCCACCCCTAGAGTTAAAGACACACTCTCAGGTCTTGTTCTCATTTGTTTTTGGTATTGTTCTTGCCTTGGATGCAGTGGTTGAGAGTCCAGCCCCCTCCTACGTGGAATGAGCCCTGGTAGGCACAGGCTCATCCTGAGGAGTGGAAAGGATGGGAGCTGTGGAGGTCCACCAAGATCATCAGTGCTGGAGTATGGGGCACCTGAGGAGGCTTTTTTGGCCTGGAGCATTAGAAAGGGATGATCTAATTGTCCTCTAACACTTCTCAAAGGGTGGGTGGAATTTAAATGAAGATGGAATAAGACTCTCCTCAGAGATCTGCACTGGGAAGGGCAAGAGGCAATGGCCAAGAGTTACAACAAGAGAAATCCAAAAAAGATGCAAGGAGAAACTGTTCTGCCATGAGGATAGTGCAGCCCTTGACAGGGCCCTGAGGAGTGGAGGAATCTCCATCCCTGAAGATTTCCAAAACCTGACTGGACAGGGCTCTGGGCAAAGTGCTTGAGGATAGGAGGGGGCCCAGATATGAGCAGGGGTCTGGAATGGAGACCTCCTGAGGGCTTTTTGCACCTAAATTGTTCTAAATTTGTGTGGGACTCAGGGTTGTGTATGGAATAGGATGATTTACCACTTAGCTCAGTGCTTGCCCTCAGCCAGGTGTAGTCAGTGGCAGAACTTGTCCATAAAGCATCTGTGTCTGACCCTCTGTCCTCAGCCCCATCATCCAGAGTGTGTCACACCCCACTGAATCCCAGGGATGCTGATGAGGCAGCCAGGCAGGGCTCCTCTGCTTTCCCCCCAGAGGTTGGCTATGTTACTTCTTGTGCCCTCTCTGGTCCAAACCCTTCCTGCTCTCTGACTCCACTCCCGACTCTTCCAGGCTGACATTGCTCAATGGCATTACCAAGAAGTGATCCTGTCACTGTGTCTCCTTCCTGTTCCTCTTCAGGGCCAGAACATTCTTTGGTCTCCCCAAAGTGCTGGTGTCTTATCTCCGAATATCTGGACAGACCTGAAAGGTCACATTTGCTGCTGCTTGGCCTGGGAACCTTCTCTGGAGCTGGAGCATTTCTCTTCTCCACCCTCCCAATCCTGAGAAGCTTTCTAGCCCTGCTGAGGGGTTGGTGCTGCCCACGGGCTGGGCTCCAGCCTGGAAGTGGTCTCCTTCATCTCTGCCAACTCTCCTGGCATCTGTTCTTATCTTTTGGACCTCTCTGCTTTTTCCTTTGAAGAGCAGTGCTGCCATGTGCTTGACCTTTGTGTCTTGCTGTTCTTTCCACACCAGCAGCACTTTCTGAAATTGTGCTTTGCCCTGACACTGCCTTGCAGCTGAACTCAGCCAGGTCTGTTGGTTGTCCATGTGTGATCCAAGCACAGTGAGAGCAGCTGTGGGCGAGCCGTGGGCTGCACGAGCTCTCAGTGCTGCCATTGGAGTGCTCTGCCTGGTGGACACCAGCTCACCATGGAGGAGATTTCCTCTCTGCTGGTCCAGTGCTGGTGAGGAGGAGTCACAATCAGCACAATCACAATTCAGATTTTCAGGCTTTGCTGACACCTTGCCCCTCCCAGGCTGAGGGAATTGGGAGAGGAGAAAGCTCCAAGGGGACTTTAGAGCCCCTTCCAGTGCCTAGAGGGGTTCCAAGAGAGCTGGAGAGGGACTTGGGACGAGGGCACAGAGTGACAGGACAAGGAGGAATGGCTCCCTGCTGCCAGTGGGCAGGCTGAGAAGGGATATTGGGAATGAGGAATTGGTAAGGAGGCCCTGGCACAGGGTGCCCACAGCAGCTGTGGCTGTCCCTGGACGTGTCCAAGGCCAGGCTGAATGGGGCTTGGAGCCACCAGATTGAGGAGTTGTGCCAATCCATGGCAGGGGATGGGACTGGATCATCTTTTAGGACCTCCTTCCAACTCAAGCCATTCCCTGAGTCTATGATCCCTTACCCCTCTCTTCTCCCCACGTGCAATGTTGCATCACCTCTGATTATGAGCCCACCCTTTAAGCTGTCAGACCCATTTCTGCAGCTTTCCTCCTGCCCACCCAGAGCTCTGAGCTGTTACCTGCTCGTGGTGGAACCTTGGTGAACACCCAGGTACCATCTGCCCATCCAGGGGATGGTGCAAAATGTGCTCTGGCAGATTTTAGCCAAAAAACTCCTCCAGCCTTTGATCCCTGTATCCAAATCACTGCCAAACTCCTGTCCTGCCCTCACTGAGGGCATGCTGTCATCCAGGCTGTCTTGGAGCATTTCCAAGAGCTGTGATCCATCTTGCTGCTGGGAGGACAAGCTCTGCTCCAGCCAAGACCTGGATTGCACTTCCCATCCTTCCCTTTCTGTTTGTTTTGCTCAAAATGAAGGGGAAAATCAATTTGGGGACACAGCTTGTGTAGGTGTGAATGGGTCAGACAGGTTGGAGATCACGGCAAAGCGAGGAGATCCGAGGCTGGAGGTACAGAAAAGCTGGGAATCCAGTGGTGGGACAGCATGGAAAAGAACTGCTTGTAGGAGTGTTGGGTAGGATGGTTGGGACAGATGGAGATGAGAGATCCCTGAAGCCAGGTCGTGGAATTTGGGGTTTATTGCAAAGGGCCTGGGGGCAGGGCCCTGCTGGGAGCTGCCAGCCACAGCTCAGAGCAGGCCTGAGAGAAGAGAGGGGCAGAGAGGATGAGAAGGTAAGAGAGTAAAAGGGTAAAAGAGCGAGGTTCCCGTTCCAATACAATAAATCTTCTTCTGTGTTGAATATTCTAATTCTCACTGACCAATCTAGTACAAGATACAAATCCTATAGCATTTACATACAGCCTGTAAGAATCACTACATTACCATCCTGTGTTACATTTTAAACCCTAAAAACTTCTCTTTGGGCCCCTTCTGCCAAGCTGAAGGGTCTGCTCAGACCCTTGGAGCTGCCTACAGGCAGAGGGTGTTGTTTCATCAAAAGGGGATTACCTTCAGCTGGCCACACCATTGTTTTCCCATTGTTCAGTAACCGAGGTATCTCAAAGCTTGCTTTCATTTCAATCTCACTTATAGTTTCTATATTCTCAAAATCTTCTGCCAGACAATCACATTTATAAGGCTTTCCTGTTTCATCTTCCCCAACATCCGCTGTGTCCTGTTCCCATTGCAGGTTCCGTGTCACGCACATCGGGAAGAAGCCGTGCCTGCAGGAGCAGCCGGACGGGGCCCTGCCCGCGGGCAGCCGCCCGCCGAGCACGGAGGAGCTGGAGCGCAGCAGCGAGCTGCTCAATGGGACTGTCCCCACGGCTGGCCTGCAGAACGGAGCCATCCACACGGGCACACAGAGTGCCAGGAGCGCCCAGCAGAGCGTGTCCACCAGCCCGGCCGCCAACACACCCGCCAGCTCCGGCACCCGTGACAGCCGGCGGGCGGGCACGGTTGGGTCCGGCCCGGTTGGGTCTGGCCCAGTTGGGTCCGGCCCGGTTGGGTCTGGCACGGCGGGGTCAAGCATGGTTGGGTCTGGCCCGGTTGGGTCTGGCCCGGTTGGGTCCAGCATGGTGGGGTCCAGCACGGTTGGGTCCGGCACGGCAGGGTCTGGTCGGGCAGGGTCCCTGCCGGGTGCTGGATCCGCTCCCGGGAGCTCAAGCCGGCAGCGCAGGCTGCTGAGCCTGCCAGTGCTGGGAGCATCGAGTCCCAACATCCCGGGAGAGCTGGCGAGGGAAGGAGCCGGCGTCTGCCTGGAGGAGATGGGACTGGCGTCGGCAGATGAAGTGTCAGATATTCACGGGAGCCTGAGCCTGCAGGAGCAGGCCGAGGAGCTGGGGAGAGACGAGAGCAGCAGGAAACAGTCCGGAGGGGAGGATGGGAAGCAGCAGGTATGTTCCTCCTCCTCCTCCTGGTCCCCATGTGGTCCCCTGGGCTGGAGGGGGATTGCTTTTTCCCACCTATTTTTCAGTGTCTGAGGCAGTCACAGTCACTGTGACAGGTCTCACCCTGCTTCAGGGGCAGTGGGAGGTGCTGCAGACTTGCTGCCCATTCCCCTTGGCAAGGAACTCCTTTTCCTTTGCGGACATCCATTGGGATTTTGACCTGGCAGAGCTCCACTGCTGCACGTGGTGTCCCCAGAGCCGCCATAGCCTCACTGGGGTCCAGTGTGGCCAGTCAGGAACAGGCAGGGGCAGATTTCTCCAGGAGCCTTCCTTACCTCGAAGGCCAGGAAATGGCAAAGCCAAGTGGTCATGTCTTGGTTGCTTTCCCTGCTCCTGAGGAGCTGTGCTCAGAGAGGAGGAAAGCCCACCCTGCCTGGAGCTCCCAGTACCCTGGTACCTCCCAATGTCCCACCCAACCACCTTGCTGGAGGGGTTAGACAGCTCCAGGGGATTTTCTCCCTGGAATTGCCTCTGTGCTGGTACCAGTGAGCAAATGAGGCTGGTGGTGGTAGTTCAGACACCCAGAATTTCGCTTACACACTCATTTGTGGTTCTGCAGCTGGGAAAAGGTGTTTTTCATGGAAGGGGGCTGTGTAGTGTCAGCAGCTCCAAGAGCTGGGCCTTAACTTGCCTCACAAAACCAGCACGATGTGGCAAAGCCCTTGGAAGAAAAAGGAAGCCAAATGCCTGGGTAAAATTCCTGGCATGCTTCAAAGCCGTGGAGATCCCCTGGGGCTGGTTCTGCATGGGCTGGGCACATGCCAGCAGCCCTTGGCAGGGATTGGGATGGGGCAGGACTGGGTCAGCACGGGAGAGGCCTGGGGAAGGTGCCTGGCTGGATGCTGGATAAGGACAAAGCAGGATCTCACAGTTTCCCCCTTTGCTTTCTGGTGAGCAGGCTGGAAGGTTTGAGCTGTTTCATGGAGAAGGGCAAGGCAGGATAGAGCTGATGGGCTGCAGCCCTTCCCCAGAGACATGGGGAGGTGGTGACAGGTCCTCCTGTGTCCCACTGAGCCTTGGGAATCCCTCTGATCCCTGGGGAAGCAGTTAAGTGTAGGGCAAGCCCAGTGCCAGGCTCCTGCCTTGGATGCTGCCCATGGTGCTGGGGTGCTCCAGAACACGGGGTCCCATGGATAACGGTGACAGGACCTCCCTGGGATGTTTGTCACCAAGCCCTGGTGCCACTTGGACCATTCCCCATGCCCTCAGTCGCAGTCAGAGCCAGCACCAAGGCTGTTGGCTGCTGCTCCTCACGTCCTGCAGGTGGTGGGGAAGGGCAGAGAAGGTGCCTGGGCTGTCCTCACTCCTGGAGACTCGGTGGGGCTCTGCCCCTCGGGTCACTGCTGTGGCCACGGGGGAGCCCAGCTCAGCCCCAGCTCCATGGGAGCGCTGACCCCTCTCCTCCATCCCACAGGAGCCCAGCGCCGTGGAGCAGGACCGTGTGTGAGGTGAGTGCCTGTCCCCTGCCCCTGTCCCCTGCCCCTGGGACAATGCCTGGGGGGTGGGAGGGCACTGCCGGTGTCCCTGCCCTGCTGGGTCTCAGCTTGCTGCTGGAGATGGAGAGAGGCTGAATCCTTTCTCCAGGGGTCGGGACGTGCCCAGCCGCAGGCAGCGACCCCGGGAAGTCCCATTTGGGTGGTGGGGAGGTGCCGTGGCTGCGGGGACCAGCCCCATCCCGCCTCTCTCCCACAGCTCCTCTCCGCTCCCGGCTGGAGCGTGCACGGGAGGCGCGCAGCCCCCGGGCCCCTCGGGGCTGGGGCTCTGCCGTGGGGCAGCCGCGGGGCAGCCGTGCCCGGCCCCGGGTGGGCAGCTACGCGCTTGGCATGGCCGGAGCGACGCGCCCGCGACACCGACAACCGCGCTCGGCGCCAGCCTTCATCCCATTGGCAATAGGTACCCGAGTCCCACCCACCGCACCCTCCCCGGAGACCCCCCCGAGGGACCCTCGGGCCCGGCAGGGGCAGGGCGGCACCCAGAGCCCGCTGCCCCCGCGGCCCCCAGCTCGGGGCAAGGATCAGAGGGGGCCGCGGCCAGGGGCAGGGATGGAGGCAGCGGCTTGAGCCCCACCGCCCACCGGGCACGTTCAGCACAGAGCACAGCCCCCCCGGGCACCCCTGCCACGCAGAGCGGGCACAGGCACAAACCCTGCACCGGCAGGTCCCTGGGAGATGCTGGCGGAGAGAGGAGCTCCCGGCCCCACCCCGGCACAGGCCCGGGGGGCGGGATGGCCCCGGGCCAGGCCAGCGGGCAGCCTCGGGGCCGCGCCAGCTTCGGTGTGTAACGCCCTGTACATAGACGAGCTACAACCATTAAAGCTGCTGAACCCCTCGGCTGGGCCAGCGGGATTTATTGATTTTTTGGGAACAGCCCCCCACGCCCACTCCTGCCTGTGGGGGCTGGCAGGGGCCGGAGAGGAGCCCCCCAGGAACCAGGGCTGGGCTGGGAGTGCACGGGTGATGCCAGGCAGGAAGGGTAGAGGCAAAAGGAGGGTGAGATGGGGCCTGGCTGTGACACTGGGCACCCCATAAAGGGGTTCTGGGTGCTGTACTGGGATGCAGGACCACTCTGCAAGCAGGGTGCAGCCCCTGGAGAGACCAGCTCGGGGCACGGGGCAGCAGCAGCTCCTGCTGCTGGGACAGCAGCCTGTGGTGGTTTGCTCAGGTAAAGCTTTTTTGGGGGAGGGGGCTGGGGGCACCCACAGGGTCAGCTGAAGTGAAGCTCGGGGTCGGGCTCGGGGGCTCTGCCGGGTGGTGGGGGCGGCGCACGGAGCTGCAGAGAGGGAGAGGAGAGGGAAAGGAGAGGGAGAGAAGTGGTGCCAACATGCTGAGGCCACTCATCCCCCTTCAGACCCCCCAAAACACACGGGTGGCTCCATTACAGAAGGGCTGGGGCAGGTTTTGGGGTCACAGCATCCCTGTGAAGGGACTTACCGGGCGCAGGCGCGCGGCTGCCAGGTCTGGAGAGCTCTGCCCGCTGCCCGTGCCATCCTGCCGGCAACCTGGGAGTGCCCAGCAGCTCAGCCTGGCTTTTGGGCTCCCCCAGCCCCTTCCCAGTTTGCCCAGTTTCCCCAGCACTCACCTCCCAGCGCTGTCTCAGGAGCAGAGCTGGGGACCAGGCTGGCCCCGGGCGTGAGGCCAGGAGGGGAGAAGGGCGGAGGGGACGGTGATGGCAGCTCCTGGGAAAAGACACAGCCAAGAGGGATGGGCATGGTGGGAAGGGGGCTTCACCTCAGCACCCATGGAAGTGCCAGGGTGACACAAGGACCCTCCTGGCACCAACCTGCCCGGCTGCCTCCCGGGCCCCGGTGAGCTCCTCCACCACCAGGGAGGGGAAGACGCCGACGCGGCCGTCGAAGTCGCCGGTCCAGAAGCCATCGTCCACCTCGCCAGCAGCACGGGGCAGCACCCGGATGATGGCCCCCTCAGGGAAACTCAGCTCCTCGGGGCTCTGCCCCTCGTAGTCGTACAGGGCTCGCACCAGCCAGGCTGAGGGGAGGGTGGGGAGGGGGCTCAGCACCCTCTGGATCCCGCCCCCCTCTCTGGGGTGGGGGTGATGCCCAGCACCCACCTCCAGGCTCCAGCACCAGTTCTGCAGCCATGATGCTGGAGAGCTGGCGGTGCAAGGCAGAGGGGCCTGGGGGGCCCAGCCCAGCCCCCGAGTCACACCCCAGGGACAGCAGGTACTTTTCAGGGACGTAGCCGACCTGCCCTGCCTTGTTCCGAGCCTGAGGAGGCAGAAAACACATGAACATCCCAGGGTCCAGAGTGGGGTCAGCCTGGGGACCTCCAAAAGGTGTCCCCCAGTAGGGAGGGGGGAGGGGGGCTCAGCCTGCTCCCACCTTCACCCACTCCTCTGCGTCCCCATCCTCGATGATCTCCAGCTCCTCGCCCTGGCTGATGGACAGCTCGTCTGCCTGGCAGCCCTGCAGGAGATGGGGACAACGTGGCAGAGAGGCTGAGGTGCCATCTCTGGGCAGGCAGGGTGAGGGCCATGCAGGCAGGGCCATACCTGGTAGCCAAAGATCACCCTGCAGGTGTAGGGGTAGGTGCGGGCAGCAGGCCCAGGCTCATCGTCCTCATCGGCCTCATCGCTGTCCTCGTAGTCATCAAACTCAGCCAGGTCCAGCCCTGTGGGCGTCTCCTCGCCTGTCCCCACCATGGCCCCGGCCAGCCAGGTGTCCACGTCCAGCCCTGCCGCCCGCAGCAGTGCCAGCCGTGCCTCGGCCTTCACTCGGCTCACCTGGGGACACCGCACATTGTCACAGTGCCCAGGATACCTCTGGCGGTGTCCCAACCCCATCACCCCCATCCCCAGGTGTGGTGGCATCCCCAGCATCACACCCCAAGTGCAGCATCCCAGCCACCACCCGTCCCTGTCCCTACCTCCCCCACCCTGGGGGTGACAGACAGATGTCACCCCAAGCTCCCTGATGGGGGCTCCCACCTCTGCCTTGCGGATGTTTTCCCTCACTTCCTCCATCTGCCGCTCCACGGCCGCCGCCTCCGCCTCCAGCCCCTGCTGCCGCCTGGCCTCCAGCCGCTGCAGCACCTGGGCGGGCACCCACAGCTCAGAGGGTGTGGCAGCTGCAAAAGCCCCTCCCTGAGCCCCCCGGTGCCCCGTTGGGCAGGACAACACCCACCTCCTCACTGTGTGCCCTGTTCTTGTGCTCCCGGGCCACCCGCGTGGCCCAGCGCCGTGCCTCCTTCTCCAGGCTGGCCCCGTCATCTGCTGGTGGCAGCAGGCACACCTGGGCAAGGACACGGCGGTGACAAGGGGGTGGCTGTGCAGACCCCAGTGTGCTGTAACTATCCCCTCCACTTACCTCCTCCATCCCCGTGAGCTGGAAGCGCTGCTCGGGTGCCAGGGAGAAGGCGGGGTGGTCCTGCAGGAAGAGGAGCAGGTCCTGCTCCCGGCACACCTGCAGCAGGGGAGCGGCGTGGGGCCGGGGGCTCACCTGTGCCCTCGTGTCCCACCCAGCTCGGGGGACAGTGCTCTTACCCGCGCAGATGCCTCCACAACACCCTGGAACCAGTCCCGGGTGGCCCTGCAGGTCTCCACCTCCGTCCTGCTGGCAGCTGACAAGTGCTCCCGAAGCCGCTCATAGAGGTCCCCATCCAGAGCCTGGGGGAAAGCAGAGGGAACCCCCCCAGCACTGCCACATCCCCCCGCTGGAGCATCCCTGACCCCCAGGGCAGCCAGCCCTGACCCTGTGCAGTGGGACCCTCTGTGCTGGCAGTGGGGAGATGCTCCTTGTGGGACCCTGGGGAAGGGGCACGGGGGGCCTGGGCATCTCCTACCTGCATGGCTGCGGGCAGCTCCACACGCTGGTAATGCTCCAGGTGGGCAGAGGCAGACACCAGGGCGAAGCTGTACTCGTTCTGCACCCCCGCCAGCTGCCTCGAGTGCTCGGCCAGTCGTGCTGAGAACTGTGGGGACGTGGGCAGCGAGGCTTGGCGATGGTGCCCCGTGTCCCCAGCATGGGTACCCTGCCATCCCCCACGCCACCCACCTTGGCACTGAGCTTTTGCAGGCTGGCCTTGGTGTGAAATATCCGCCGGTCGCTCTTGCGGAGGCTGGGGAGGGTGGAGAGGGGTGTGAGACCACCCTGAGCCACCGCAGCCCCCCGGCTCCATGTGCCCCACTCACCGCGCCTCCACGTCGGCCGCCTTGTCCTTGGCCACCTCGCTGCTACGCCTCAGGTGGCTGAGCTGCTTCTTGGCCTTGTCCAGCTCCTTCACCGTCTCCAGCAGCTCCACCTGCGCCTTCTGCAGCCGCTCGATGCCCTGCGGGGAGCGTCAGCTGGGGGGGACAGCTGTCCCCCCGCCCGGGCACAGGGACATGGCCTTGCCCCGGTACCTTCTTGAGCGTCCTCTCCTTGCAGAGGCGGGCGCTGCGGGCGGCCTCGGCGGCCAGGGCGCGGTAGCTCTCGGAGGCGGTGACACGGACCTGCCCAGCGTGTGCTGTCCCCTCGATGACGCCTTTCCAGACAGCTGCCACGCTCCTGTGGGCACAGGGCTAACACAGGGCCGGGCACTCCCTGCCCCGTGACACCTTTTGGGGATGCCCAGCAGGACTGCCAGCACCCCCAGTCACAGCAGACTGGAACTGGGGACATCCCACCCACAGCTGTGTCCCAGTGACACTCAAATCCTGGCTGGCATTAAGCATCTCCAAACTGGGAGGGCCGTGGGCAGGTATGGCAAGCCCCAGCTGCTTGTCCCCAGCCCTGTCCCTGTCCCCAGCCCACCTGGAGTCGCCAGCCTCGCCACGGCCCCGCTGCCAGTCTCTCTTCACGAACTGGCTGGCCAGCCTCTGCAGAGCCTGCAGGCAGAACCAGCATCACCAGCACTGCCTGACCCTGCCGAGCAGCCCAGCACCCACCAACCCCCCCTGGGCTCAAAACGGGGCTCCCCCACCCTGGCTGCCCACCCCATGGACCTGGGGACACACACGTGTCCCCTCAGAGCACAGACACATCCCCCAGGCTCGGTGTCAGCAGGAACTGTGCTCCCCAAAACCTTCTTGGGGGGCAGCCACCACAATGAAAGGACCCCCCTGCTGTGGCTTTTGGGACAGAGCACCTGCAAGGGGACATCACTGAGGGACACTGGCTAGAGATACAGAGTAGAGGAGCCCCAGCAAAGCCAAGCACAGCAAGACCCCAACCCTGGGGGTATGGATGGTCACCCCCAGCCTGGGGGGTGCGAGGGAGGGCAGTGACACGGTGACCAGCTGCAGGAAGGGGGAACACAGTTCTGCTGCAGTATGTCCCCAGGGGATGCTGCAGGGACATCTCACATTAAAACCAAACTGACATTTCAGAGCAGAGCCCTGCGATGACCCAGCAGACAGCAGAGCCCAGCGGTTTCCTCCCCCACAAGGTTTTCCCTCCAGGCTCCCAAAACACCCAAGGTCTGGGCCACGCCGTGCTCAGCAGAGCCCCCAGCGGGTGCTGGACGTGGTCAGGGTCCTCCCGGCAGGATGAGCCATCTGCCACCACCCTGCGGGGCCAGCACGGAGCAGCCACGCTTGGGTGATTTCCGAGGCTGCCCTCTGCCTGCGTGGGGCCTGCCCAGCTCCTGCCCCAGGCCGGCAGGATGGGGCCTGGGCCCCCCAGGACATTGATCCCATATCCCGTGGCACCTCCTTACCTGCCCGTACTCCCTGTCAATGGTGGCCCTCTGCTTGCTGTAGGACCTGGGGGGAGAGGGGACACAGGGAGGACGCACAGAGAGGGGCAGGCATGGGCCACCCCTCCCATCACCTGCTGCCACCATCCTCCTCTTACCATCTCCCCCTGCCACCATCCTGTCCCCATCAGGCCACCCCAGTCGGTGATGGAGCCCATGACCTCGAGGTGACAGGCTCAAGGTGAGCCGAGCCCGGTCCCTGGCCCGCCCGTGCCGGGTCTCAGCTTGGGGACACACACACACAGACAGACAGACACAGACACACGCACACACACACACAGACACAGACACACACATGCACAGACACGGGATGAGATGCCCGGTGTCAGCGTGGGGACACACACACACGCGGGATGAGCTGTTTCATCTCAGCCCGGGGACACACACACAGGATGAGCTGCCCGGTCTCAGCTTGGGGACACAGACACAGACACAGACACAGACACACACAGGCACACAGACACACACACTGGTGGGACGAGCTGTTTCATCTCAGCCTGGGGACACACAAACACAGACACACACACAGACGACACACACAGACACACACACGGGATGAGCTGCCCGGTGTCAGCTTGGGGACACAGACACAGACACACACAGGCACACACACTGGTGGGACGAGCTGTTTCATCTCAGCCTGGGGACACACAAACACAGACACACAGACACACACACGGGATGAGCTGCCCGGTGTCAGCTCGACACCCGTGTCACCTGTGCGGGCCCTACCTGATGTCCTCCAGCAGCTCGGCGTCCCGCTGCTGTTTGCTCTGCAGGCCCGACAGCTGCTCCAGGAGATGGACCCGCAGCTCCTGCGTGAGCTTCACCTGCGGGAAGGTCCCGCTCAGCCCCGCGGCCGCGGCGGGCACGGGCAGCGGGGATGCGCTGTCCGCCCTGCCCGGGTACCGCTGCCCACCGGCCCCCCCTCCTGAGCGCCGCCCAAACGCGGCCTCGCTTCCCCAGCCCCGGGAGGCTCCGCCGGGGGCGAGTCTCGGTCACGGCTGCAGGACACGGCAGCGAGGGAGGACCCGGCCCCGGTGACCCGGCACGGCACGGCCCGGCCCGGCCCGGCCCGGCGCTCACCTTGCGCGGCGGCGGCTGCATGGCTGCGCTGCCCCGGTGCCGGTGCCGATCCCAATCCCGGTGCCGATCGCCGCCGCCCCGATCCGCGTGCGCGCGGCCCGGAACTGCCGGGCCGGCCGCGCCCCGCCCACTGCCCGCGCCCCGCCCACTACCCACGCCCCTCGTGGGCCACGCCCCTCGTGGGCCACGCCCCAAGACGGGCCCTGCCCCATCAGGCCCCGCCCACCACTCACTGACGGACACGCCCCCAGTGCCGCCTCCAACCAGCCCCGCCCCTTTACCCGCGCTGCAGGAGCCCCGCCCATTGCAAGCCCCGCCCCTCGGGGGCTGCAGCGCCGCCTGGTGGTCCCTGGTGCACGTGTGGGCGGGGCGATGGGACACGGGGACAGGGGGACGGGGAGACGCGGACATGGGAACACGGGGATATGAGAGGGAGGGACATGAGGACCTGGGGATGTGGGAAGACAGGGACATGTGACAGAGATATGTGACATAGGGACATGGGGACGCATGAGGGGTGACAGGGATATGTGACACAAGGACATGGGGATGTGTAGGTGGGGAGACACGGACATGGAAACACAGGGGTATGAGAGGGAGGGACATGAGGACATGGGGACATGGGAGACAGGGACAGGAGGACACGAGGAGACAGGGACATAGGAACACAGGAATATGAGAGGGGGGGAGATGGGGCATGGGGATGTGGGAAGACAGGGGCATGTGACAGGGATATGTGACACAGGGACATGGGGACATAGATGGGGAGACAGGGATATGAGAACATAGAGATATGAGAGGCAGGGACATGGGGACATGAGGACATGGGAGACAGGGACACAAACATGAGAAGACAGGAACATGGGGACACAGGAATATGTGACACAGGGACATGGGGATGAGGATACAGGGACATGGGGACACAGGGATATGAGAGGGAGGGACATACGGACATGGGACATGGGAGACAGGGACATAGGGACATGAGAAGACAGGGACATGGTGACACAGGGATATGTGGCACAGGGATATGGGGATGGGGAGACAGGGACATGGGAAGACACGGATATGTGGCACAGGGACATGGGGACATGGGGATGGGGAGACAGGGACATGGGGACACAGGGATATGTGACACAGGGACGTGGGGACATGGGGACATGGGAGACAGGAGGACAGGGACATACATGGGGACACAGGGCTGTGAGAGATGGGGATGTGTGGGCACAGCATCACAGGGACATGGGGTGATGGGGAGCACTGTCCTTGGGCAGTCCCCAGGATCACTGGGGACTGAGTCCTTGTGCATGAGGATGCACAGGACACTGGTCCCAGGATGTGGTGACACATGAGGTGCTGGGGCACTGGCCCTGGGATGTGGGGACATGTGAGACACTGAGGGGACAGCCCCAGCACAGGGACGTGTGGGGTCCCACATCACAGGGAGGACACAGAGCCCCAGGCTTGGCAGGACCCTGCTGTGGGGACAGGGGCACAGAGCTGAGCAGTGGCATTCACTGGGGGCCACCTGGAAGCATGAGGGACCCGAACCAGTCCCTGTCTATCCCAACACTCTCCCACCCCCTTCATCTCTCACTTCTCTTTCTGTCTGGGTTTCTCTGTTCCTACACAGCTCGTGGCTCTCCCCAATGTCCCATTCGTCCCCATCTTTCTCCTCCCATGACATTTCTGGGGTTGGCTGTGCATGTCCTGGTCCCTGGGTGTGTGACAATGCACAAGGCTGGGCTGGGGATGTGTCACTGGCTCTGGTATTCCCCTCCTTAGCTGGAAAAATGGACCGGCGGTCACCCAGCCACGTTGGTGACAGGAAGGGGACAATGCAGGCTGGCACCATCTACACCAAGCTGTGACACCAGCATGTCAGCCTGGCCCCAGTGATGGATCCTGGGGCTGTGTGGCCCTGACAGGGCTGGGCAGGCAGGATGCCCAGAGCCCTGCAGTGCTGCAGTGGGACAGGGCCCCACGTCACCAGGCTGGGGACCCGCTGCCACCTTCCTGTCCCACGCACGGGGCACAAACAGCTCCATCTCCCCGCTGTGCTTCTCCTGGCTGCCTTCAGCTGCCCACCGCTGCTTCCTCCTCCCCACAGTCTGTGTGGTCGTGTGACGCAGTTGGAAATTCGCCCCCATTGGCGATGGCGTGCCCCGGGTGCTCGCTGTGGTGACAACTGGCGGTGACCCCGTGCCTCAGTCTGGCTGCCACACCGCAGGGATGTGGGCAGGACGCTGCTGTGACGTGGTGGAGACACAGGGGGGTGTCAGCAGGGAAAGGGACGGGTGACAGCCCCGCCGTGTCACCAGCCCTGTGCCATTGGTGCAGACCTGGCTGGCACAGCGGCCACTCCGCAGAGATGTCCTGGAGGGTGCTGTCACCTGCCTCTGCTGCTGCCTGTGTCACCCTCCTGCTCAGCTGTGCCTGGCTTGGCTCTGCTGCCCATCCCTCCTCAGGTAAGTGCCTCAGTGGGTCTGGGGTAATGGGGTAGGGCAGGGACATCTCACTGGGACACCCCAACATCACGTCCTGTGACACTTGGAGGTGATGGCTAGGTACCATGGGGAGAGTTTGGGACCCTGCTCTTGCTGCCTTCCCTCTGTGTCCACATTGAGAATCTGAGTGAAGACCTGAGACCCAGCCAGCATTTCCCCTTTTGGCAGCAAAATTCAGATTGCTGCTCTTGTAACCTGAATTTTCCATCCCCTGGATGTGGAGAGGGGGCAGAGGTTGTGGGAGTTGTGTTGGATGTAACCAAAGCCCCCCGGGGCAGGGTGTTCTGGGGACCATCAGGATAGAAATTCTGCAGCTGGAGATGACGTGTAGAGCCTGTCTGGTTTCTTTTTCTGAGCAAGCCAGAAAAGGGATTTGATCCTGGGTTGTTTCTCTGGTGTCCTGGGACCTTCCTGTTCTTCACTTTAGTTCTTTACACGCAACGAAAATCCCCTGACCACAGGAGGATGAGGAGATGTCTCTGTCTGTGGTGAGGAGCTGAGCTGGGGACACGGCTGGGACTATCCCAGCCCCGTGCTGCCCTCCTGATCCCTTTGTGCCAGGCTGGGTAGGACCAGCAGCACCAGGGCTGTGGGAGCAGAGCCCATCCAGGCTCAGAGCAGGGCACCGTGCTGGGCTGGCCCTGCTGCGGTGGGGGCTGGCACAGAACGGGGCACAGCTCTGCAGGGTGAGTGCAGCAGGGTGCTGGGGGCTCCCCTGCCACGGGACAGGGAGATGCCACCTCCTGTGTGCAGTGCTGGCTCTGCAGGGAGGGGTGACAGCTCCTGCCCTTGGCTGAGCCCGATGCCTTGTGTCCCCGCAGTGCCCAACAAGAAAGGGCGAGCCCTGCTCCCCCTCACTCCCCAGGAGAAGAACGTGTGCTCCCAGGCCTCCGAGGAAGATTTTCTCAATAGCACCCTCAGCACCCGCCTCCTGCCCGCCCTCTACTCCGTGGTGCTGCTGGTGGGGCTGCCAGCCAATGCTCTGGCCTGCTGCGTCCTGGCCACCAACTTCAGGAGATGCTCCAGCGCCGTCTTCCTGCTCAACCTGGCTGGGGCCGACCTGCTCTTTGTCCTCCTGCTACCCTTCAAGATCTCCTACCACCTCCTGGGCAACCACTGGCCCTTTGGGGACTACCTGTGCCGTGCCATGGTGGCCTTCTTCTACGGGAACATGTACAGCTCCATCTTCTTCCTCACCTGCATCGGCCTGGAGCGCTACATCTCCGTGGCACACCCCTTCCTGTGGAAGAGCTCCAGCTGGACGAGGGGCAAAGTGGGCATCTCTGTGGGCATCTGGCTGCTGGTGGGGCTGGGCATGAGCCCTCTGCTTTTGCGCTCCCACACTCACGATATCTCCAGCCTCAACATCACGACGTGCCATGATGTGCTTGAAAAGGAAACCCAAAGGTTCTTTGGCTACTATTTCCTGTTCCTGGTGGGGCTGGGCTTTGGGCTGCCCTTCGTGCTCATGATCATCTCCTACAGCTGCATCCTGGCACGGCTGCTGGCCAAGGGAGGGAGCCACGGGCAGGTGATCCGTGTCCTGGCCCTGGTCCTCCTGGTCTTCATCCTCTGCTTCACGCCCAGCAACGTCCTGCTCTTCATCCACTACCTGCTGGAGCCCACGGGCTGCAACAACGGCACCTACATCTCCTACGCCCTGGCCCTGGTGCTCAGCGCCTGCAACAACTGCTTTGATCCCTTCATCTACTTCTACGTCTCCCGGGATTTTCGGGGCTGGCTCCAGGATGCTGGAGGCCGCTGCCTGCGGGGCCTCGAGGCCTCGTCGGGGAGGTCCACAGAGAAAACAGCTCTGCCCCTGAGGTCCAGTGAGCAGAGCCATGGCTGCCAGGCTGTGTCCCCCTGCCCAGGGGATGGGGGAGCCTGAAGCATGCCCACCATGAAGGGCTGACAATAGACTTGGGCAAAAACTTGTATCTGGATTGAGGTTCACAAGGATTTTGCCTCGGTTTTGCCCCCCTGGTGACATCAGCGCTGCCCAATCCCCTGGGACCCTCAGCTGGGTGCCTGGCACCCCCATCTCCCCACCCGCCAGACCCTGGCATCCCTCACCCCTCCTCCTGCAGTGACCAAACCCTCCAGAGTACAAATAAACCTTTATTTCTCCCTGCTGGTGGCAGGAAAGGTACAAACACCCTCGCAGAGGAGGGGCTGCCCTCCATTGCCAGGACTAACGCCAGGCACACACGGCCAGCCCTGCTCCTGCTGCTCCCCCTGTCCCCCCAGACTATGCCCCAGTGGATGCAAGAGGGGAAGGGGGGATGGCTTGGGTGTGCTGGCCCTGCCCCACAGGCCCAGAGCTGGAGGGGACACGCTGTGTGCCCCCGTGCTGGCAGGCACCCCATGCCCCTGCTGGCACGGTGCTGTGCTGCCAAACCATGCGGGCACCACGTTCCTGTTTTGTTTTCCCCTTTACTTGTGTCCCTCGGTGCTGGGCTCCATGACAGGTGTGCCACCCACGAGCAAGGGCACAGTGTGTGGCAGCAGTCCCAGCCCTCCCACGAGGGGGTACCACGGCCCAACATCCTGGCCGCCACTTGTCCCTTTTGTTCCCAATCCCAGCCTGCCAGCCTGGTCCGGGATGAGGAGGAGGAGCAGGGTGGGGCTTCCACGATGTGGGAGTGTGGGGTACCCATCCTCTCTGCCACTGGGGTACCCATCATCTCTGCCACCGGGCACGGCTTGACCCCAGGTCGGTGGCCACCCCTTTGGCACAGCAGGTCACGTCACCGGCTGGCCAGGCCCCGGGGGTTGCCCATCGCTCTTCCTGAGGATGACACTGCTGAGCTCCTGCATTAGTTTGTCACTGATGGGAGAGGGAGGCTGCAAGCTCCTCTTCCTGGGCAGCTCCAGGGAGGTCTCTGCAGTGGGGCTGCTCCCTGGTGTGGCTGCCTGCTCCCAGTCCCTGCCCAGAGCCAGGGAAGGCTCCATGTTCCTCTCCAAAGAGGACGTTTTGGTGGGTCTGAGCCCCGGGCTCGGGGCTTTGCTGCTCTCCAGGTTCAAGCCCCTTTCGAGGGACACGGCTTTGGTGACAGAGGGCCCTGTCACCCTCTGGGCTGGGTTGGCAGGCAGTGAGGAGCGCAGGGCAGTGCCTGGGGGCTCCTCAGGGGACGGGGACGGCTTCTTGGACCTGTCCACGGGGGGCACAGACGCCAGCTCTGCCAGCAGCCCCTGCCCCAGGTCCAGCGCCGCCAGCTCGGGGAAGTTCCCCACTTCCTCATAGACAGGATCGATGTCTGCCTCCTTCTCCTGCTGCTCCTCCAGGGAGTCCTGGTGGATCTTCATGGGCTGGGGAGGGCAGGGGGTTGGGTGAGGGGCACTGTCCACACAGCTCAGCTGTACCCCTCTGTCCCCCTCACCCTGCCCTCCCTGCACTGTCTGGGATCCTTGTCCCTCACCATGGGGTTGACACCTGCAGGGGACCCGTCTTCCACCAGGTTCCTCAGCTCAGGCACTGCTGCCCTTTCTTCCCCATGGCTGAGGAAGGGGCAGTTTTGGTCCCTGCCTGGGCATGGTCTATGCCACCAGCCCAGCACCCCTTGGCAGAGCGTTCAGGGTGGGGTGGGCAG
Source organism: Molothrus aeneus (assembly GCF_037042795.1). NCBI lineage: Eukaryota > Metazoa > Chordata > Aves > Passeriformes > Icteridae > Molothrus > Molothrus aeneus. Next base: position 16,659,741 of record NC_089660.1, read on the forward strand.
GTGGATCCCATGCAGAGCACAAGGCCAGGAGAGATGTGGTTTAGTGGCCCAGTGGCCTTTTTGGAAATAACCTGATGGCAAGGCACACCCAAACCTCTTTCCTCACATTTCTTCCATTGATACCCTATGGGCAATGTGTGCCCAACGGGAGAGGCTCTGGAACTGGGTTGGACTGGTGTGCCCTTGCTTGCCCACACGGGAACCATGCAGGGACCCACATCCCCAAGCAGGGAACATGCAGAGCAGTGGGCACCCCCTCGTCTGCCACACAAGGTGGGCACATCTCCAAGTGCCTGTGGCATGCTGCAGGTGAGCCCTGGCACAGTGCAAAGCCAGCAGCAGGTGCTCCAGGTGTGCAGGTACTTACAAAGAACATGGACAAAGTCCTTCGCGTGTGCAGGCGGCGCTAGAAACAGAGGAGACGGACAGGGGTGAGCACGGAGAGCACAGAGCAGGGCCACGGCTGCCTGGGCAGGCAGGGGAGGGCAGAGGCTGCAGGAGCCTGCAGGCACGGAGAGCTGCCACGGACACGGGCACGGACACGAGCATGGCACACAGCACACACAGCACCCATCGGTGCGCCAGCCTCTCCAGCCCAGCGGTGGGCACGGGGTCCTGGGGCGGGTACAAGGAGCAGGATGGGTGCAGGAGCACCTGTGGGCAGGGGGAGCTGCAGGGGCTTTACCAGGGTCTGGTTGGCAGAGAGCATGGTGGCATCAGTGCTGTCCCCGTGCAGGGGCACCAGCGGCATCGTCCCGAATTTCTGCTTGGCCAGGTCGGAGGAGGAGCGGCGGCGCAGCACCACGGGGCGCAGGTCATCGTGCTGTGGACAGGGACAGGGTGGGCACGGGGGTCACGCCTTGCCAGCCCCCTGCCAGCCCCCTGCCAGCCCCCTGTGAGCCCCCTCCCAGACCTGCCAGCCCCCTCCCGGCCCTGCCCAGCTGGGTGGCACTGCCAGCCTGCACCCACCTGAGCCTTGAGGATGCTGGTGGTCCAGTCCCACAGCTCAGCCTGCCCTGAGCACACCAGGTACCTGCAGAGCAAATAGTGGAGAAGCTGCCAAGGAGTGGGGCCAGTGGGGCCCGTGTCACCTTGTCACCTTGTCCATAAGCCTGGGGCTTTCAGGTTCATCTACACCCCTCAGGGCTAAATCTCTGAAAATCTCTGTGTGCCCAAATAGCTGCTTTAGGGCAAGTTGGGAGCTTTTAGGGCACCCAGCACCACCCATGGGGTGCTGGGGTGGGTGGGGAAGCAGGAAGGCTGTGAGGCAGGGATGTGAATGGCCCCTGGAGCCTGGCTCCCATCCTGTGCCAGGGACAATGTGGTCCCACCACTCTGCCTCTCAATAGCCCCAGCTCTGCCCCAACCCCAGGGCCTTGTACAACCCTAACCCTGGCCCTGGCTGTCCCACCCCCACCAAAACTGGGGACAGATCTCGACCTCCCCCAGCCCCAGGACAGGAGGGGAAGGTACTCACAGCTGCTGCTTGTCCAGGGTCAGCGTGAAACCCCACCTGGAAAGGAACACAAGGCTGTAGGCCAGCAGTGCCAAGCTCAGACACAGCCTGGGGTCTGTGGGCAGTGGGGCAGGGGGCTGAGCTCGCCCCATGGGAACAGGCTTTGGGTCCAGGTGTACTCCAGCAGCTGGGTTTGGGTGCCAGGAGCAGGCACTGAGGGATGGATATCTGCCCCAGTGCCATGCCTGGGAAGGTCCCACTTACTGAGCTGGTGGCTTCAGCTTCTTCCTAATGCCCATGTAGACCTTGGCAGCGTCCAGGGGCCACTCACGCTCTGGCTTGGCGCTCTGGGAAAGGACATCCAGTAGGTCAGCCCGGCTTGGTGCCAGCCTCCCTGCCAGGAGAACAGTCCCCACTGTGCCGCTGCTGTCCCCAGGCTCCTCATGCCACCCCCAGGGCTGAGGCCCATCCCAGAGCATCCCCCCTACCCTCTTCTCCTTGAGCAGCAGCAGCCTCCTGTCCCGGATGACGAAGTAACGCTCCTGGAACTTGTTCCCCAGCAGCTTGGGAGGCTCCTCCCGGCACTTCAGCAGTCCACACTTGGGCGTCTCACGCTTGGCACCTGCCCAGCATGGGGACAGAAGGGTCAGGGGGCTGGCAGGGTGGCATTGCAGGGGGATCCCACTGTGGGATCGGTGATGTGCCCCTGATGGCTGCAAGGGGAAGCTGAGGCAGAGCTGTGCCCCTGTGGGGACACCCCGAGGGGCTGGGTCCCTTTGTGCCACCTTACCTGTGAAGAGACAGCTGCCCTCACCGATGGGCACCTTCCTCACCAGCAGGTACGCGGTGCTGGGCTCCGGGAGCTTGCACCACTGCAAGGCCTGCTCCAGCACCTTCTCCTTGGGGTGCAGGGGCCGCTCTGGGGACACAGGGACACTCTCACCACCGTGCCAGTTCCTGTCCCCTCTGCCACCACCAGAAAGGCGGTTTGATGTTGGGTTTACTAGGATTGTGATTCGTATAATACCATAACCTCCAAGTTTTAGAAGCAGGACTGCTAGCAGTATGGAACCGGCAATGGGAGCTTCTACGTGGGCTTTAGGCAGTCACAGATGCAGGCTTTATAGGGAGGCTTTAACTATGAAGGCTAGTGGAACAGCTGGGCTTGCAGCCAGGCCTGATCAAGAAGAGTTTAATGTAGGATGTGAAAGTTTGAGTGTTGGGAAGTACAGTGTACCAATTTGATTGTGCAGGTGGAGGATAGCAATGAGTAGTGGGAGTGAGCTGGCGAGTGTATAAAATAGGAGGTAAATGCCAGCGTTTAGGCGTTCTGGTTGGTTCCCTCATAGTGTGATGAGGATGAGGGTGGGGATTAGGGTGGCTTTGAATGCGATGTAAAAGAGCATTTAGCTCTGAGGCCGAGAAGGCCAAGAGGATGAATAGTTGAGCTAGAATTACTGTTGTAGCAAAGACTCGGTTGTGGTTGGTGGGTTCTTGTTCTAGGTGGTTTTGGTTCGCTGTCCCCCACGCCTGCCCCTCACCAGCCTGGCCATGGCAGGAGCACCCCCTGGGCCATCTCCCCGTGCTCACCCAGCTCCCCGTTCTCCAGCGCCTCGAAGGTCAGCCAGATGTCCAGGCTGGCGGGCACATTGCGCATCTCCAGCACCTGGTTGGTCAGTTCCTCTGCTGTCATGGTGGGGGACACCTGGGGCCGGACACACGGGGAGCTGCAGTGGGTGGTGCAGGATGGGTCCCAGGGGAGCCAGGAGCTCCCTCCCCACGTGCTCCGGGACTCACCTTCAGGGTGACGCAGCAGTCGGACACCTTCTGCTCCAGGTACACCTCGATGATGAGGTCTCCTGCCTGGGAGAGCTGTGGGGACAGTGGTGGCATTGGTGAGATGTTGGTGTGGGTGCTGAGCACATCCCACTTTCCTGGGGCAGGAGATGGTGTCCTGGGAAACTGGGGCTGCTCCTCCCCCAGGCAGGAGCCTCAGGGTGGGGGGCACAGGGGAGATAAGAGGGGGAACATCCTTTCCCAAATGAGGATATGGGACAGTGGGGATCCATGGTGGGCAGCTGGGAGTGTCCCCATCCTCCAGGCAGTCCCCTCAGCCCAGGGGTCCCTGATGTGGTGGGGCCAACAAGCACATTCCCAGTACCTGGGTGTCCTTCCAGGTGGTGATCAGGCTGTTCTCCAGATCCATCTGGGATACCTGATCCTCATCAATCTGCCAGAGGAAGGGTGCACAGGGTCAGCGTGGAGTGGGATCCAGCTTGAGGACACAGGGCCAGGGTGGAGGGACACAGGGGGAGGCAGAGGTGGGGCTATGGGGGGATCCAAGGGGTCAGGGCCAGCACGGAGGGGGCTGCAGGCCCCTGCTTACATTGAAGATGCTGACGTAGTTGTCAATGAGATCTTCCATCACCTTGACCTCGTGCTCCCCTTTGCCGTCGGTCTGGAAGAGGCTGGGTGCGAAGAGCAGCGACAGGTTCTTGGTGCTCATCTGGTTGAGGTCTGCACATTTCTGCACCCTGGCACAAGGAGCACACAGGTGAGGGGCTGGTCCTGCTCAGGGTAGGGTTTCAGCCCCAGCCACCCTCCTCTGCCTCATACAAACAGCCTGGATACCCCCAGCCCCTCAGCAGTGGGAACTCCAAACTGGGCAGTTCCTGTTTTGAGAACTTCCCTCTGACATCAAACCAGACAACGGCGCTACCTCAAACTCTGAGTCACAATGGGAATTGAGTGTTTTCTGTCTTTTGGGGGCACTGGATGACATTTACATCCTACAGGGTGGTGTCCCCTAGTCCCAAACCTCCTGTTGCTCCCCCTTGCTTCAGGATGACTTTGGGAATGTTCAAGGTGTCCCAGCACCAGCTGTGTGGGTGGAGCAGGGCATGGGCCCTCCCTGTCCCTTAGGGATAGGAGCCAGCACTCCCTGGGCAGCAGGGAGACCCCACAGGGCTGGCAGGACCAGGGGACCCTGGCTGGGGGGCCCCACTGACCGGTAGAGGTGTCCGATGAGCGCAGCCAGGGTCTTGTGGTTGAGGCGAGGCAGGCGATGGATGAGCTCCTTGTACCGCTCCAAGCGCTGTGGCTTCGAGGAGATCTCTGGAGAGAGGAAAACCAGATCCTGGCTGAACCCAGCGGATCCAGAGGTGACACAGTACCAAGGCTGGCACCAGGACCCATCCAGAGAAACACTGGCCCCAGGGTGTTGGGGAAGATGAAATAGGAAAGCCTTATAAATATGATTGTCTGGCAAAAGATTTTGAGAATATGGAAACTATAAGCGAGATTGAAATGAAAGCAAGCTTTGAGATCCTTCAGTTACTGAACACCTGGAAAACAATGGTGTGGCCAGCTGAAGGCAATCCCCTTTTGATGGAACAACACCCTCTGCCTGCAGACAGCCCCAAGGGTCTGAGCAGACCTTGCCAGCTTGGCAGAGGGGCCCAAAGGAATTTTTAGTGTTTAAAATGTAACACAGGATGGTAATGTAGTGATTCTTATAGGCTGTATGTTAATGTTATAGGATTTGTATCTTGGACTAGATTGGTTAGTGAGAATCAGAATATTCAACACAGATGATGATTTATTGTATTGTAACGGGAACCTCGCTCTCTTACCCCATTTATTCTTTTACCCCTTTACGCTCTTACCCCTTTTACTCTCTTATGCTTTTACTCTCTCATCCTCTCATCCTCTCTGCCCTTCTCTTCTCTTGGGCCTGCTCTGAGCTGTGCCTGGCAGCTCCCAGCAGGGCCCTGCACCCAGGCCCTTTGCAATAAACCCCAAGTTCCATGACCTGGCTGCAGAGATCTCTCGTCTCCATCCATCCCGACCGTCCTGTCACTCCTACACAGGGAAGCCAGTGCAGAGCAGGGCTGGGTGAGGAGGTACCTGCAGCCTCCTTCCACTGCGGGTGCAGCTCCAGGGTGAAGATGGGATCTTCCAGCTCCCGGAAGAACCTCTTCAGCACGTCGGTGACATCCTCGATGAAGTTGTCGCTGATGCGCAGCTTGACGTTGCGGGCGTCCCGCCGGAACTCCTCCATCAGTACCTTGATCCGGGACTTGGCTCCATTCTTGCGGTAAATCCCCTCGTGCCGCAGCCCTGGGACAGGGACACGGGGTCACAGGGGCCGGGTCCTGCTCAGAGAATCCCTCATGGAACTGGTGGCCCCGGAGCGGTGCCTCCTGCCTGGATCTGCTGGCCAGCCCGAGGTGTTGGAGGGTGCTGGGCTCACCGTACTGGGTGATGAAGGCAATGCAGGAGTCCACGATGATGGGGATGTCCCCCCGGCTCAGCTGCTGGTCCCTCAGAGCGTTGCCCCGGCCCCCTGCCGATGCCTGGATGTCACTGTACCACGCTGCCGAGTCTGCCCGCGACAAGCCCTGCAGGTAAAATGTCCTGAGAACAACAAGGGCAGAAAAGAGGGAATGAGGGTAGTCCCAGGGGCAGGTTATCCCTCCTGCCTGAGACAGGGAGCCAGGCTGAGCTGAGGGACACCCTATCCCACCAAAACACCCCTGCAAGGCACTCAGTCTCAGCCCTGCTGTCCCTGTAACTTCCCCACCAGGGATTTGGGATCAGCATTGGCCCATTCCTGTTGGAACCCTGGCTACTGAGAATTTCAGTGCTGACAGGCACTGACCCCCAAGAGAACACTGCATTGACCTGAGGCCATGGAGAAGGCTTCCAAAATGGAATGACAGAACTGGGATTGTGAGTGTGGAGTTTGAATACAAGTGTGTAATATCACATGGTGGGAAACTTAGGGTTTGGGGTTTTAGAATATAGTAATATAAATAAATCAAGATGGAGGTTTTAGGGCAGAGGCTAGTTGCTCTTCTTCACCTTCTTCTCCATGGGTTTGGGTGGTTTTGTGTAATTGAATAAAAAAGTCCTCATTGCGGGCCATGGGTGGTTGGTTATTGGGTTAAAAGTAAAAATAATTTAGGTGTCATTTCTTAATTGGAGAGTTTATCCTTAAAAGGCTTTGTAGAGAGAGAGATGGGGCTCCATTTTTTATTTTGTTAGAGTGAAGTGCTGTAGAACTCAGGGTTTATGAGACTGTGGCATAGATAAGAACCAACAAACACCTGAATCCCAACACATCCCAAAGTGCCTTTGCCCTGGGCAGCATGCCGAGGTCGCTTGGCTCATTCCCCATCACCCCCACGACCAGGACTCACCTCCCCATCTCCACCAGGACCAGCAGCTCCTTCTTCTCCGGGGTGTCCGTGGGGGGAACCAGACCTGCATTGGGCGAGAAGCTGAGCAGTCAGAGCCACACAGGGCTGCCCCACGGTGCCCGTCCCGGCCCTCTGAGCTCCCGGCACTCACTGAGCTCCTGCAGCCGCCGCAGGTTGATGCTGTCCTCAGCCCCATCCTCCTCGGCGGGGCAGATGAAGAGGTGGCTCTTCTGCAGGATGAAGAAGGCCCTCTGCCAGCGCTCGGGGTTCAGCATGCACTTGTAGCGCAGCTGGCCCACGCGCTGGAACTCGTAGCCCAGCAGGCAGTGGCAGCTCACGGGGGTGAACCACTGTGGGATGGAACAGATGAGGGGGGTGAAGACATCCCAAGGGCTGACCCCCACGAGGATGGGGGCAGCTCACCAGGGAGGACAGGAGCCCTGGAAAGGGAGGAGAGCGCTTCCCACAGTGAATGAAGGGCATGGGGAGCTGTGAGGAGTCACAGTAGGTGAGCAGGGACAGTCTGGGGACACGCTGGGGCTGGCTCACCTTGCCGATGGCACTGGCCCAGGCTTGCAGCGTTTCGGGCCCATCAGTTCCCAGCTGCTGCACTTTTTCCCCAGTAAGGAAGAGCTCAAGGGTGAAGCGAAACCTGCAGAGGATGAAGCAGCCATGAGGGCAACCCTGTCCCTGCCCCCAGAGCCAGAGCAGGGAGCCCAGCCCTGCTGTCTGCGTGTCCCACGCTCTCTGGGCAGGACTGGGGGCACGGCCGGGGGTACCTTTCAGTGGGACCAGGGCTGGTGAGTGCCTGGTGGGCTTTGTTGACCCCCAGGGAGATGAGATCCCCGCTGTCAATGTGGCCCAGGGGCTCAGTGCATTTCTCAGTCTCGAAGAAGAGCAGGGCTCTCTCCAGGGAGCACCACGTGCGCTGGAAGTCTGCAGGAACAGGGGCTCAGTGGCACTGGGGTGGGCACCCTCTGCCTGCCCTCCCACGCTGCCCACACTCACCCTCTTTGCTCTTCCTGGCCCCTGGGAGCTTTGGGGGGGCCGTGGCCCGGTACAGGTACCCGCTGTGTGTCACTGGCTGGGTAATCTCGTTGTAGACACCCTCGGGACCCGGGTCCTGTGCTCGGGGGCTCCCTGTGGGACACAGTACAGAGGGTGGGGGGGGAGAAGGCACCCCCAAATTGTGGGTACAGAGGGAGATCCCCCTCATGCAGGTGTAGGCAACGGGGTGTGCAGGCATGGGGTTCTCTGAAAAGGGACTCCAGAGGAACCTGCTAATCAGAGATTCCAGAGGAATCCTTCAACTGGATGAGTCCCCCAGGGAGCCACGACACCTGACACCCTGAGTGTCCCTGGCCTTGGGCCATGCCAGGAGGGGCAGGGCCAGCAGCAAAACGGAATTTCCTCCACCGCAGCCAGGTGGGGCTCAAGGCTCCTCCTTACCTGAAAGGTTCCTGGGCCTTTTGCTCTCTGGTCCCCACCAAAGGTCGGCCCCCGGGGCTGCCTCGCTGGCAGCAGGGTCAGAGGCCAGAGCAGCCTCCGAGGATGAGAAGAACTGCAGGATGGTCTTGAGCAGGGCTGGTCCTGCTACTGCAGAGCACAGCGCCTGGGGTGAGACAGGAACATTTAGGGACCCTGCCCTGGCTTATGGAGACCCTAGCTCCCTCCCAGGGCTGCTCCAAGGCAGCCAAACCAGGGCACAACCTCCCAAAATCTGCCTGGCATGAGGGAGTGAGCACACGCAGCCAGGCAGGAGGGGCTGGCACCTCAGACCAGGAGCTCTGGGGGGCTCCCAGCCCCTGGAGGTGTCCCCTACCTGCAGCACCTCCTCCTGAGTGGCGTACTGGGGGTGGGGCAGGCGGTACCGTCCCTCCCGGTACTTGCGGGCGATGAATTCCCGTCTCTGCTCGGCGCCGCTCTCCGGGGTGATGGCCTCGGTGGTGGGGAGCCGAGCGGCCCAGAACCGGTTGGCTCGGTCATTTCCCAGCACGATGAAGAGCTGTGGGACAGTCCCGCGGTCATGGCGAGCCCCAGGGTCAGCAGGAGGAGCAGCGTTCCCGGTGTTCCTGCATCCTGAGGGAGGCTGTGGGGATGCTGCTGCCCCGCCAGAAGCAGCCTGGCCCCTGAGCACAGCATGCCTGAGTGCCTCACCTGCATGATTTCATTGCACCTCCAAATGCCTCACCTGCACAATTTCACTGCACCCCTGAGTGTCTCACCTTCATGATTTCCTTGCACCCCTGTCTCACCTGCACAATTTCATTGCACCCAAGTGTATCACCTGCATGATTTCATTGCACCCGAGTGCCTCACCTGCACAATTTCATTGCACCCCTGAGTGTCTCACCTTCATGATTTCCTTGCACCCCTGAGTGTCTCACCTGCACAATTTCATTGCACCCAAGTGTATCACCTGCACAATTTCATTGCACCCCTGAGTGCCTCACCTTCATGATTTCATTGCACCCTCAAGTGCCTCACCTTCATGATTTCATTGCACCCAAGCCTATCACCTGCACGATTTCACTGCACCCCTGAGTGTCTCACCTGCACAATTTCATTGGACCAGACGCTGGTGTCCAGCTTCAGGCTTTGCACCTTGGAAATGTTGGAACCCAGGCTGCGGTGCTGCCCTGCAGGGAGCAGGAGAGTCAGCACCCCTTGATCCTGCCAGGGAACTGGGCCCCAAGTAATGCCCACACCCCAGGCAGACCATGCCTGGCCAGGCCAGCCCAGCCCGAGGATGCCCCTGTGCCCCCCAGGAGCTGTCCCACCTGCACACTGCTTGCAGATGACCACGCACAGGTTGATGGATGCCCAGTCAGGACTCTGAGCCCAGCAGTCAGCACAGTATTTGTTGGCTTTGTTGGACCAGATCTTCTCTGCCACCTCGTAGTCGTAGAGCATCTCAGCAATGGCCTCCTGCAGCGCTTCCATCCACTCCCGCTTCTCCCTCTCCGACTCGGCCACGAAGCTGGGAGCACCAGCACAGCCAGAGCTCAGGGGCTGCAGCCATCAGCGCCCAGCCCAGCCCCGGGCTGCTCCTCCCTGCCCATCGCCCAGATCCCAGCGTACCTGAACGTTTTGGAGGGGGTGATGAGCTCGAAGCTGCGGCTCTTGGCCTCGCGGATGGTGGAGCCGCGCATCTCAATGAAGCACATGGCAATGCCCATCTTGAAGAACTGCAATTCAGGGTGACAGCACTGTTGGTTCTGCTGGGCACCACCCTGGGCACGCCTGTGGGGTTGGGGCTGCAGCCATGGCATCCCCAGCATCCCATTTCTGCTTTGCCTGGACAAGCCCCTGCCGCTCCCTCAGCCACCTCTCATCTGACATAAAGCACCCTGCAAACACCTTCAAATGAAAGGCAGCTTCTGCCCACAGCCCCTGAAATGTGAATACCCATGTGTCCTGGGCTGCAAGATGTGGTTTCTATTCTATTTCCCATCCATTACTGCTGGGGCAGTTCTCTGCTGTCCATGGGCAGTTTGTTCTTTCTCTCTCCCCCAGCCAATCCTCCCTGCAGGAGATCTCTGCTGTCCATGGCCACTGAGTGTCCCTGCAGGGCTGATCCAATTCCAGCATCCCATGGGGAGATGCTGCGCCCAGGGCAGGAGCCAAGCATTCCTACCTGGATCCAATGTGAGCCTGGCACAGCACAGCAGCCTTTGCCCAGTGCATTGCCAGAGGAGCAGCTTCTGCTGCCCTGCATTGCCAGAGGGAGCCCAGGCCCATCTCCAGCAGCCCTGGAGCTGCAGAGGAAAACTCCCCCCTTGTGCAGGATCCCTGCTCCAGCAGAGCCACAGCTGGCACTGCAGGAGGGCTGAGCCCCCATGGGATGGGGCTGTGCCACCCCCTGACACACAGGGGACAGGGCCTGCTCTGACTCTGGCATTGGTTTAGTTTTTGTTTGTGCTATTGCATTTGTATTTTTAGTTTTCCTAGTAAAGAACTGTTATTCCTGCTCCCATATCTTTGGCTGAGAGCCTCTTAATATCAAAATTTTAACAACTCAGAGGAAGGGGTTTGCATTTTCCATTTCAGGGGAGGATCTCTTCCTTAGCAGACACCTGGCTGTTCAAACCAAGACACCAGGTCCCTTTCTTTTGGGGAGTCGAGTCAGGGACCCTCATAAAACAAATATCAACCTGAGCCAGCTCCTCAGAGCTGATGCTGCTTAGTGCACAGCAGGCACCTGCAAGTGAAGTGATGGAAATAAAACCAGGGGTGCTAAGAAAATTCAGCAGGAAGGAAGTGAGGTATTCTATTCTGTGGGCAGCAGCAGCAGCAGCAGCAGCGTGGGAGGTGACAGGGACCAGCTGTCCCTGTGAGTGTCCCTTGCAGCAGATGTGTTTGCTGCTGACTCCGTGGCCATTGATGCAGCTGCCCTGGGATGGGTTGGGATGCTTGGTGTGACCAAGACCAAAATGCCTGGTGGAGATGATGATCTCCAGCTTCTTGCTCTGCCATGCCCTTTTTCCTGCCCACCCATTTCCTCTCTGCTCTCCCTTTGGCACCAGCCCTGCCTCAGCTCCCTCCACCCCTCTCATCCCACGTGGGGGTCTGGCCACAAACCTGCTCGCTCTTGTACAGCCACATCTCCGGCAGGCTCAGGGCTGCGAAAACCTTGGACTTGTGGCCCTTCAGCTCCAGGGTTCCTGACTTCTGGCAGTGGGCAGTGTTGGCAGGCCGGGGCCGGGACCCCACCAGGCGCTGCTCCATCACCTTCTTCTGCAGCGTGGAGCACCACTCATTCCTCTGGGCTGGGGACCAGGCAGGAGGGAGCGGGGCTGAGCCCTTCCCCACAGCCCTGGCATGGAGCAGAGCACCCAGAGGGCAGGCAGGGAAGCAGGGGATGTTTTGGGGATGGGGTGAGAGCTGCCTGTAGGGAGGGTGCTCTGCCTGGAGAAGGGAGGCAGGGATGGGTACTTAGGGCTGGTAGGCCCTGGCCCAGGTTTTCACTCACCCTCATTCTCAGCACGGAAGACAAAGATCCGATGGCTGGTGATGACCTGGAACTTGTTGTCCTTGGTGGAACGAGCCATTTCAATCACAGACAGCGGGATCACTCCTTTGGGATAGGGCTCCTGGAACGAGCCCCAGGTGGGGTTACCCCCTTTGCCCTTCCCACAGGGCACCTCCATGACCTGGCACATCCTCCACATGCCCTGGGTGCTCTGCTGGTGCTGCCTCACGGCACAGCCTGCGGGCACCAGCAGCCAGGTGAGTGCTGGGGATCCAGGAAGGGGTGGATCCATGGTTATCCCTGTTTCCACCAGGATCTCCCCTTTTCTGCTCCCTGTTGGCAGAGGGACCCTTGCTATCCCGGGCTCCCCATGGCTGAGGCTGTGCTGGGAGCCTGCCAGGCATTGGCTGCTCCACCCTGGTGATGGCAGAGCACTGCTGGCTCCTTCCAGAAGGACAAGGGGAGGCCAAGGGGATGTGGCAGCTCCCCAGGCGGTGTCAAGGCTCAGCCTCCCCACCCTGCCCTGCTGTGCCTTTGGTACCTTCTCACTGCTGGAGTACATCAGGTTCTTCCCATCGAAACGGACGTAGCGCCTCTGGAAGACATAGTTCCTGTTGGGATGGCAGAAAAACTGTTGGGAAGGGGAGGATTGGTCCTCATAGACCCTTCCTCCTCCCAGGCAGGGCTGCACAGAGGGGCACCCAAGAGGTTCCTCTTCCTTGCCCAAGGGAGCTTTACCTACAGGGGCTGCCCCATCCCTGGAGGTGCTCCAGGCCAGTTGGAAGGGGCTGGGAGCAACCTGGGATAGTGCAAGGTGTCCCTGTCCATGGCAGGATGTGGAATGAGATGATCTTAATGTCACAGACATGTTTTATGAAAAATCCTTTCCTTTGGATTTTTCCTCCTGAGAAGCTGAGAGGCCTCAGGAACAGAATGTAACCAATGGTTATCTGCTGCTGTGGAATGCAACAGGTGCATCTGGGATTGGTCTCATGTGGTTGTTTCTAATTAATGGCCAATCACAGTCAGCTGGCTCAGACTCTCTGAGAGTCAGGAGCTTTTGTTGTCATTCCATTCTCTGCCTTCCTTTCAAGCCTTCTGATGAAATCCTTTCTTCTGTTCTATTAGCATAGTTTTAATATAATATATATCATAAAATAATAAATTCCTTCTGAAATATATATATACTACACTAATAATATATATAAATTATTAAATACAGAAATAGTTATAATAATTATAAACATATTAAATATATAAATATATAAAATATCTAAAATTATAATTAAATATATAATACATATAAATATATAAATAAAAAATAAATTCCTTCTGAAATATATAATAATAAATACATATAAATATATTAAATATAGAAATAATTATAATAATTATAAATGTATTAAAATATACATTTATATATATAAATAGATAAAAATATATAATAAGTATATGTAATATATATATATAAATAAATAATAAATTCCTTCTGAAAGATATATAAATGATAATAAATTCCTTCTGAAATATATAAAAAGAATAATAAATAGATATAAATATATTAAATATAGAAATAATTTTAATAATTATAGATATATTAAATATATAAAATATATAAACATATATATAAATATAATAAATATATATAATATGAATAAATAATAAATTATTTCTGAAATATAAATAATAATAAATATATAAATATATTAAATATGTCAATAATTATAATAATTATAAATATATAAAAATATATAAAAATATATAATAAATATATCGAATATATGAAAAATATATAAATAAATAATAAATTCCTTCTGAAATATATATAACAAATAATAAATTATTTCTGAAATATAAAAAAAGAATAATAAATATATAAATATATTAAATATGTCAATAGTTATAATAATTATAGATATATAAAGTATATAAAATATATAAACATATAAATATATAAATATATAATAAATATATATAATATGAATAAATAATGAATTATTTCTGAAATAATAAATAGTAATAATAAATAATTAATATATTAAATATATGAATAATTATAATGATTATAAATATATAAAAATATATTAAAATATATAATAAATATATCAGATATATGAAAAATATATAAATAAATAATAAATTCCTTCTGAAATATATATAATAAATAATAAATTCCTTCTGAAACATGGAGTCAGATCCTCATCTCTCCCCTCTTCCTGTGACCCCTGTGAACACCACCACAACTGGTGACCCCGAGTGATGAAAAATCTGCACAACCTTCAGGTCCCTCCCAACCCGAGCCCTCTGTGACCCCATGGCAGCCCCACGTACCCCTGAGGGGACAGCTTGTCCAGCCAAGCTGTGACCCCATGTACCCCTGAGGGGACACCTTGCCCAGCCAAGCTGTGACCCCCCTGGCAGCCCCACGTACCCCTGAGGGGACACCTTGTCCAGCCAAGCTGTGACCCCCCGGCAGCCCCACGTACCCCTGAGGGGACAGCTTGTCCAGCCAGCCGCTGAGCATAGTGGGCCGTGGCTCGCACAGCGAGGTGAAGCTGGCGTAGGGGGAGATGGTCAGGTCGTCCAGGAGCTCGTCGGGGTACAGGTGGGCGGGCAGGCTGAACGGGGAGCCCTGGGCCCGCGGCGCCTCCACTGTGGAATAGCCCTCGCTGTCGGTGTGGGCCACGCGCTCCATGAGCCGGCTGCGGCCCTCCTCATCCTCGCTGCGGCCCTCGCTGCTGCACTCGCTGCTGGTCCTGTGCCAAAAGGGGCTGGGAGGGAGCTGGGCACCACAGCACGGTCCTGGGCAATGCCACCCCATCTGGGGACATCTGGCACTGCTCCTGGGCAATGCCACTCCGCCTAGGGACACCTGGCACTGCTCCTGGGCAATGCCACCCCATGTGGGAACACCTGGCACTGCTCCTGGGCAATGCCACCCCATCTGAGGACACCTGGCACTGCTCCTGGGCAATGCCACCCTGTCTGGGGACACCTGGCACTGCTCCTGGCCTCAGCCTGGCCTGCCTAGGGCACTCAGGGCTGTTGGAGTTTGCATCTCTGGGAGTGCTCAGGAGCCCCAAGGCCACCAGCAGCCCGAGGCTCAGCCAGTCCTGTGTGATGGCACAAAGGCTGGGGCTTCCCTGCTTTAGGGAATGTCACACAGGCCACCACCACAAGTCTTCAAACCCCTGGCATCACCTCCTTCTCCTCTTCACAGGCAGCAAAAGGAAGCCAGGCAGATCCCCAATCCTAAATCCTGCTCTCTGCCCAGCTGCTCCCTCCCTGTTCAACATTCCCAGCACTGTGAAGCTCCTGCCACGACCCCTTTGTGCCTGCTGGGCTGGTGGAGCTCCTGCATCCATCCCCGTTCCTGGGAATCCATGCTAAACCCCCACCAGCCCTGCTGGGGCTCTCCAGCCATAACAATAAAAGGAAATTATAAAAATAAACTGCAAACCTGCCCCTTCCCATCAGCCCTCTCATCCAGTGCTTTTCTTTCCCTGGAAAGGAAATGTGCTGGGAAATGTCTGACAGTCCCAGGAGGTCACAGGGGCCTGCCCAGGTGCAATGGTGATGGGAGGAAGACAGTTCCTGGGACACCCCAGCACCCACAGGACAGCATCCATGCCAAACTCCCCTGAGGAATCCAATGCCAGGGCGAAGAGAAGGCTCCTAAAAAGGCAACAAGGACAATCCAAGACTTGTCCCAGCTTCTGGCTGAGGAGCACCTGAGCATCTCCAGGGGACAGGGTGGGTGATGGGGCAGGGCCATGAGGAGAACTGGAAGGACTCCCTTGGCCATCACTGCTTCAGCCTCAGGAGCTGGGTGATTGTTGGAACTCAGTGCATCCCTCTGGGTGCCCAGAGCTGCCAGGACCCCACTGGGGGGCTCAGAGACCCTGGCACACAGCCCAGAGCACCTGGGGATTTGATTTTGACCCCTGGAGCAAATTACCTGCTTTGTATGAGGACATGAAAGTCACAGAAGTTTGAATAGTGTAATAATAAAATTATCACAGGGTGAAAATATCGATTTTAGGATTTTTGGTATGGGGGTTATGGGACAAGATGGAGGAATCTGGGCATGTCCAGCCTTTCTTCTTCTTCTTCTTGTTCTCCATTTTCTGCTGTGATGCTGGCACTTTGGGATTGGTTTAGAGTAGAAGTGCACTGTCTAACATGGGTGGTAGGTATTGGGAATTAAGTGTAAATATGTTATACATAGTTTGTGGTATAAAAGGACAACACCACCTTGGGAACGGTCAGAGTGCCTGTGGCTGCCCTGCTGAGCAGATCTCGGCTGGGCAGAAAGAAAATTTTATAGATAAGAATTAATAAACAAATTCAGACTCATTCTACAGCCACGCGGGCCGAAACAGAGACATCCTGCACATCTCAGGGCAGCAATTATCAACCAAAACCTGAGAGGGGACATCAGACAGAGCCAAGGAGCAAGGGGCAGAACCATGTGGGAGAGGAGCAGATGAGCTGTAGGAACCCTCCTTGGAGATGGAGACATTTTTGGAGAAGAATCCCACAGAATGTGAGAAAGCGTCTCCAGTGTAAGTTCATGAGAAGCTTCAGGACCAGGGGAAGGACCCAAAACACTCCTAAACTCTGCCAACAGCTGGATTTGGGCACTGCCTCATCCTAGGACAGGCCCTGGACAGGCACCTTCTGAGGATCGGCTGTCCCTGATCCACGTGGGACAGGAGCAAACCCAAAATCTGCCTGGGAAGGTGCTGGAGCCATCCCAGCTGGGTCTGCCGAGAAGCGGGGTAGGGCCAGGGCTGAGGAGGGGATGGAGAGGGAAAACGGCTGGAGTGGCTCCAGGAAAGACAAGAAATGGCCCTGGCTGGCCTCGAGGCTCGGAGCACAAGGAGAATCGCTGTTTAATTAGCACAACAGAGCCTTAGCACGGTGACTCATCCGGCTGGAATCCCAGCCTTGCCTGCAGATGCTTCAGGAGGGACTGGACAGGGAACAACGGTGTGGCTGGGGGACTCCGAGTCACAGGCAGGCAGCAGCCTTGAGTGCCAGGGCTGAGAGGGAGGCAGACCCACGGAATGGGGCAGGAAAAGAGGAAAACGGGAAAAAATCCACGGCAGCCCCTCCCTGAGCCGGGCCTTACAATCAATGAAGCTGCAAAGAGACAGAGGGCACTGAGCATCAGGCACCCACAGTGCCTGGTGAGTGTGACCCCGTCCCCTGAGCTCCGTGGGGTGACAGGGACACTGCTGTGCCACCTCTGTGTCCTGCTGGGGCTGCAGCAGGGCACCAGCATTTCAGGGGGCTGAGCATCACCAGCGTGGATGGGGGTGCTCAGACTCAGAGCAGGTAAATCCCTCCTGCTGCACCCTCAGCTCCCAGTTTGCAGGAATTTTGCATTCCTCTTCCTCTTTCTGGGGTATTTTCTTGCAGGTGAGGTGGCTCTGCTCACCCCTGACACTGGCACTGCACACCCCAAGCCAGGGAGCAGCGTGGGCCAGACAAAGCTCCTCCAGAAGAGGGCAAGAGGAGGTACCACAGGGAGGAAAAGGGGCAGAAGGGCCTCTCGGAGGTTTGGGACTGGGAAATATTTGCCATGACCCAAAGTGGATGGGTGGGCAGAGGACACCTGGTCATTCCCAGTGACACAAGCATGAGGACTGGAGAAACACCAGTGCTGCAGGGGAGGATCAGGAGGTCCCACAGAGGCGGCCAGGGCTGGCCAGCAGCCCCCCAGCAGCTGAGCTGGACCCCACAGCTCTGCTCCAGGGAATGGGCTGGGACCAGAGGGGCTGGAGTGGGGTATGGAGGCTGGAAACACAGGGCAAAAGGGTCTCAGAGCTTTTCTGTCTCCTCTTCCACTCTCAACACCCCAGCCCTGCTTGGGCTAGGAGAAAAAAACCTGTGAACTGCTGTCCCTGGCACTGCTGATGGTCACATCCTGCCTCTTCTCAGCAAGGCCAGCTGCAAAACCCCACAGCTGCCAGTGCCTGGCCAGTTCCCTTGGGATGTTCTGGATCCCAAGTCCCTGGAAGCCACTGGATGCAGACAGGTCAGTGCCCAGCTCCTCTCTGAGCTGATTCAGAGGCTCCACAGGAGATTTCAGTATTTCTGTGTACAAAACTCCAATTCCCAGGTGCTGGAGTTCTGGAGCCTGAGAATTTTAGACTTTCTGTGCAGACAGACTCTGACTCCCAGGAGAGCACTGCATGTGACCTGAGGCCATGGAAAAGGCTTCCACAACTGATTGCTAGCACTGGGATTACGGCTGTGTAGTTGATTAGAAGTGTGTAATATCACAGGGTGGAAAACTTTGCAGTTCCCCATCCGTGGCTCTGATCTGTGCCATGGATCAGGTGCCACCACAGTGCCACACACCCAGAGCACTGGGAGTGTCCCCAGAGTGGGCAGAAAGGCAGGACAGGGACATGCAGTGGCCAGCAAGGCCACAGCAGGGCTGAAGGCCACAGAGCTGCAGCTCACCTCCTCCTCACTGAGCAACACAGGAAAAGGAACCCTCCCCATCCGAAATGGGAAGAGCAGCTTTCCTTCCTCTTTCTGAGATGCTATCAGGAGTTATGGAAAGTACATTTCAAAAGTGTTTTAAAGGTGCCCCTCACAATTTCACTGTCCTCCACCACAGAGTGCCTGAGCAGCAGCAGATGCTGATCTGATGCTGCTGGAGCCCTCAGGGATTGCACAACCCCTCATCTGGAGCTTGGAACCACCTAATTTCTGAGTAATCCCCATCCCCCATGGCGTTTCCCTATTCCCAGAGGCCAAACCCAGGTTCCTCTGGGTGTACAGGTGTGCAGTGCCCCTGGTGCTGCCCCAGCTGTGGCTCAGAAATCTCCCACCAGCACAGCTCCTGCTCATCTCCAAACCCATCAGCCCTTCTAGAGGCTGCTGACACCATCCCAGAGGCTCCTGACCAGCTCTGCTGTGGGGTAAAACCCCCATTCCCTCTCAGGCTGTCCCCAGGGCTGTGCCCTGTCCCCTGTCCCCAGCCCAGCCCCTGAGGCCCCAGGAGCTGATCCCTACCTGCAGCCTTCCCGCTCCAGCTCCAGCTCGGACACGGCCTCGTAGCTCTGCTCAGAGGAGCTGCCAACACCCTGGGAGGAGAGAATGGTCACATCTGCTGTGCCCTGTGCCATCCCAGAGCCCCTGAGCCTGCCTGGCCCTCAGTGCAGGGGCTCACCTGTGACCCTAACCCAAAACCACAGAATCTCCTGAGCTGGAAGGACACATCCAGCCCAGCTCCTGTCCCTGCCCAGACCCCCCAGCAGTCCTCCCTGTGCATCCCTGGTGGCCAAAGGCTCCTGGAGCTCTGGCAGCCCAGCTCTGGGGCACTCAGGGCTGTTGGGGTTTGCATCTCTGGGAGTGCTCAGGAGCCCCAAGGCCACCAGCAGCCCGAGGCTCAGCCAGTCCTGTGTGATGGCACAAAGGCTGGGGCTTCCCTGCTTTAGGGAATGTCACACAGGCCACCACCACAAGTCTTCAAACCCCTGGCATCACCTCCTTCTCCTCTTCACAGGCAGCAAAAGGAAGCCAGGCAGATCCCCAATCCTAAATCCTGCTCCCTGCTGTACACCCAGCCCAGCTGCTCCCTCCCTGTGTCCCTCCAACATTCCCAGCACTGTGAAGCTCCTGCCACGACCCCTTTGTGCCTGCTGGGCTGGTGGAGCTCCTGCATCCATCCCCATTCCTTGGGAAGCCATGCTAAACCCCCATTCCCTGGCAGCCTGGGCAGTGCCCAGCACCCTCTGGGGCAGAACCTTCCCTGGGCATTGCTGGGGACTGTGGCCTCCCCAGCTGCAGCTCCGGGCTCTGCAGCAGCTGGTGGGATGCAGAGTGACAGCAGGGGACAGCCACCACCCCCCAGTGTCCCCTCACCTTTGGCTCCCGGGGCAGCCCCACATGGCCGAAGATGGTCTCGCTGTAGGGGGTGATGGGGGGATCGTTCCCCTCTGTGGGCAGAGAGGGCAGGGAGAGCATCAGAGGGGAGGCAGAGAGCAGCCAGGACTGCCAGCCCTTGGGAGGGACCCCACAGTGCCCCCCAACACCCAGGGAGTGTGACACAGTGACACAGTGACGCAGTGGCACAGGGGCTGGGCTGTGCCTGGCATGGCCACCCCGGTCCTGGCAGGGGCAGGGGCAGGGGCAGGGGCAGGGGCAGGGGCAGGGGCAGGGCCGGGGGCAGGCAGGGGTGTGGGTGACGCCCTCTCCCTTCCCGGGCAGCCCGCGGTCCCTGCTGTGCCCCGGGCTCTCACCTGGCCTGCCGGTGGCTCTCTGTGGGATGGGGGGCAGGGCCCCGGGCCAGCCAGGGCTGCAGGGAAACAGGACAGGGTTATGTGCCCGGAATGGGGGCCGTGGTGGCCGCTCTGGCTGCTCCCGAGCCCGGCTTTGTCCCCTGGGATGTGCAGCGTCCCCTCCCCTCTCCCCGCGCCCTCCTTGTTCCCTCCTCTTCCCACCCTGGCACTGCTGGGACGTTTTCTGGCGCTGTGGGGCATTTCCCACCGCAGCATCTCCCCCCCTCTGACATCTCCCACCTCGTTCCCAGCAGGGGCAGCTCCAGAACCTCACTCAGCCACCCCCTCAGCATGCTGGGGACCCCCAGCCCTGCTGCCAGAGGGGCACAGAAAGGGCTCAGCCTCCCCCTGCATCCACAAGGAGCCATCGGGGGGCCCAGGGCCGTCCTGTCATCCCAGAGGCATCCCAGCTGCCGCACCAGAGCTCGGGGAAGGCACGGCGAGGGTGCTGAAAGGGGCTCGTCAGCACCTGGGGGCAGCTCTGGGGGGAGTCCCGGGGCTGGGGGGGTCTCTGCACCCTCATCTCTGCCTGCTCTGCGCCCCTCCCTCGGCGCTGAGGGGAAGCATGGGCTCTCTCAGACCTGTCCTCCGGCCGGCTGTGCTCCTGCGGGCACGGGCCGGGGGGCGGCGGGACTCCCTCCCCCCGGGGCCCGTCCTCCCCTCCCGGCTCCTCCGCGGCTGCCGCCGGGCGCTCGAGTCCTTCGTAGATGACATTGGAGACCATCTCCAGCCGGGGCTGCCCCGAGCCCGGCTCACACGAGGCTGCCCTGGGGCACGGCGAGGGCTCCCTCCTGCCCGGGGGAGCCTCCTGGGCACTGCCAGGGCTGGGCTGGGCTGCCAGGGCCCTGTGCCTGTGCCGTGGGGGCACGCTGGGCACGGACGGGGGGCATGTCTGTCTGTTCTCCGCTGTCTCCAGGCTCTGGCCGTGGCTCGGGGATGGCCGCGTCTCCTCCCGAGCGCTGTCCCGCCCTCGCAGCCGGGACGCGATCGCGCCCATGGTCACAGCTGCCCCCGGAGCCGCCTCCGGGCTCTCCAAATCCGTGGAGCTCTCCCCTGGCACGAAGCCCTCCAGTACCACAAAGGCTGCTGGTGCCCGCTCGCTGCCCGGGCCGTGCGCTGGCACCGTGGGGCGTGCCGGGGGCACGGGCACGGATCCCTGCTCCGCCTTTGAGCGAGGGAAAACCGTCCTGGGCTTGGGAACCGGCTTCGGGGCGGGAGGAGCAGCGTCCTTGGCTCCAGGCGGTGCCTGGCCCGGCACGGTGACACGCGGCTGCGTCCCAAAGGCGTCGCTGGTCCCTCCCGGCTCTGCTCTCATGGCATCCTTGCCCTCCTGGGGGGCATCCAGCACCTCCGTGCCTCGGCAATGGGAGTCTCCTGCCGCGGCTCTGCCCCGCGCTTGGCTCAGCAGCCGAGTCTGCTGCGCCAGGGTGAGGATGCGCTTGCGGTGCCCGGTGGCGGTGATGCCGATCTGCTGCAGGTGGTGGCTGTCCAGAGAGGTGGCATCTCTGGCCACGTGGTATCCGTGCTGCTTGAAGACATCCCGGTACCGCTCCAGGTGGATGCTGGCCAGCCAGTCTGCAATATCCGAGTCAGGCCCGCACGGGGAGCTCATGGCCCTGGGGTGCCTCTGGACGGATGCTCAGCCCATCATCTGTGCGAGGAGGGGAGAGAGGGGCTGAGGAGGCGGCAGGAAGGGAAGGGGGGTGGGTTCAGCTGCCGTGAGGGGCGCGGATCCCGCGGGTGGGAGCGCGGGATGCTCCAGGAGGTGCCCACACGTTGCTGCCGTCCCCGCAGCCTCTCTCACCTCCCACTCCCAGCTCCGGGAGCCGCTGTCCTGCTGTTCCCCAGCCTCTGCAGCGCTCCCCGGGGCTGCCGGAGCCGTGACCCGAGCCCGGGCAGGGACCGAGGCTCCGGGGGCTCACGGGGAGCGGGGCCGGGGCAGATGCCGTGCTCCGGGAGGCTCCGCGGGGCCGGCGGGCGGGCAGAGCCGCGGGGGGGCCCGGGCAGATACCGGGGGAGCCGCGGGCCCCTCCCCGGGGATGATGAGCTCCTGTGCCGGCCAGCGCGGGGAGGGCTCTGCGGCCGGAAGGGCCAGACCATAATCTGTCTCTCTCACTGCTGGCGAGGGCATGGGAGAGGTCAGCATGACTCACGGACAGACAGAGGGGGGACAGACTCCCACCCACCCACACACCCGCCCGCACATCGCTGCAGAGGCACGGCCGGGCTCGGGTGCCACCAGGGACGCTCAGCCCGAGATGACTCCACGGCACAGCCCGGGACAAGCCTGCTGAGGGGCCTTTTCCCATGAATCACGCAGCTCCGCGCTAAACCATCTGTGCTGACTGTGCTGCCACTGGCTCTTTTTCCAGTTCCTCCATTTCCCTCTATTGTTCGGCGCAGGCTTCCTTCCTGCTGCCTGCACGCTCCCACGCATCCCCTGCCCCCTCCCGCCGAGCCGCGTCCCGAACAGAGCCGGGAGAGCCGGGCTGAGCCCCCGAGCCCGCACCAGGGCTGCCCGGGTGCCCTGCCAGGCTGCGGTGCCTCCGCCAGCACGTGGGGGACGCTGTCAGC
Source organism: Molothrus aeneus (assembly GCF_037042795.1). Taxonomy (NCBI): domain Eukaryota; kingdom Metazoa; phylum Chordata; class Aves; order Passeriformes; family Icteridae; genus Molothrus; species Molothrus aeneus. The sequence goes on from NC_089660.1 coordinate 16,682,244, forward strand.
GAGGAGGAGGAGGGACAGCCAGGACAGGGGCTGGGACAGGGGCACAGGGCAGCTGTCAGGCTGTGCAGGACCGACAGAAAAGGCAGGGCAGGGCAGCGATGTCCCGCACAGAAAAGGCAGAGCAGGACGATGATGTCTCACACAGAAAGGGCAGAGCAGGGCAGCGATGTCCCGCACAGAAAGGGCAGGGCAGGACAGCGATGTCCCTCACAGAAAGGGCAGAGCAGGGCAGCGATGTCCCGCACAGAAAGGGCAGGGCAGGACAGCGATGTCCCTCACAGAAAGGGCAGAGCAGGGCAGCGATGTCCCGCACAGAAAAGGCAGGGCAGGACAATGATGTCCCGCACAGAAAGGGCAGGGCAGGACAGCGATGTCCCCCAGCGATGTGGGCTGGGTGTCTGTGCCCCAGGGTGAAAGGGCTGTACCCACTTCTGCCCAGTAGCTGGGGCCGAAATGGGGCAATTTCCCCCTTTTTCATGCCTGTATCACCCTGAGGGATCTGCGGCCGGCTCTGCCCTCTGCCTGCCCTGCCTGGGGGCCTCTCCAGTGAGGAGCTGGCACCTGAGACCTCTCGGTGCCTGGGGCTCCGGGGCCGTGCCGGGCACCGTGCTGTGGTGTGGCCCTTTGGGGCAGTGCAGGGCGTGGGCAGTGACAGGTGGGCACCATCCCCGTGCCCACAAACCCCTGCCCAGCTGGCACAGCGAGCACGGACTGTCCCAGCCCTGGCCCTTCCCCAGCGTGCCCAAATCTGTCCCATCCCTCTCTTGCCACCCCCGCGCTTGTCGCTCACCTCTGGCGGCCCGCAGCCCCCCGGGCCGGCTCCGGCGGGGCAGCACGCGGGGTGGCAGTGTCCTGGCTCTGCTGGGGCAGCACAGCGGGTGACAGCGTCCTCTGGGCTCCGGGACCACCCTCTCCGGGCTCCGGGGGGATGCCAGGGCAGTCCCGTGCAGGAACTGCCGCGGGCTCCGCGGCGCCCAGGCTGCGCCTCCCACTGCCGGTCCCTCCTCCAGGCCAGCCCTCTGGTCCCCATCGTGTCCCACCCTCTGTCCTGTCCCTTCCAGGCATGACGCTGGCCCGGCTGTGCTGGGTCCTGTCCCTCAGCCAGGCTCTGCCTTCCTTGAGGCTAAACTGAGGAAAAGAGGCTAAAATATTCATGCTGCTTATGGGAATCAGAGACTGGCACTTGGGGGGCTGGCTGGGTGAAATTTTGGGGAGATCAACACCTTTGTGCTGTGGGGATGACAGGAATGCTGCACCTCATCCCAGTTCTGGTGCCCTTTGGGCAGGGGGATGTGGGGTGAGCTGAGGGGCAGGATGGCAGCAGGGGCTGGCGTGGAACAGGGACATCCAACAGGATTCCATCCTGCAAGGAGCCTGAGCTTCCAGCACAGCGTGGCCCAGCTGCTTTTAACACAGCACCTCTTGCAAGAGCCCCAGCAGGGCTGCCCAGCTCAGCTTTTACCCAACCTTGAGGCTGTCAAGGCTGATATCTCCCTCCTGATGCCATGCTGATAACATCTCCCTGCCCTGTGAGCTGAGCACTGCCTTGCTCCAGCTGCAGCTCCTGCAGGTCCTTCCCCACCCCAGCAGTGCCCATTGTGGGGGTGGTGCGGGAGGGCCACCCTACAAAACCCCTGCGTGCAGCTCCGGGGAAAGGCACTCACCACAGGCTGCTGCTGCAAAGCAGAAGCAGAATTCAGCACGAGCCTGGCAAGGCTTTTGCCTTCCTTCCCTTTCCCCAGCAGCTGCTCCAGCAGGGAGTGACACATCCCCAGGGCAGGGGTGATCCCACGGACCCCCTTGTGCGTGGGGTGTGGAGACCCTCGGGGTGCCAGGGGACCCTCGGGGTGTGCAGGGGGAGGGCACAGTCTGCCCTGCCATCCCCCTGCCTTGCAGAGGAAGCTGTTGGGCCCTGCTGTTCTGAGGAAGGCTGCTGAGGTCTGTGGTGTGGCTGGGAGGGACAGAGCACAGATCTGTCACCATCTCTGTCCTGCTGTGCTGCAGCAGCGAGCACAGACTGGCATCTGCAGCACCTCCAGGGACAGAACCCCGGCAGGGCCAGGCTGGGAGGATCCACAGGGGCTCCTCTGGTCCAAACTCACTGCTCAGACAGCTCAGGGGCACAGGGCTGTGTCCAGAGGCTTCTGCAATGTCCCCAGGCAGGGACACTGCACAGCCTCTGCACCATCTGCTCAGGGCTGGCACTGCCCAGGGCAGCAGCTCTGCCTCCTGGGCAGGGGCAGCTCCTGGGCTCAGGCCCTGCCCGTGGCTCTGGGGCCATGGCTGGGCCTGGAGCAGAGCCTGGGGCTGCCCTGAGCCCTGCACACAGGGACAGGCTGGGGACACAGGGACAGACTGGGGACACAGGGACAGACTGGGGGACACAGGGACAGACTGGGACAGACTGGGGACACAGGGACAGACTGGGGGACACAGGGACAGACTGGGACAGACTGGGGGACACAGGGACAGACTGGGGACACACGGACAGACTGGGACAGACTGGGACACAGGGACAGACTGGGGACACAGGGACAGACTGGGACAGACTGGGGACACAGGGACAGACTGGGACAGACACACAGGGACACTCAGGGACACCCAGGGACAGACAAGGACACCCAGTGACACCCAGGGACAGCTGGGCTAAGGCCCCTCTCTCTCCCTGGGGCTCCTCTCCAGCTGAGCAGCCCCAGCTCCCTCAGCCTTTCCTGGGCACTGAGATGCTCCAGGCCCTTGCTCAGCTCCAGGAGCTCCTGTCCCTGCTGTGCTGAGGATCCAGAGCTGGACACAGCAGCCAGAGGTGTCCCCAGGGCTGGGCACAGGGGCAGGATCACCCAGAGGTGTCCCCAGGGCTGGGCACAGGGGCAGGATCACCCCAGGGGTGTCCCCAGGACTGGGCACAGGGACAGGGCTCTGCTGGCAGTGCTTTGGGGAGCCCTCAGAACCTGCTGCTGGGAGCAGTGCTCCTCCCTGCTGCCAGGGGCAGGGATGGGCAGCAGGGGAGGGAAATGTTGTCTCTGGGATGTCCTCACCATGGCAGGTCACTGTCCTGGCAGGGTTGGTGTGCCCAAGGACAGGGTGTAGCTCCCACACCCTGCTGGCTGCTGACAGGGCAGTTTGGTGCAGAAAACCTTCTCCACTGCTCCCTTCTCCTTCCCAGGCACTGAATTCCTGGGTTTGGAGCTCTGTTCCCTTGGCAGGAGGAGCTCCTTCTCAAGCACCTGGTGTCCAAGGGGGAGTGCTCCTTCCCAGACCCCACCCAGGACATCCCCCAGCCATGGGACCACTCCAGAGACCCAGAGCTGGCACAGGGAGGGGAGCAGGGCACAGCAGGGCACCAGGGCAGGGCACAGGGATGGGAGGTTTCCCGAGGGCTTCCTATCAGCCCATGTACTGCAGAGCAGGTTTCAAAGCCTCTGCTTGCTCCTAGTGTTTGCCAGCCTGCTGATGGGATACATTTACATGTACATGTACATGTATATTTATATTTATATTTATATTTATATTTATATTTATATTTATATTTATATTTATATTTATATTTATATTTATATTTATATTTATATTTATATTTATATTTTGTTTTAGAATTATATTTATAGTTATATTTAAATTTATACTTATATATTTATATTTATATATTTAGACAGCAGCATGCTTGAGCAGAGGCACAGAGCCCTGTCCTGCCAGGGCCACAGAGCAGAAAGGTTGTGCCTGCTCCCAGGAGGAGGCAGATGGGCAAGATCAGAAAACCCCCTGGGGCTGGACTGGGCTTTGAGAAGATGCTGGCAGGGGCTGCAGGAAGCAAACATCAAAGTGAAGGTTGGAACCTTCCAGCATGAAAGGATCCTTCCTTTCTCTGGGCAGTACCCAGGATGACACTGTCCCTCAAGATTCCTGTGTCCAGGTGCCCATCCATCCATCCATCATCCATCCATCATCCATCCATCATCCATCCATCCATCCATCCATCCATCATCCATCCATCCATCCCTCATCCATCCATCCATCCATCCATCCATCCATCCATCCATCCATCCATCCATCCATCCATCCATCCATCCATCCATCCATCCATCCATCCATCCATCCATCCATCCATCCATCCATCCATCCATCCATCCATCCATCCATCATCCATCCATCCTCCATCCATCCATCCATCCATCCATCCATCCATCCATCCATCCATCATCCATCCATACAGCCCTTCTTCTCTCCATCTCTCCATTCACTTTCCTTTCCTTTCCTTTCCTTTCCTTTCCTTTCCTTTCCTTTCCTTTCCTTTCCTTTCCTTTCCTTTCCTTTCCTTTCCTTTCCTTTCCTTTCCTCTCCTCTCCTCTCCTCTCCTCTCCTCTCCTCTCCTCTCCTCTCCTCTCCTCTCCTCTCCTCTCCTCTCCTCTCCTCTCCTCTCCTCTCCTCTCCTCTCCTCTCCTCTCCTCTCCTCTCCTCTCCTCTCCTCTCCTCTCCTCTCCTCTCCTCTCCTCTCCTCTCCTCTCCTCTCCTCTCCTCTCCTCTCCTCTCCTCTCCTCTCCTCTCCTCTCCTCTCCTCTCCTCTCCTCTCCTCTCCTCTCCTCTCCTTCCATCCCTCCATGGATCCCTCCCTCCCCAGCCATCAGTTTTTCTGCACCCTGGGCCAGATTTTGCTTCACCTTCAGCCCCAGCAGTTCACATGTGGGGTGATGGTGGGAGCATCTCTGGGGAGCAGGAAGGGTGAGGGACACTCAAGGCTTGTCCCTAGAGAGGAAATACCACCCTGGACAGCTGGGAATGTGGGGTTGGGACTGACCCTGAGGGTCTGCAGGGCACGGCAGAGAGCTGAGCCCCTGCGAGGGATTGGGGAGGAGGAAACTGGAGTCTTGGAAATCTGCTGGACCTCTCCAGGCAAAAGCCCTGCTCTAGGCCAGTCCACGAGGCTGCTGGGGGGGCTCCTCACTGTCCTGGTCTGGGTGGTGGGGCCGAAAGCTGCCCAAGACCTATCCATGAGCTCAGGAGTCACAAATCACGGGATCCAGGGATGGAGTCACATCCTGCCCCAGCAGGGACACGTTTGACACGGTGTGTGGCCAGATGGGGCCCGTGGCACGCTGCCGCTGCCCCCGATCCATCAGGGCCGGCTGACATCACTGCCCTGGGCTAATCTCCCGTCCAGCAGCAGCTTCCCGTTTCCTTTCCAACCTCTGCGCGCGGGCGGGCGGCTCCTCCGCGCTCGGAGCCGGGCAGGAAGAGCGCCCAGCTGGGCTCTCGTGCGGGGCCGCAGCCCCCGCGTGTCTGGCCCTCGTCCCACCGGGCCACCCGCTCCCCCAAAACCCCAGCGAGGGCCCCCGGGGGGCTCCGAGCCCCCCGCACCCTGCCCGTGCCACGGGGATGCCGGTAGCCGGTCCCTTTCCTGTTTGTGCCACAGGAAACCTAGTAATCCTAGAGGGTTGAAATAGGAGGAAGATTATGAGGGATGTTAAAATTAGGGCTCATTTGTGTCCTTTTTTGTCCAGAGGTGTTATTAGTTGTTTTGTAACTAGGTTAATAAGCCATAGTTGGAGGGTTGAGAGTCGGTTAGTGATTCATTGGTTATCTAGGGATGGTAGCAGGAGGGCTGGGAATGCTATTGAGATGAGGATTAGTGGGATTCCTAGGAAGGATGGGCTGGAAAACTGCTCAAAGAAGCTTAAGTTCATGGTCAGGTTCAGGGGGTAGTGCTTGGAGTGATGGGTGGTTTGTTAGAGGTACAAATCACAGAAGTCACCGTGCTGGGGCTGCTGACACCCCACGGTGCCCCCCGGTCCCACCCTGGCTCGTTCTGGGGGCCAGGAGCTCTCCCAGAGCCCAGTGCTGGATGCTGACAGGGACAGGGACACTCCCTGTGCCACATCCCGGCCTGAGGTGTCACCCAGCCCTGCACAGCTTTCCCTGGGGCTCCTCACCGGGCTCTCGGTGCTCAGGCTGCAGCTCCTGACTCCCACTCAGGGCTGGCTAAAAATAACTCCCGGCAGAGCCCCAGCCTGGATCCTGCAGGGAAACATCCGGGAATGCCAAGGGATGAGGGATGAGAACCCTTCCTGCAGGAGAAGGGTCTGCACCCCAGCACCCCCGGGCCAGAGGGATCTGCCCCATTAGGGCAGCACCCAGGGGTGATTTTCTGCAATTCCCAACTCTGCCAGGGTGGTTTTGGGGCAATTTGGGTCTGGTTTGTGTCTTTTAACAGATAAAATAATCCCTGTGTGCTGCCAGAGGTGGGAGCAGCGTGGGGAGAGGGAGCCCTGTGAGCTGCACATCCCCTGCCTGTTTTCCACATTTTCCTTGCAGAGGTGGCCTCTGTGCAGCCAGCCCTGCTGCAAACCCCCGGATCCAGCTGTCCCAACAGCCAGACAGACCCTGCTGTCCCCCTCCCAGCACTCCGTGTGTGTGTGATGTCCCCGGAGGCAGCAGGGACATTTGTGACCTAACAGGGTGGCTAAAGAGGGACAGCAGGCATCCGTGCCTGAGATACTGGGGTGGAGAAAAGCTCCAGGAGTGGGGGAAGCACACACAGGACATCTCTGGAGTGGGACCAGGGTGTCAGGGGGCTCAGGGGGGTGAAGCTGGGTCAGAGGGACCCCCAAAGCTGCAGTGACACCCCCATCCGCTCTGACCTTGCACAGCTCAGGCTCAAACCCAGCTGGGGACAGAGCAGCAGCTGCCTCAGGTGTGGGGGCGAGGAGGGGGTGGAAAATCCCTCATTTGTCAGCGAATTCCCACGGCAGTGCCTGTCTGGACCAACTTCCCACTGTCTGGTGGAAGCTGCCCCCTGCCCACGCACGCTCCTGTGGGGTGCAGAGCCCAGCATCCCTGTCCTGTCCTTCTGGAGCCACTTCTGTCCCTGCTGAGGGTCATGCCAGGGTGCTGGGGCTGTGTGGATGGGCCCTCCTGTCCCACTCAGAGCTGGATCCTCTGGGTGGGCTCTGTGTCAGCCCCCTCCCCATGCTGTGCCAGCCCCGTGAGCTCTCACACACACCAACCCCTTTATTGTGCCAGGAACCACAGCAGCGGCAAACACTGGGAGAGTGGGGACACAGGAGGCCCAGGACCCCAGTGCCAGGACAAACCCCCCAAACCAGCAGGGGAAGGGGTCCCCAGAGCCAGCTGGGCTGGAGCCAGCCTGCAGAGGTGAGCCTGGTGCTCAGCAGAGGGCCTGGGAGGGCTCCCTGAGATGGGGGGGTCACACTAAGCTTGGAGGGGCTGCAGTGGGTCCAGCCTGAGCTGGACCTCAGGCCAGACAGGGTCAATCCACACCTCGTGCTGCTGCAAAGCCTGGGCAGGACCCTAACAGACCCCCCACTTCTGGGCCTTTGAGGGTCTTACAGAGGCAGAGCTGTATCCTGGTGCCAGCAAAGCTCCTGCCCAGCCTCTCTTGAACACCCATTGCCTGCTCTGTCTCCTGTGGGGACATTTGCATGGGCACAGGGGCCACCAGGGTGCCCATCCTGCCTCTTCCCAGCCCCTGTGGCTGCACAGATCCCACGGGACAGTTCCCACTGCCTGGGTAGGGAGAGGGATCAACGATGAAGGACTTGGAGAGCAGATGTGACTATGGGGAAGCAGGGAGAGCCCGAATTCCCAGCTGTGCCCCCTGGGTGCCAAGCCTGGGTGCTGAGGGGGTTCCCTGTGCTCAGGGCTCAGGCCTCGTGGTCGCTGGTGCTCAGGTGCTCCTCGGGCAGGCCGGTCTCGTCGATGTTCTCCAGGGAATCCGCGTGCTGCACGGACAGCTCGGCCAGGCTGACGCTGGGCAGCGTGTTCTGCTCGGGGTACACCCAGGGCTTGTAGCCGGGGTCGTGCCGGCGCTTCCACTCCGGGTACTTCAGCCCAGCCTTGTAGATCTTCTTCATGGCCTGAGGGCACGGCAGGGCTGGGGTTTGGGCTGCTCTGGGCTGTGGGAACAGCTCCCAGCACCCCATTGCAGGGTTTGGGGTGCTGGCAGGGGATTGGGGCCTGGCTGTCCCAGCAACGTGTCCAGTGCATGCTCTGTGTCACCCAGCACTCATCCTGGCAGCTCTGCATTACTGAGGACCCATCCTGTGAGCCCTGCATCGCTCAGCACCCATCCTGCAAGCTCTGGGTCATCCAGCACCCATCCTGAGAGCCTTGGATTACCCAGGACCCATCCTGAGAGCCTTGGATTACCCAGGACCCATCCTGTGAGCTCTGGACCACCCAACACCCGTCCTGCAGGTTCTGGGTCACCCAGGACGAGCTCTGGGTCTCCCAGCACCATTCCATGAGTTCTGGGTCTTCCAGCATTCTTCCTCAGAACCCTGGGTCACCCAGCACCCACCCTGTGAGCCCTGGGGTCACCCACCCTGCCCTCACCCGGGGTAATTTGGGCAGCTCATCCCTGCTGCCCATGATTCCCATCCCCTTCCTTACCTTCGGTGCCACAAACTGGGACACACGGTTCACCACCCACTTCGGCAGCGACCCTGCAAGAGCCCAAAGCTCTGTCACCAGAGAAGCAGGGCCAGCCCCAGGGGAGGCACCACGGGCCTGCAGCACCCCCAGGGCTGGCGTGGCACTCCTGCATCCTCAGGCTGTCCCCATTCCTGGGTGCCTGGGTGATGGAGAGCCATTTGGATATGCATAGGTAATGTAGCAATGGGAGGGCTCCAGAATGAGTTTGTGGAACTAATTCTACTGTTGGATTTTGAAAAAGAGGTTATTCTATAAAAGTAAATTGTATTACTTTTGAATTAATAGAAGATTGTGACTATTGCAGATGCAAAACACCAGGCCAGAATTACTCTTTTTCTAATTGATACCATGTCTTCCTACATGACCTCTGGGCTTCAGCCTACCTTCTGGAAAGCCTTGAGCCTACCTTCTGGAAAGAATTCTGCAGCATTAAAAGACATGCAATAAACCTGCATAGCAGAGACACACATATGGTGACACGCATATTTCTGTGAACACAGGATCCCAAAGCCTTTAGTCCATGATCCTACAAACCAAAATTTGAGTTCCACTGACTGGACAATGGTTCTTATGGCTGGGAGCATCAGAGATTAGCAGACAGATGGAACCTTTTTAGGCTGGAGAGGGGAGAGGGGAAAACAAAAGTGGCATAATATAAAATCAGAGCCAGGGGGATGAGCTCTGGGTGAGGGGCACTCACCTCGAGGGTCCACCTGGGTGAGGTAATAGAGGATGCAGGCACCGTCCCCGTTGGCCTTGATCAGGTACCCGGTCTGCAGGGACACGGCCCTCACGAAATCCTTGCGGGGTGGGTATTTCTGTGGGGAGATTCCGGGTACCTCAGAGCCTGCCCAGCCCCGCCTGTGCCCGCAGACAGCCCTGCCAGGTCTGGGGCAGCTGGGGCTCACCGGGTGCTTGACGCTGTAGTTGATGATCATGTAGTCGTTGCCCAGGGGCAGCCAGGAGCGCAGCGTGACGAAATCCCGGTTCTTCAGGGGGCTGGGGCACTTCCCTGCGGGCAGATCCCGTTAGCCCCGGCCCCGTGGCCCCACACACACTCATGGGGCTGGGGAGGGGGCCGGGGCTCTCAGGGGTGCTCACAGGAGTAGTATCCCACATCAGCATTGACGGTGAGGCGGCCAATGTCGTAGGTCTCGATCATGTTGGAGTCCCACTTGCTGCGGTAGCGGGTGTCGTGCAGCACGTCATAGAGCGTCTCTGCAGGGACGTCCTTGCAGGAGATGCGGGTCTGCGGGGAGAGGGGCAGCACCAGCCTGGGCTGGGCCCACTCCGGGCTGTCCCCTGTCCCTGTGCCACCATGGAGGATGGCACGAGGGCTTCAGGCTGTCCCCTGTCCCTGTGCCACCATGGAGGATGGCACCAGCGCTTTGGGCTGCCCTGTGTCCCTGTGCCATGGAGGATGGCACCAGGGGTTTGGGCTGCCCTGTGTCCCTGTGCCGTGGAGGAGCCAGCACTTCGGGCTGTCCTGTTTCCCCGTGCCATGGAGGATGGCACCACAATTTCAGGCTGTCCCATGTCCCTGTGCCATTGAGGATGGCACCAGCACTTTAGGCTGTCCCGTGTCCCTGTGCCATGGAGGATGGCACCAGGACTTTGGGCTGTCCCTGTGCCATAGAGTCTGGCACCAGCACTTCAGGCTGTCCCATTTCCCTGTGCCATGGAGGATGGCACCAGGGGTTTGGGCTTTCCCCTGTCCCTGTGCCATGAGGATAGCACCAGGACTTTGGGCTGTGTCACATCCCTGTGCCATGGAGGATGGCACCAGCACTTCAGGCTGTCCTGTGTCCCTCTGCCATGGAGGATGGCATGAGGGGTTTGGGCTGTCCCCTGTCCCTGAGCCATGGAGGATACAGGACAGTCCCTGCTGCAGGACAGCCCTGGAGCCACTGTGGGGCTGGAATGACCCTCACACCAGTGATCCCGCTGGTCCAGGCTTTGGTCCCTGCCCCCTTCCCCATTTGGCAGGGCAAACAAGGGGCTGCCCGTGTGCTTCATGATAGTTTTGGGAGTGGGGTCCGATCCCGGGGGATGTCAGACCCATTCCAGGGGGCTTTTGGGGCCGCCCTCGGGGGGGTTTCGGGCCCGCTCCCGGGGGGTTTCGGAACCGCTCCCGGGGGGGTTTCGGGCCCGCTCCCGGCGCTGTCGGGCCCGGCTGTAACCGGAGCTCCGGAGCTGCCCGGCCGCGCCAGCCGTGCATTATTGATGAAGGCGGCCGCCCTGCTCCTCCGAGCGCCGGCAGGAGGGAGATGTCATCTGCTCCTCGTTAGAGCCCTTGCATCTTTGATGAGGCGCCGTGTAAGCGGAGATGGCCCTGTGAGCGTGGCAGGTGCCATCAATCTCGGGCAAGCTTTCCCTGGTGGCCGGGGCTGGGTGGACTCGTGCCCAGGCCGGGCTCGGAGATGCGCTGCAGTGCCCAGGGCACGGGGAGGGTGGCAGCACCCAGCCCCCGCCTCCTGCTCTCCCTCCCTGCCTGCAGCGGGGTCTGGAGGTGCTGCTGCTGCAAGGAAATGGATTTTTCCAGCTGCAGGTGGAGCTCATAGGCCTCCAGGAGACTCCGGTTGTCACGGAGGGAGCGTCGCAGCCTTGCAGCCCCAAATGCCCCACTAAAGCCTGTCCACCACCCCCTGCAGGCTCGGATGAGCGGCCCTGCCAGGCACAGCAGCAGGGATGGGGAAAGCACAGAGCCCATCCACAGGGAATTCGGGTGGGAAAAATCCATAGCTCCAGCTGTTCAGGGAATCTGAGGTAATTAACTCCCTCAGTTAATGGACAGAATGAGGCTCTCCTGACCCCAAGAGAGCTCTGCAGCTCAGGCTGCATCCCATGTTTTGGGAAGGGCTCTGGGCAGTGCCAACCCCTGCACCGTGCCCAGGCCCTCTCCAGGGCAGGGACACCCCCATGATTGCCCTGAACCAGGCTGGTGATGCTCCCTGACTGCCCAGGACCTGCCTGTTCCGGGGTCCCCTCCCTGCGGGGCTCAGTGGTGGCAGGGGGGACAGAGCTGCAGCCCCTCTGCCAGGCTGGGGACTCCAGGGGCTCCTGCCAGCCTGTCCTGGTCACTGTGAGCAGCATCCACGTCTCCAGTCCAGATCCCACCACGGGAAGCCCTGTCCAAGGCTGGACCTGCCCACAGAGCCAGAGCTCTCCCTGCAGAGGCTGCTCAGGGAAGGATTTACCCTTGGCAGGTCCTTGCTGCTGCTACCACTGCCCTCCTCCTTCAGGACATGGCTCCCAGGAGCACGTTCTCCATGTCCTTCCCGCTGGAGCTTCCTTTTGGGGCAGGAATGTGATTTTTGCCTCTTCCCACATGTCAGGGACCTGCTGCAGTCACCAGGACTTTTCAAAGAGGTCCTGGCCTGACCCCTCAGCACTCCTTAATCCTGTGCATGCCCAGCTGGTTTAAATGCTCCCTGACCCAGCTGCAGAAGCTCTTCCCGGCTCACAGCAGCAGGGAAATGTGAATTGGAGCTGCAGCCCTGCCGAGAGTGCTGCTCCTGCTCCTCCCCCTGGCCCTGAGGGGTCTCTGTCCATGGCAGCCGTGTGTGCCCAGCTCCTCCTCGTGCCCCAGCTGCAGGACAGGCACTGCTGGCTGTCCTGTGCTCAGGAGCCTCTCCCAGGGCATTGTTCCCTCCTCCTCACCTCCCCGAGGCTGTGGTGACACTGCTGGGTGAGCTCTAACCTTAACCCTAATGCTCTCCAGCAGCTGGGCTGCCCTGCAGGTCGGATGTTCTTCCTCTCCTCTCCTCTCCTCTCCTCTCCTCTCCTCTCCTCTCCTCTCCTCTCCTCTCCTCTCCTCTCCTCTCCTCTCCTCTCCTCTCCTCTCCTCTCCTCTCCTCTCCTCTCCTCTCCTCTCCTCTCCTCTCCTCTCCTCTCCTCTCCTCTCCTCTCCTCTCCTCTCCTCTCCTCTCCTCTCCGGTCCCATCCCTGCCCAGGGGTTGGGATTCTTGGTGCCCGAAAAGCCAAAGCCTGGGATGCTCACCCTGGGCTCACCCTGTGCCCCCTGCAGCCACTCCTGGTGTGCCCAGGGCCGCCTGGCCGTGCCACTGGGGCGGTGCAGACCAACCAAAAGGTACCTGAGGGATGGCCGAGCTTCCTGTCCCTCTGCAGCACCCCAGCAAGTGACAAACCTCCCAGAGCAGCACCTGGGCTTGCCACAGGATCCCAGCCCCTGGGGATGGGAGGGGATGTTAGAGCCGGGGAAGGGACACCGGGGACACGTCCCATGAGCCTGGGGGGGGCTCTGGCAGGGCCATCTCCACAATGTGACTGATCCCAGGGCCTCCCTGCCGGTGTGGGGAGCAGGGACAGCCCCATATGAGCAGCAGGATGCTGTGGGGAGAGGGGACAGCCCCATGGGAGCAGCAGGATGCTGTGGGGAGCAGGGACAGCCCCACGGGAGCAGCAGGATGCTGTGGGGAGCAGGGACAGCCCCAGGTGAGCAGCAGGATGCTGTGGGGAGAGGGGACAGCCCCACGGGAGCAGCAGGATGCTGTGGGGAGCAGGGACAGCCCCAGGTGAGCAGCAGGATGCTGTGGGGAGAGGGGACAGCCCCATGGGAGCAGCAGGATGCTGTGGGGAGCAGGGACAGCCCCCATGTAAGCAGCAGCTGGGGGATCCCGGCGGGTGCAGCCCCGGGCCGGCAGCAGGAGCCCGAGGAGCAGCTGGGAAGCACCTTCGGGGGTCTAACCCTGCCCAGCCCTGTAATTCGGGGCAGAAACACCCCCAGGCAGGCCGGACTGGCACGGGGCAGCGCCCAGGGACCCTCGGAGCCGCCGGCACACGGCTGGAGCAGGGAAGCTCCGCTTACCTTGATTTTCTGCACGGTGCAGCTCTCCTCCTGGCCCTGACTCCACACGGTCACGCCAGCCTTGTTGTAGCGGCAGTGCCAGCCCTCCAGGCTCTCGCACTGATCCCTGAAGGAGCTGAAGTCGGAGTCATCGGGGATATAAACCATCTCCCCTCCTCTGGACATGGGGCTGAGCTGCTGCCCCCCGGGCGGGCGCGGCACCGCCTCTGGGCAGCCTCTGCCTCCCCTCCCGGACACCCAGCCCTGCCCTTGGGCTCTGCGCTCGCTGGGTGCCCGGGCAGCTCACATGGTCCTGCCAGCCCCAGCCCGTGCCCCTGCAGCGGGCCGGGCACCCCGGGCAGGCCGGGCAGAGCGCTGCGGGCAGCCCGCGGGGCTGGGAGGCTCCTTGGGGCTCGGAGGAGGCTCCGTGGGGCTCGGAGGAGGCTCCTTGGCTGCGGTCGCTCTCGCAGCTGCCGGCAGCTCGGATGTCCTCCCGGGCCGCCTCAGCAGCATCACATTTCTCTGCGCTCCTCTATTATTCAGCAGGTAGCAGCGCGCAGGTGGCTCGGCTTTCAGGGCACGGCTGCCCCCGGCTCCCCGAGCCCCCCGGGCTGCCACCCCTGCTGTCCCCTCGCTGCTTCCTCGGCAATCTGAGTGCCTGACTTTGCAGCAGCGGCTGCCCAGAGGCAGCAGCTGGATGTGGGCCAGGCAGGGGGCACGGCCCAGCGCACAGGACTCCGGGCTCAGGATGGGTTATCAGCTTTTCCCTGGGGCTTGGGGGAAGGATTGGGGAGGGGAGGGGGCCCTCGCTGGGCTCCCAGCGTGCTGCACCCCTGGGGGTGTCCAGCCCCCTCCCACCAGCAGCACAGGAAAGGTCACCCATGGCTCGGCCCAGCCTGCAAGGATGGACGTGCCCACCTCGGTGCCACAGCTGTGCCACCTCCCCAGGGTGAAATATCGATTCTACTGCCCAGCCTGGGGCTGCAGTGAATGTCTCTTGTCCCTGGGCACCAGTCATGCCCTGCTGAGAGGGACTGGCTCTGCCCCCAGGGCACCTGCAGGGTGCTGGTAGAGCCCAGCCCAGCTCTCCCCCAGCTCTAGCCCTGCCAGCAGCATCTGCTGCTCCTTTCCCAGCCCCTCCATCTCTCCCTGGACTGGGAGCCACCCTGAGCACAGAGCTTGGGCTTTCCTGGTGCTGCACAGAGCACCCAGGCTGGGGCCACATCCTCCTCATGCTGTCCATTTGTCCATCCTCCTGTCCAGAGCCTTCTCCAGGACCTTTCACTGGGATCCTGCTCAGCCCCCAGGCCCCAGCCTGCCTGACACCTGGGGTTATCTTGCCCATCCTGTTGATGTCCACAAGGTTTCTCTTGACTGGAATTTTGGGGTTCTTGAAGCCCACCTGGAATGAAGCTGCACCACTCTCACAGCCCTTCCCCCTGGATCAGCCTCACCTGCAAGGCCAGGCTGCAACTCCCTCCTCACCCAGCCCTGGGATGAGATTTGGGGACAGCCCCAGTGCTGACCCTGGGACAGCATCCCCGGGACACTGAGAAATGGGGACAAACTCCAGGGAAGGAGAGCAGGGAGGAACCTGGGGAGCTGCAGCTGCTGCCAGAGGGCAGAGGCTGCCCCAGGCTGCCCCAGGCTGCCCCAGGCTGCCCTGCTGCTCCCCGGGCACCCAGGCTGCCCCTGGGGCTGTGCCAGGGCAGGGCTGGCAGTGCCACCCAGGGCAGGGCTGGCAGTGCCACGCTCCATTGAGGAGCTGCTGCAGTGGAGGGGAGGGGCAGATCCCGGCCTGGAAAGACCTTGGGCTGGCCTTGGGGCCGTGGAGCAGCTCTGGCCACACGGATTTATGGCCCAGAGCTGTCCAGCTCCGTGCTGCAGTGTGCTGTGAGGGACTGTCCCCAGGTACAGCCTGGAGGGGCCTCCTGTGGGTGGGAGCCCAGCTGGGGGCTCTGGAGCTGCCAAGGTGTCCATGGGGTGAGAGAAGGAGGGCACTGCAGTCCTGGGATGGAGGATCCCCCAGTGGAGGAGCAGCACAGCACCACTGAGGTGGAACCAGCCCTGCTCTGCACCTCAGAGGTGTCAGCATTTCTCTCCCTGGCTCTTCCAGCTGGAAACTTGAATGGAAAGTTCTTTCTTCCCTTCTGCAGCAGCCCCTGGGGCAGTGCTCAAGCTGGAAAGCTGCACAGGTCACCCAGGAGCTGCTGCTCACCACCACATCCCCCTGCAAGCCTCCAGCTGGGCTGAGCTGGGCTCCCATGGCCCACCTGGAACACTCAGGGCTCCAACCAGCCCCTTCACCACCGTCTTTGGTTCTTCTGCAGCCAAGGTTTGGGTCTGGGGGTGCTCTGGGAGCTGCCCAAGGGAGGAGGAAGGTCAGTGCCGCAAATGTGGAGCCTCATGTTGGTGCTGTCTCTGTCACATCTGGTTTAACTTCTCCTCATGGAGCTGCTGGGTGAGTCCAGAGAGGCCACGGGGCTGCTCCAGGGCTGGGACCCCTCTGGAGCCAGGCTGGGAGAGCTGGGGGTGCTTCCCTGGAGAGGAGAAGCTCCAGGGAGAGCTCAGAGCCCCTTCCAGGGCCTAAAGGGGCTCCAGGAGAGCTGGAGAGGGACTGGGGACAAGGGATGGAGGGACAGGACACAGGGAATGGCTCCCAGTGCCAGAGGGCAGGGATGGATGGGATATTGGGAATTGGGAATTGTTCCCTGGGAGGGTGGGCAGGCCCTGGCACAGGGTGCCCAGAGCAGCTGGGGCTGCCCCTGGATCCCTGGCAGTGCCCAAGGCCAGGCTGGACACTGCGGCTTGGAGCACCTGGGACAGTGGGAGGTGTCCCTGCCATGGCAGGGGATGGGATGAGAGGAGCTTTAGGATCCCTCCCAACCCAAACCATGCAGGGATTGTGAAGCTTCTTTCATCTCAGAGGCAATTTTGTGATGTGCCCTTGAGGTCCAACAGTCCCATCAGTCCCATGTGGGCTGGAGCTCCACTCCCTGGGCTGAGCAGAGCTGCTGGGAGCAGCAGGGTCCTGCTCTGGGCCACGCTGTCCCTGGGAGGGGAGGACACAGGGGCTGTCACACCAGCAGATCCAGGGGTCCCTCTGTGCCCTGAGCGGAGCCTGCTGGGGTCAGGGCATGTGGGGCCCTGCTTGGGGCACATGAGGAGCACCCAGCTCTGTCCTGTCCGTGCCTCACTGCTCCCTCCCTCCTCCTGCTCCCCTTTTCACTCTCCAGGTCCATTTAAACCCTCCAAGCGTCTTTACAGACCCCAGAGCTGGGATGTGGGGTTTCCATGCTGGGAGTGGGGTTGCAGGGAGTTGCATGTGGGTGTTCACAGCTCCATTAATGACTTGGATGCCTCAGCAGGATGAGCTCCCAGCCTCTCCAGAGCTGGAGAGGAACATCCAATCCCCTCTGCAGCAGCTGCTCCTACTCCTCTGAGAATCACCTTTGAAAGCCTTTGCAAATTGGAATGAAAATGTTTTTCCTGCAGAAAACGGTTCTGCTTTGGCTTTATGTGAAGCACAGCCCTGACTCCTCTCAGATCCTTGTTCCTGCAGGGTTTATCCCCCAGGGAATGAACAAGAGAGCCAGGAGGAAAAGCAGAAGATGGGTTGAGAGTTTCTTGTCCCAGAGAAACCCAGCTGGAGCAGCCAGGAAGGGTCAGAGCTGCACCAGGAGATGGGGCTGGGAGGTGAGGATGGTCCCAGGAAGGTGCTGAATACGTGAGAGACATCAGGGTCCTTGAGGGACACAGACAGAGGCAGGGAAAGGGAGATCCTGACCCTGGAGTGGTGCAAGGCAGCAAACACTGGGGCTGCAGGGGGAGATCCCAAAGGGCCAGGCCTGCAGCTGAGAGTGGTCTCAGAGCCCCAGGGCTGCAGAACCCCCACACAGGGGCTCTGGAGAGATCCCAAAGCCTGGGGGCTGCAGAACCCCCAGGGGTCGCTGGGAGACTCCAGGCCCCATTTCCAGCAGAGCCTTGGGGCTGCAGTGAGCCCAGGGACACAGGTGGGACCCCAAAGTTACAAGGACAAGATCCTAGAGAGATTCCAGAGCCCCAGTGGGACCCCAGAGCCCTGGTGAGCCCCAGATCTGCAGGGACCCTGGGTGTGGAGAGACCCCAGAGCCTCAGGGCTTCAGGGACCCCCGAGTGCCTTAGGGAGACTCCAGGGGCTCCAGGGACCCCCAGATTCCTGAAGAGATCTCCAGACATCCGGAGACACCCCAGAGCTGTGGGCTGCAGGGACCCCTGAGTGCCTGGAGAGACCCCAGAGCCCCTGTGAGACCCCAAACCCCAAGGTTACAGGACCCACCAGGTCCTGGGGAGACCCCAAAACCCAAAATCACAGGACCCACTAGGTCCTGGGAAGACCCCAAACCCCAAGGTTATAGGATCCAGTAGGTCCTGGGGAGACCCCAAAACCCCAAAGTTACAGGATGCACTAGGTCCTGAGGAGACCCCAAACCCCAAAGTCACAGGACCCACTAGGTAGTGGGGAGACCCCAAAACCCCAAAGTTACAGGGCCCACCAGGTCCTGGGGACACCCCAAAACCCCAAAGTCACAGGGCCCACCAGGTTGTGGGGACACCCCAAACCCCAAGGTCATTCATTGGAGCCACCAGGTCCTGGGGAGACCCCAGAGAGCCCCCCCAGCCCTGGGACTGCAGCGCTCCCCACCCGGGTTAACCCCCATGAAGCCATCGGGCAGTGCCAGCCCGTGCCCTCGGGAGGCGCCTGTGTCGCACACGGTGCCACCCCCGGGCAGTGCCCCGTGCCCGGGCACCGGCCCCTGCAGTCTCCCGCTCGCCCACCGGGTGTCACGCGTGCTCCACGCACGGAGCGACACGGCCAGCGCCGGGAGCGGCCGGGAAAGGGACCCCGAGGAGCAGCGCGACACCGGCAGCGTCCCCCTGTCCCACTGTGATGTCAGCCCTCGGCTGAGAGGGGACTCTGTCCGGAAATGTCACCCTTAAACAGAGGATGGGGTGGAAATTGCTCGGAAATTTTCCTCCTCCTCCTCCTCCTCCTCCTCCTTACGCTGCCATTGCATCCCTGCTGCTCCTGGCAGCTCCCAGCAGCCCAACCCCTCAACCTTGGGCATCCCGAGCTCCCCCAGAGCGGGGACAGAGCGGGGACAGAGCGGGGACAGAGAGGGGACAGAGCGGGGACAGAGCAGGGACAGAGAGGGGACAGAGAGGGGACAGAGCAGGGACAGAGCGGGGACAGAGCGGGGACAGAGCAGGGACAGAGAGGGGACAGAGAGGGGACAGAGCGGGGACAGAGCAGGGACAGAGCGGGGACAGAGCAGGGATAGAGCAGGGACAGAGAGGGGACAGAGAGGGGACAGAGCGGGGACAGAGCAGGGACAGAGCGGGGACAGAGCGGGGACAGAGAGGGGACAGAGCGGGGACAGAGAGGGGACAGAGCAGGGACAGAGCGGGGACAGAGCGGGGACAGAGCAGGGATAGAGCAGGGACAGAGAGGGGACAGCACGGACATCCTGTGCCCAGGACCCCCAGCTCTAACACGGAGCTTTTGTGGGCACTCAGGGAGTTTCTGGACTCAGGCAAAGTCTCTGTGTGAGTGGGGACACCCCCAGAGTCCCTGGAGCCGGGACCCTGCCCAGGCCGGGGTGCCCAGCCCGGGGTGCCCAGCCCTGGCAGGTCCCAGCGGGCAGAGCCGGGTGGCACCGCTGGCACAGCACGGGGTGTGGCAGGAGCCTGCCAGGCACATTCCCGGGGCTGGCACTGCCCACACGGGCAGGGAAGGGTGGGTGGGGCTCTGCTGCTCATCCATGGGATGAGGTTTGGCCTCAGCTGTGCCCTCAGTGCATGGGGGGCTCCTGGGGGTCCCACAGCAGCTCTGCCCCACTGCAGGAGCCTCTGAAGGATGGTGGGACTCCATCCATTGGAGGACTGGGGTGAGGTGGCCTTCAAGGTCCCCTCCAACCCCAGCCATGCTGTGATCCATCCCCTGAGTCTCTCTGCCATCCTTCATGTCCTCCAACAGCTGCCACCTCCCCCTGTCCCTGTCCTGTGACCCTGTGTCCCTCCTTTCCTGTCCCTCCCACCCCCCCTCTCCTTGTTTCAGCCGAATCCTCCTCCTCAGGGCAGCTCAGGGGACAGCCAGGCTCATTTCCCCCCTTTTCTTTGCCCTGGAGCATCCCTCCCTGCCCACCCTGGGCTCCCCACACTCCCTCCCTGCTCCCCACAGTTGTTATTCCCATGCTGGCAGGCAGGGATTTGGCACCCACAGCCCCACGGCTGCCAGGCCAAGCCTTATTTGCACAGAGCCCAGCCAGGCCTCAGGATGATTTAAAAGGACTGTGAAAAATGTAGTTATTTTTTCCCCTTTCAGCTGCAAGTCAATACTCAGGGAAGGATGTTTAATTATCTTTGTCACCCTCCTAAATCTCTTTATGAGAAGGTTTGGCTGCAAATCTCCACATCATTTCAAAGTTATTGGCTGGCGCGGCGCGCAGCCACACAGTAAATTAGCCGGGCGCAGCAGGCGTGGCTGCTCCCACCACTGCCAGGCTGCCCGAGCCTGCTGCCCTCCTCCCGGGGCTGGGTGGCAGCAGGGAAGCCCCTGCCAGCTCAGGACTCAGGCTGGTGTCCCCTCGGGTGTGGGCACAGCAAGCAGCTGGTACCCGCCCCATCCCTGGGGATGTGGCATCTCCCCTGGGGTGCAGGATCCAGGGGACATGGCACAGCCCTGAGGGCTTCATTCTGGGAGGGATAACCCAGGATAACCCATTCATTCTGCACAGAATCCCCTGCCAGCTCAGGACTCAGGCTGGTGTCCCCTCAGGTGTGGGCACAGCCGGTTTCTGTGCCTTGGTACCCGCCCCATCCCTGGGGATGTGGCATCTCCTGCAAGGAGCAGGATCCAGGGGACATGGCACAGCCCAGAGTGACACCCTGCACCCTGAGCTCTTCATTCTGGGTGGGATAACCCCAGCACTCCCTTCCAGACACTCCTCCCAGCCTGGGAATGCCTCCCCAGAGCTGGCTGTGCTCACCCGGGGCAGGATCACTCTGAGCTGGTGGATGGAGCAGGATGAAGCTGAGGCACCCTAAAGATGCTCTGAGCCCCCCGAGCTCCCCATGCGCCCGTGAAGGCAGATGGGTGGGTTGAGCCCCAGCGCTGGGTGCTGCTGCCATCCCCAGGGCAGGAGCCAGCCAGGGGCAGGGCTGGTGGCCACAGGCCAGTGAAAATGCAGGATGGAAAACGGGCGGGATCTCCCCTCCCATCAGCATCCCTGGAGGCAGCACCCAGCACCCACCGTACCCAAACCCCCCGTTCTCATGCAAATCAGCCGAGCCGGGGCTGGGCTGGAGGCCCGAGATACGCCAGAACAAAATCCCAGCCTGCCGATAATGCCTTTTATTGGACTAGGTGACACGCAGGCTTTAGGGGATAGCGGGAGAATCCTCTCGGCTCATCCGCAGACAGGATTTCCACAGCGCTTGTCAGCCCCTGAGGAGTGATGGGCTCGGAGCGGGGCTCAGCGCGGCCCTGCCCCTCCCGCTGCTTACCGAGATTACCCCGCCTCGGAATAAGCTCCGCATCAGACAGCGCCTAATCAGAAAATTAGCAGCGAAAGAAACTTTGTGGCAGGAATTTATCTCTGCCGCTGCTCCAGCTGCTCCCACACCCAGCCCTCAGGGTGAAACTTGCTCAGATTGCAGCGCTGAAACCTGACAAAACCTCATCCCATCCCACCCCTGCCATGGCAGGGACACCTCCCACTGTCCCAGGTGCTCCAGCCTGGCCTTGGGCACTGCCAGGGATCCAGGGAACAATTCCCAATTCCCAATATCCCATCCATCCCTGCCCTCTGGCAGTGGGAGCCATTCCCTGGGTCCTGTCCCTCCATCCCTTGTCAATTGTCTCTCTCCAGGTTTCCTGGGGCTCCTTCAGGCCCTGCAAGGCCACCCTGAGGTGCCCCCAAAGCTTCTCCTGTGCAGGTGAACAATGGCAGCTGTGCCAGCCTTTCCTCCCAGCAGAGCTGCTCCATCCCTCTGCTCATCCTGGAGCCTCCTCTGGCCTGGCTCCAGCAGCTCCAGCTCCTGCCTGTGCTGGGCCAGGGCTGGGGCAGCTCTGCAGGTGGGAAATCACCTGAGCACAGGGGCAGAATCCCCCCTGCCCTGCTGTGGGCTCAGCCCAGGGCTGGGGGTTCTGGACTCAGGCAGGTCCAGCTCCCACCCCCAGCACCCCCAGATCCTCCTCCCAGCCTGGACTGACCCCGGAGGTTGTCCCCACCCAGGGGCAGCACCAGCACTTGGTGTTGTTAAACCTCCCCGGGCTTGTCCAGGTCCCCGTGGCCACTCCCGAGCACCTCGAGACCCCTCCCACCCCCCCCCCCCCCCGAGGGATGTGGCCCGTGCGACGCCCCCGGTGCCACTCACGGGACAGGCGGTGTCGCTCCCGCCTGCTGTGACATCAGTCCCCGCGCCGCGGGGGCACCTCGGGAGCAGCGCTGGGCACCCAGCGCCGCCTGTCCTGTGCCAGGGGGCAGGGCCAGGGGCCGCCATGGAGGCAGGGAGCTCTCAGGGTGACCAAAATGCGCTGTTTGTGGTGCTGGAGCCCCAGCTCAGGGAGAGTTCCAGGGCGCTGAGCTAGAAAATGGCATTTACAGCCCCCTCCCCCGGCACAGCCAGCCCCTGTGCAGGCTCCATCAGTGCCGCGTGTGTGTCCAGCGAGGGGACAGCAGAGGGACACCCCTGCCCCCTACCCCAACCCTACAGACCCTCTGTGGCACCCCAAACACAGCCAGAGGGGTAGGACAGGGACCCCACTGTCCCTACAGCCCCTCTGTGGCACCCCAAACACAGCCAGAGGGGTAGGACAGGGACCCCACTGTCCCTACAGCCCCTCTGTGGCACCCCATGCAGTCACATCCCAGCTGGGGGCTCTCGGGGGGATGCCCAGCCCCGTGTGGCACAGAGGGTTGGTGGCACTGAGGGGGGGGCACGGGGGCTGTGCTGTGCCCCCCGCCCCGGGCTGGGCGGTGCCAGCGGCCCCGCGTGGGCACCGCCCCAGCCCCCAGCCCCATTTGGGAACGGCGGCTCCAGCCGTAGCAACAGTTACCACGATTTCCTCTTCCCATTCCCTTTCCCCCACACCATCATCCTCCCCGAGGCAGCCCTGGCGCTGCCGGGGATGTGTTTACAGGCAATTAAAGCTCATTAATGGCACGCAGAAGCAGCAGAAGCCCCGCGGCAACGTGGGAGGGGTGAGTCCCGCAGGGGACAGAGCAGCCCCGGCCGGGGGGCGAGCGGGATCTGCACGGCCTGGCTGAGGCTGGCCTGGGGCGGTGGGTGGGCGCTGTGATGGTGTCACCTGCCCAGCAGCCCTGTGGGGACATTAACCCGGGCACGGAGTGCTGCCAGCGCCAAACTGAGGGGCAGAGGGGTGAAACCCGCAGTTACCTCGGTACCAGCCCCATATTCCCCGCTCCAGCCCCGCGCTGTGCCCTGGGGATGGATTCACCCCCGTCCCGGCAGGAGGGAGAGGAGAGAGGAGCAGGATCCTGCTCGAGGCTCTCTCCGCACGTGTGTGAGCAGAGCTGGCACCGGCAGGGCCCGAGCCGCTGCTCCCGGGCTCGGGAAAACATCGGGGAAACATCGGGGAAACAATAGCGTTCGTTAGCAGGAGCAGAAAAACCTTCTGAGGGCTGGAAGGAGGCTTTGATCGGGAACAGATGCGGGAGAGAAGGTACCGGGATGGACCGGGCACAGGGCCAGGCCCCGGGGAGGGGAGGGGAGGGAAGGGAAGGGAAGGGAAGGGAAGGGAAGGGAAGGGAAGGGAAGGGAAGGGAAGGGAAGGGAAGGGAAGGGAAGGGAAGGGAAGGGAAGGGAAGGGAAGGGAAGGGAAGGGAAGGGAAGGGAAGGAAGGTTCCTTTCACGCTGTCCTGCCTGCCCCAGGGCTGCCCAGAGCAGGTGAAGGAGGAGCAGCACCTGGGATGCTCCTGGCTGCTGCATCCAGCCCCGGGGATCCTGCAGCATTCCCGGAGGGATAAGCCGGCCCCGGCGGGGTGGGGTCATGCCAAGGGTGCTCTGCTGCACCGGGAGGAGCTGCGAGGCCCAGGATTTATCCTGCCAGGAGGGATGTGGGACTGCGTGTGAGGCTGAGCCCTGTGCCCCATATGCTGCTGCAGGACCAGCACAAAAAATGCCGGGAAAATCCTGGTGTGGCTTCCAGCTCATCTTCCTCCTCTTCCTCCTCCAGTGCTGGGCCCAGCAGGACAACCCACAGCTCTGCCAGGTTGAGGCCAAGGGCACAGCTCAAAACAGAGACCAAGCATGCTGCTGCTGAAATCCCGTGCCCTGCTGCCCACGGAGAGCCTGGTGTGCACGGATCTGGGCCCTGGGGTGCCAGCAGAGGTGCCTGGGGCACGGTGCTGTCAGCAGGAGATGGAGAGAGGCTCAGCAGGGCCTGAGCCTGTGCCAGCTCTCCCTCCTTCCGTCCCTCCGGCTCTCTTTCCCTGCAGGGCCGTGACAGAGGCTTGTGGGGGGAGCAGGAGGTGCAGGAGGGGTGTGGAGGTGCCCACATTCCTGATCCCTGGTTCTCTTTCCCTGCTGGATCTGGGCTCAGGAACGTCCTGAGGGAAGAGAGCACCATCCTGTGCTTTGGAAGCCCCCAAATTCCCCCAGCAAGGCCTGCAGAGGGTCCTCACCCCCTCTGAGGCTGCACAAGCCTCCTCCCCTCCAAGCACCAGCTCCCAGGGCTGGGAGGCAGCCGTGCCCTCATTCCTGGGCAGGGATGCAGCAGGGTGGGAAGGGATGCAGAGCCCCCCCAGCCAGGCTGCAGACACCCACCCTAGCCCAGGTGACCCCTCCCTGCTCTGCCCCGGGGGACACAGGGCTGCCAGGAGCCACTTGGGGTGACAGGATCAATACTCACGTGAGCCAGAGAATCCCAGCACCGCCGGGAGAGCAAAGGGCTCCATCCACCTCTCCCCTGGCTCGGTGGCAGCAGCACCGGCGCCTCTGGAGCCGCTTGGCCCCGTTTAACCCTTGCCTGGCAGGGCTGGCTGCCAGCGGGCCGTGTCCCCCCGCCCTCGGCAGGCAATCGGCAGGCGCGCGCTGCGGAGCGGCGCTTTTCTTCTCTAATCTCCTTATTTCATTTTAGCATTTACAATACAGCCAGCCGGTAATCCTGACATCAAACACGCCACGCGCGCCTCCGAGCCGCGCCGACGTCAGGCAGCGCTGGCAGCAGCTGCCACCCCGAGGGCCCCGATAACGCGCGGGAGGGGGACCAGGGGAGCGGCTCTGGCAGCAGCGAGCGCGGGCACCGCGCCCTCCAGAGCCCCTGGGACACCCACAGGTGCCCCTCGGGTGCAGGAGCCGTGCTGGGGTGAGCTGGGTGCGGGTTTGGTCCCTAGCCAGGGGTTGGTGTGGGAACCCAGCACATCCCTCTGGCTGTCCTGAGCAGCCCAGACTCCCCTGCCAGGGGGGTCAGAGACCCTGGCACAGAGCCCAAAATGCCTGTGTGGGTTTGATTACGACCCGTGGAGCAAGTTACCAACCTTATATGAGAATCTGCAAGCCATGACAAATTAAGTAGAATGATAGTGAAGTTATCATGGGGTGGAAAAGTAGATTTTGGGGGTTTTTGGTATGGGGGTTCAGAAGGCAAGATGGAGGGATCTGGGTGTGTCCAGCCTTTCTCCTTCTTCTTCTTGGCCTCCATCTTCTGGGTGTTGTTGGCACTTTTAGATTGGTTTAGAGTAGAAGCTCACTGTCTAACACAGGTGATGGGTATTGGAAAGGAATTGTAAACATTGTACAGGTAGTTTTTAGTATAAAGACATAACCCTGCCCTGGGGCAGGCAGAGTGCCTCTGTCTGTCCTGCTGGATGGACCTCAGCAGGGTAGGAGAAAATTTTTTATAGATAAGATACAATAAACAACCTTGAGACCAAGAAATGAAGAGCTCTGATTCTTTCTTCAAGTTCTTCTAACTTTTCTCGTGGTCACTCTGAGCAGCAGAGATTCTAACAGGTTGGAGTCACAGTCTCTCAAAGAGGCGGGGCTGGGTGACCCTGCTGGTGCCCACTCGTCCTCCTCCCTCTGGCCTGGAGCTGCATGGAGCTCTGGCATCCTGGGGAGCAGAGCTGGACACCTTTAGGTGGTCCCAGTGCCACCCCATCCTCTGCCATGGGCAAGGGGGGCAGGGGCCATCCTGGTGCTCGAGGCTCTCACCAGTCTCCACCTCGCTGGAGCATCCTTTGGTTTCCAGGCATGGTGGCTGGACCCTGGGGAATCCATCTGGAATGTGTCCCCTCCCCAGCAGGAGGGCAGGGCTTGGGGACAGCGTGGGACACCCAACAGCCACAGGCAGCACCTCGTGGGGTGCGCTGGGCTGGTGGCAGAGCCCCAAGGGCTGGACAGCCCACGGAGCCCCTTTCCCCAATCCCATCCCCAGCTCCTCTTTGATGGACACCAGCGGCTGGCACAGGAATCCCTGAGGTGGGCAGGCCCTGGCACAGGGTGCCCAGAGCAGCTGGGGCTGCCCCTGGGTCCCTGGCAGTGCCCAAGGCCAGGCTGGATGGGGTTTGGAGCACCTGGGATGGTGGGAGGTGTCCCTGCCATGGATGGAAGGAGATGAACTTTGAGGTGCCTTCCAACCCAAACCGAATCATTCTGGGATTCTGTGCGACACTTCCCTGCTCCCAGTGCAGTGACACAGATCCAGCAGCCTTTGCAGAGTCCCTGGGGTGGGTTTTCTTTCCCAGCCTGATGTCCTGAATGGATTTGCAGCTGCTGGGAAATTCCTGGAGTTTCCTTGGAGCTGAAATGTTCCACAGGGCTGGATCAGTGGAGAGGGATGAAGGGTGAGAGAGGCAGGAAATGATGAATCTGCTCATGGGCCCTGCTGAGGATGGGAGCCCTGCCCGGATCCCTCTCATGGCGGTTCCTGAGGGCACCCCGAGGCTCAGCCCTGTGCCAAGGTGGTGTCCTGTACCCACATGGCTTCACCATCCTCTTCCTCAGCCCGTGGAGGAGGAAGGAGCCCAGCTGGCAACACCAGGGGATGTGAGGAATGAGCAGAAGGACTCGTGTCCCCATGCCAACCTCGGGGCTCCCCCTTGCTCTGTGCCAGGTGGGCACCGGTTCTGCTGTGGGTTCTGCTGTGGGGTCACCTCCCACGGAAAACTCTCAGCTCTAATCCGTGTCTCAATATTTGGGATTTAATCAGCACTGAAATAAGTAGCTTCTGTATTTTATTTTTTTTTTTTCTCCCCTCTTTTAAGGCAGCGAAGAGCCGCGACTCAGTAGGAATTAATTTGCCTAATTAGCGTCTTTGGGAAGCTCTCCCTCCCGCGCATGCCTCGATGGGGGAGATTCCCGTGCTCGGGGACGCGCTGGGGATGCTGTGCCCGGTGGGATCTGCCCAGGGTCCTTCCCCAGCCCTCCTGCCGCTGCAGACAGCGCTGCCCGCATCCCTCAGGATCCATCGGGGGGTGCCCACGGCCGTGGGGGCACCCCGGGAGCTGCCGGGTGGGCACGGGGCGGGGGCCGGCCCGGGGGGCGGGAGCGGCGGCTGCCAGGGAAGATGAATGGTTTTAATCACAGCGCTCACAGGGCACCATCTGAAGTTTCGTGTAAGTTATGATAGCGACAGTTTGCACGAAAATTGTATTTCCAGGCTTCATTGACTGGCTTAATGAGAATCTTTACGTGTCAGATATTAAATTAAGAAATTAAAGAGCTGTTTCGGTGTGTATAGACTCCTTCCCTCGCACTGAGCTGCTTCTTCCAGATCAATCAGGAACGCGCCTCTAGAAAAGATGGGAGAAGCCTTTGATTTTCTGTCACCGGGGAAGTGAATCTAATACGCCTTGGCACCTAATTCATGTTTTATTAAAAGGCATGAGGTGGATGCTGCCGGCCCCCGCCTCTGCCCGCTGCCCTCTCCCGGAGGAGGGAGCGGCCCCGGCGCCGCCACCCCCGGCTCTCGGCGCTGCCTGGCTGTCACACGTGTCCCAAATGCCACCAGGAGGTGCCAGGCACTGGCTGTGCTAGCCAGGGATTAAGGTCAGCTTGGAACAAGCCACGCTGGAATCAGCAGGTTGGAAAATATTGCTGCTCTCCTGTGTGGCATCCCTGCTTTGCTTCCTGTGCTGGCTGAGTTTGACCTGAATTCCCTGAGTCTCTTCCCTCTGATTTTGCTGGGAATGGGTACTCGGCCAGCTGGGAACTCCCCAGCTGGAATGGGGACGATGTCACAGGCATGGGGTGGCCAGAGGACATGGGGCAGGGCTGGGCATGGCCAGGCCCTGGGGCACGCTGAGCTGGATGGGGCAGAGAATCCCTGAATGCCACGGACACTGGAGATAAACACCTGGCACGGGGATGTGGAGAGTAACACTGAGATCAGGGAGCCCAGGGATCGATGTCCCAAGGTAGGGACAGCCAGGGACAGCAGGGATCAATGCCTCAGGTGGGGACAGCCAGGGACAGCAGGGATAAATGGCCCTGGATGGCCTCAGCCAGGGACACCAGGGATAAATGCCCCTGTTCAGAGGCACACAGGGACACTGGAGATAACCCCTGGAGCAGGGACATGCTGGGACAGTGCAGAGGAGTTGGGGACACCAGTCAGCTCAGTGAGAGTCCAGATGGGATGTGCCTGTGTTTCCTGATCCACCTGGACCCTGTCACTGAGCACCTTGGGGACACTTTGGTCCCAGAAGGGGGACAGGGTTATCAGGCTCTCTTGGATGAGCCCAAATCCCAGGTGCTCAGCCTGCCTGGATGGAATCCTGGCACTCTCCCAGTCCCCCCACCACATCTGCACCTTCCAAAGCCGAGGGTGAGGAGAGGGAGGTGTTGTTGTTCCAAATTATCTGTCAGGGCAGGAAACACCCCCCCTCTGGGCCCTGAGCATCACCACCCATCTTCTGCTCCCTGTGCCAGCCCTGGCTCCTCCTTGTGTGGGGCAACTTGGAGCAAACAGCTTCGACACAAATCTGAGCGGTGCCATCGCGTGCCGTGTCACCATCGACCCCCAGCCACACGGCCCCGCCACTCATTCAGGCTTTTCCACTTTTGATATTGCAATGGAGGGGATCAACCTCCCTGCAGTGCTGGGCTGGGCTCCCTGTGTGTCCCTGGGACCCCCTGTCCCTGCAGGAGCCTGGTCGCAGTGCCACCAGCCCTGTCCCCACTCTCTGTGTCCCTGCAGGAGCCTGCTCCGAGTGTCACCAGCCCTGTCCCCACTCTCTGTGTCCTTGCAGGAGCCTGCTCCGAGTGTCACCAGCCCTGTCCCCACTCTCTGTGTCCCTGCAGGAATATGGTCCCAGTGTCACCAGCCCTGTCCCTGCAGGAGCCTGCTCCCAGTGTCACCAGCCCTGTCCCCACTCTCTGTGTCCTTGCAGGAGCCTGCTCCGAGTGTCACCAGCCCTGTCCCCACGCTCTGTGTCCTTGCAGGAGCCTGCTCCGAGTGTCACCAGCCCTGTCCCCACTCTCTGTGTCCTTGCAGGAGCCTGGTCCCAGTGTCACCAGCCCTGTCCCCACTCTTTGTGTCCCTGCAGGAATCTGCTCCCAGTGTCACCATTCTCTCCCCACTCTCTGTGTCCCTGCAGGAGCCTGGTCGCAGTGCCACCAGCCCTGTCCCCACTCTCTGTGTCCCTGCAGGAATCTGCTCCCAGTGTCACCAGCCCTGTCCCTGCAGGAATCTGCTCCCAGTGTCACCAGCCCTGTCCCCACTCCCTGGGACCCCGGGCACCTGGTCCTGGTGCCACTCACAGCGTTGCTCCCACATCCTTTGGGGCACTTGTGGGTGCAAAGAGGGACGTGGGAGAAGCTGGAGCCGCCCTCCAACAAGGCCTGAGTGCCGGCTGCCTGCGGGGGTGATGCCCCGCGGCTCCGGGCCCAGCGGGAGCTCGGTGTCGCTGTCCCCAGGCTGGCCGCGGTGCCATCCCCGCCGTGCCAGCCCACCCCGGCAGCAGGCGCCCCGCCGGCCCTGCCTAAATGCTCATTAAAGGGATTTGCGGGGCTGCTGAGCCGGGCTCTAATCTGGCGCTTACCGCTCATTTGTGGCAGCGTCTCCGGCAGCCGGCAAAGGTCGTTGGGTGTTTAATTACGGGGAGAGAGCGGCGGGAGCAGCAGCAGCAGCTGCGGGCGGCCCGAGCGCTCCTAACGAGGGAGATGCTGTCTGCCCTGGGGACGCGAGCAGCGCTGTCACAGCGCCGTTGTCACCGCGGCCTTGTCGCAGCCAGCCAGGCAGCCAACCCCGCGGTGACCGCAGCTTTGCCTGGCATTGTCGCCGTCCTCGTCCTCCTCCTTTTGGCGGTGTCACGGCACTGCCCGGCTCGCCTCCTTCCTGCTCCTGCCGTGCTGTGTGAGACCGTGGCTGCCCGGCCTGGTGGATGGGACTGTGCTGTGCCAGGATCAGCAGGAGCTCAGCTGGGACAGGCCAGAATTCCCAGCTGGCACAACCCGGGGATGTGCTGATGCCTGCGGTGCCCGGGCAGGAGCCTGGGGTGCTCCCTGCCCCAGAGCCCTGGCCTGGGGAGGTGGTGGCTGTGCAGGGGGCGGGCTGGTAGTGCCTGCATGCAGCTCCCAGGGCTGAGCACCCCGGGGTGAGGGGTGTTCGAGCCCCTGGGGGTGTTTCCCGAGCGCCCCCATCCCACAGAGAATGTGTGGCTGTGTGCACAGACGGGGCTTGGATGGAGCTCTGAGCCACCTGGAATGGTGGAAAGGGTCCTGTCCGTGGCAGGGGGTGGAATGAGATGGGCTTTGAGGTCCTTTCCAGCCCGAGTCGCTCTGGGATTCCGTGATTTTACGATCCAGGCTGAATTCCAGGGGTACCCGCGCGTACCTCGCTCCGTGTGTGACCACCGAGCGCTTGTGCCACGCTGAGCCGTGGCGTGTCCGTGCTGCAGCCGAGGGCACGGCGGGGCTGACAGGGCTGCAGGGAGCGGTGGCAGCACCATGGGCTGCGGGAATGTCACCCGTGGTCCCTCCCCTGCGTG
Organism: Molothrus aeneus; assembly: GCF_037042795.1. Lineage (NCBI taxonomy): Eukaryota > Metazoa > Chordata > Aves > Passeriformes > Icteridae > Molothrus > Molothrus aeneus. The sequence goes on from NC_089660.1 coordinate 16,712,493, forward strand.
CGGAGCCACCCTCCCCGCGGGGTCATTAGCGGCTGTCACCTCCCGTGCTGACAGCTGCCACCAGCGCCTGACACCGCTCCGGGCTGCGGCGCTCTCCGAGTGACAGGAGGGGGCCGCGGATCGTGCTGTCACCTCTGTCCCGCTGCCCTGCCCGGGGGTGGCCGTGCAGCGCTCCCGCTGTCCCCCCGCTGTCCCCCCGCTGTCCCCAAGCGTGCAGGGGCTGCAAAGGCGCTGCCCTCCGCTGCCAGGGGTCCCCGCGGCGCTGGGGGTGCCCCCGGGGCTGGCTGCAGCCTGAGTGACAGCCTGTCGCGCTAATGAGCCGCTGCCAGGCCCCCGGCTGACACCCGCGGCCACCTCCTGGGGCCATCCCCAGGGCTCGCCACCGCCAGGCTCGGCCGGGGGGGCTCTGGGGGGTGACACTGATGCCGCCGTTTCTCCCGAACGTCGCTGGGAAGCTGCCTGGGTGTGCCTGAGCCCGGCAGGCTGAGGGTTCCAGGAGGTGCAGCCTGTGAGTGTGCAGGGGCTCAGCAGTGTCCCCTGCCTGTCCCCAGCCATCCTGGGCAGGGTGGAAGGAGCTGGAGACAGGCTGAGCCCAGCCAGGGCTACAGGTCATGGTGGGCACTGGGCACCCTGAGTGAGTCTGGGGCACAGCATCACCCTCCCACCGTTCCTGGAGCAGCCTCCTGCCTCAGATTATCCCTTCTGGAGCAGCCTCCTGCCTTGGCATGGCAGTTCTGGAGCATCCTCTGCCTCATTATCGCCATTTTTGGAGCATCCTCCTGCCTCAGTCCTTCCCTTCTAGAGCATCCCCTTGCCTCAGCATTTCTGGAGCATCCTCTGGTGTCAGCATCAGCATTTCTGGAGCATCCCCTGCCTTGGCATCTCCGTTTGTGGAGCATCCCCTGCTCAGTTCCTCATCACTGCAGCTGTGCCCAGTGTTGCAGTGTGAAGCAATATCCTGTTTTAGCTATCCCAGTTTCCCAGGTGTGCCAACCTCTCCCTTGCCCCTTTGCTAAGTCCCTCAATCTTAACATTCCAGCAAGGGCGTCGTCTGGTTGGTGCAGTTCAAAAGATGCTTCTCAGCCCTGGGGTCATTGGCCAGTCTCGGTGTCATTGTCCCCTGAGACTGCCCCCCTCCCACCTGGTTGGTGGCACACCTACCCCTTCCCCTCCCCCTTTCCCCGGGATTAAAAACACACGGGACCACGCAGTCTGGATTCTGTGGAGCTGTTACCAAGATTCAGAGATCTGTGACCATGGAATAAAACTCTGGATTAAACCCTCTGGCAGAATCAGTCTCCTTTTCCTCTTCACCTCGCCTAAAGCCTTTCCACCAGAGGTAAAAACTGAATTCCTGCTTGCCTGGACTTGTTCCACGTGCCAGCTGCAACATCCAGCCAGCCAGGGGTGTCTCTGAGGTGAAAACACCACAGTGGCCGCCTCTGGTCAAGCAGCAAGGGCCAGAGGAGCCCAGGCACGTCCCACCCGGTGATTTTGGGATCTATTCCAATCACCACAGTGCCAGTTCCAGCTCCCAGCCCCATCCTTTTCACCATGAGAGTGCTCATCCCGTGTTTCCCTGTCTCCCATCTCTCTCCCTTCCTCCCACGTCTCGCTGGCTCCCTTGAAGCCTCACATGCCTAATCCTCTTGTTAGCCTCTCCCTTCATCTAAAACCAATATGCAGCTGAATGCTGGAGATAATTAATTGATCAATTAGATAGAGAACTGCCTGTGCTCGTGGCACTGAGCACACGGAGGAGGGGGGGCTGTGCCAGCAGACCTGGCAGTGCCCACGCCTCAGTGAGGGAGAGCTGTGCCCACCCTGGGTGTGCTTGGTGTCCCCAGTGGAGGGGACAGGCCACCAGCCAAGGTGACCACGCATGCAGGTGATCCCTGTGCCACATACACCGTGTGACACAGGGACCCCAAAGCTGGGAGGGTGTAAGTGCTCCAAATCCTGCCCAGGGGGATTCTTCACCCTGGCATCCCCAGCACTCCACTCATCCTGTCTGTGCCAGGGTGCCCCCAACCACCCCAGAGCACACTGGGGGGTGCTGAGCACCTGGAGGGGTCCCAGCTGTCAGGGTGGGGGTCCCAGTGGTCAGGGTGGGGGTCCCAGCTGTCACAGTGGGGTCCCAGTGGTCAGGATGGGGGTCACAGTGGTCAGGATGGGGGTTCCAGCTGTCACAGAGGGGTCCCAATGGTCAGGATGGGGGTCACAGTGGTCAGGGTGGGGGTCCCAGCTGTCAGGGTGGGGGTCCCAGTGGTCAGGGTGGGGTCCCAGCTGTCACAGTGGGGTCCCAGTGGTCAGGATGGGGGTCACAGTGGTCAGGATGGGGGTTCCAGCTGTCACAGAGGGGTCCCAATGGTCAGGATGGGGGTCACAGTGGTCAGGGTGGGGGTCCCAGCTGTCACAGAGGGGTCCCAGTGGTCAGGGTGGGGTCCCAGCTGTCACAGAGGGGTCCCAGTGGTCAGGATGGGGTCCCAGCTGTCACAGAGGGGTCCCAGCAGCCCGAGGGGGGCTGCCAGGGAGGCAGGGTGCCGCAGGGATGTAAATAATGCAGCAAACCCATGTCTGCCAACCCCCTCCTCCCCGAGCTTTGAAAAGCAACACATTACCCTGATCTCCAGACATGAGTTTTTGTCACCAAACAGGGTGATGAGGAGACTTTGAAGCAAATACAAACACCGGGAAAGGGAATACATAAGAAGAGAGTCGCGTGTTCTCTTCAGAAAACAATTGCGGTGTCAACTGCACGGAGCAGCTCCGCGGAGGGGGAGCTGCTAAGCACGAACTGACAGCCCCAAACGCTAGGAATTATCATCCAGAGAGCAAAACCATCCCTCTGTGACAGGGCTGCAGCATCTTCCCCTTTCCAGGTCACACAGGATACCCCTTCCCCCCTCTCCTGGCTCTGTGTGCTCCTGCTTGTGCCCCAGTGCGGTGGCATCGCTGTCCCAGCTGGGGACAGATCCTCTCCAGTCCCTCCTGTGCTTTGTCACCTGCATGCACAGGCCTGTCCTGCACCCTGCAGGCTGGCACACCTTGCACAAGCACTCACACCTTGCCCAGGGCACTGTCACCCTCCACAGTGCCACCCCACACACCTCCCATCATCTCATTCCCATGGGTGCTCTCACATCCCCGTGGTCCTGCACTGCCCCACCTGTGTGTCCCTTTCTCCCTGACACCCTCCCTGGAGCTCCCAAAATAACATTTACCTGTGTGTGGAGGTAAAGGCAGAGCTCTTGATAGCCTGGGAGATGGTTTCACCCCATGGCAGGGCCCTCTCTCCATCTGGGTTTCACCTGGGCATTTGAGATGGGAATTTGGTCAGGATTTGGGGCTCTGTCCTTGAGCCAGGCCCTGCACTGGGGGGTTCAGGACAGCCCCTGGGAGCTCAGCTTGGGATTCTGCCCCTTCACCCCCTTTGGGTGCCAGTGCCAGGCTGTGCCCGGCTTGTTCCTTGGTGTGGGGACCCCGAGGATGTCAGGGCACAGGTGGCACCTTTGTGCAGCACACAGGCACTGCCTTGCCTGGAGATGCACCTGCACTGGTGCCCTGCGTGTGCACCTGCACCCCCTGCACGCTCAGCACGTGAGCACCCAGCCCTGCACGAGCACTCCCACCCTGCTCACACTCATCCCTGTATGAGCAATCCTATCCTGCTCACACTCATCCCTCTGTGAGCACTCCTATCCTGCTCACACTCATCCCTGTATGAGCAATCCTGTCCTGTTCACACTCATCCCTGTATGAGCAATCCTATCCTGCTCACACTCATCCCTCTGTGAGCAACCCTATCCTGCTCACACTCATCCCTGCATGAGCAATCCTATCCTGCTCACACTCATCCCTGCATGAGCAATCCCACCCTGCTCACACTCATCCCTTCATGAGCAATCTTATCCTGCTCACACTCATCCCTCTGTGAGCAATCCTATCCTGCTCACACTCATCCCTGCACGAGCACTCCCACCCTGCCCACACTCATCCCTGTATGAGCAATCCTATCCTGCTCACACTCATCCCTGCATGAGCAAATCCAACAGCTCACACTCATCCCTGCACAAATATTCCCACCCTGCTCACACTCACTGTGAACCCCCCCTGGCCCTGCATGCCTTGCACGCTCACTCAGCCCTGCACAGCCCTCACCTCCCAGGCCCTGCACTCCCCTTTCAGGCACACCCTCTGTGCCCTCTCCCAGCCCCCTGCCCTGCCAGCCCCTCTCTGTGTGCCCAGAGCCAGCGCCCCGATGCCCCCTGCCCGTGCCATTCCTCGTGCCTGGCACACGTGTGTCCCAGCCCATGACTGTGGAGCTCCCTGGCATGATCCCAAACCTGCTCCTTCCCACCCCTGTGGCTCCAGGCACTTCTCACCCCTTCCTGCACCGCTGGACCCCAAACCTTGCTTGGCCCCCACCCACGCCATGCTGGGCACTCTGCTCATTCCCCCACAGCCCTGGGACACCTCTCCACATTCCCTCCTCCCTGCTCTGCTCGTCTCTCATCCATCCATCCATCCATCCATCCATCCATCCATCCATCCATCCATCCATCCATCCATCCATCCATCCATCCATCCATCCATCCATCCATCCACCCGCCCGTCTCCTGACACCTTCCCGCGCCCGGTGCCGTCTCCCTTCTCCTCCTCTTTATCTCTGGCTCCCAGCTGCTCCTGGCCCCTCCCTGCTGCTCCCTCCATCCCTCCTCTCCCATCCCTCGCTCCCGCCGCGGTTATCGCTCCCTCGCACACATCCCTCCTCCCTCCCTCCTTCTCCTCATCCCTTCTCCCTGCTCTCCCCCCCGCTCATCCCTCCATCCCCGCATCCCATCCCTCTCCATGTCCGGTCTCGGGGCCGCCACCCCGCCCTCCCGGCCGCGTCCCGGCGTCCCCAGGCTCACGTGTCCCCTCGGTGTCCCCGCCGTGCCCCGTTTTTCAGCCTTTAAAGTTTCAATCAGGCTCGGCTGGGAGAGGCGGGGAAGGCAGCGCCTCCCGCTCCCAGCCCCGCGACGCCGCGCTGCCACTCTGAGTGCTCCCGCCTTATAAATTTTACATTATTACCCTCTTTAAAGTATATAAAATAACTATTCATAAATTATTGAGGGGAAATTTAAAATACTACAAATGTTTATAAATGTTTATCAAGAGGTCTTCAGAAGTGAGCGAGCGGAGCCTGAGTGACTTCCCACGGCTGGCAGGAGCACGGCAGCGGCCCGGCCCCGCCGAGGGGGGATTTTGGGAGAGCCCCCAGCAGGAGACTCCGGCAGCCTCGTTAATTCCCGTCCCCGTGGGTGGTGAGGAACAAATTCCCCTCCCTGCTCTGTGTCTGGGTGCCAGCCGGGCTCCGTGTGCGGGCGGCCCCATCGCCTGCTCTGGTGTGGTGCCACCCTGGGGCTGGCCCTGGGCACGGACAGATGGCCCCTGCTGCTGGGGACATGTCCTACCCTGTTGGGGACATGTCCTACCCTGTTGGGGACATGTCCTGTCCTGCTGGGAACATGTCCTGTCCTGCTGGGAACATGTCCTGCCCTGCTGGGAACGTGTCCTACCCTGTTGGAGACGTGTCCTACCCTGTTGGGGACATGTCCTGTCCTGCTGGGGACATGTCCTGTCCTGCTGGGAACGTGTCCTGCCCTGCTGGGGACATGTCCTGCCCTGCTGGGGACCTGTCCTGCCCTGCTGGGGACGTGTTCTACCCTGCTGGGGACATGTCCTGCCCTGCTGGGGACGTGTTCTACCCTGCTGGGGACATGTCCTGCCCTGCTGGGACATGTCCTGCCCTGCTGGGGATGTGTCCTGCCCTGCTGGGGACGTGTCCTGCCCTGCTGGGGACATGTCCTGCCCTGCTGGGACATGACCTGACCCACTGGGGACACATTTTGACACACCAGGGACACATCCTGAGACACCAGGACAGGTCCCAACTCACCTGGGACAGGTCCTGATGCACCAGAGACACGTCCTGACACACCAGGGACAGGTTCTGCCCTGCTGGGAACGTGTCCTGCCCTTCTGGGGACATGTCCTGCCCTGCTGGGACACAGCCTGACCCACTGGGGACACAGCCTGACCCACTGGGGACATGCCCTTTCCTACTGGGGCAGCGTCCTGCCCAGCCTGGGGGGATGTCCTGCCCCACTGGGGCTGTGTCCTGTCCCCCAGGCTGGCCCAGTGTCCCCAGTGAGGCACAGAGGGGCACACAAGCCCTGTGCCCATGCAGTGCCAGCTGGCTCAGCCTTGGCACAGCTGTGGGCACTGCTTGGCAGGGCTGCTGCCTGCTGGGAGCAGGGACAGGTGGCACAGAGAGGAATAACCACAGCCCTGGAGTAACCGTGGCACAGCCATGGCACAGATATGGCACAGGCCTGACACAGGGGTGGCACCTTCCTGGAATAACTGTGGCACAGATATGGCATGGATCTGACACAGGGCTGGCACATTTCTGGAATAACTGTGGCACAGCCATGGCACAGATATGGCACAGGTCTGAAACAGGGGTGGCACATTCCTGGAATAACTGTGGCACAGCCATGGCACATCTCTGGCACAGCCATGGCACATCTCTGGCATGACCATGGCACATCTCTGGCACAGCCATGGCACATCTCTGGCACTCTGACCAGCATGGCAAAGCCCCTGCACAGGGATCCTGCCCATCCTCTGCTCCTCTTCTCAAAGCAATCCAGAACCCAGGGCTCACCCACAGCCAGGGAGCTGCCAGGGCAGGACCTTGCCCCGTGCCCAGGGACAGCCGTGTCCCCATGCTCATCCCAGCTGTGCACAGCCCACCCCGCACGACACGGCCACCAGGGCCACTGGGGAGGGACAAATGCCCGGAGTGGAGGCTGCGGGAAGGGCAGCAGCGCCCGCAGCCCGTGCCCACCACGGGGTGGCAAAGGAGCTCTGCCGAAGGCCGGAGCAGGGGCCGGGCTGGATGCTCCGCGATCCCAACGAGAGCCGCCTGCAGGGAATGTGTTTAAAGCGGCGGCTGATTGGGGTAATCATGGGAGCAGGGAGTGCATTAGCTGGGAAGGCTTATAAAGGGAAATTAAAATAAAATTGGATGTGACAGAAAAGTACATGGAAAATTAGGATAAGAATATGAATATTTATGGCTGCGGGAGCACGCCTGGGGAAAGCGCTCCTGTGCTCCAGGCCACCCTCCCTGTCCCTGCCGCGGGGCTGGGGCGGCTCCTGGGGGTGGCACCTGGCTGCGGGGCTGGGGACAGCCCTGGGGACACTCTGCGCTCAGCCCTCGGTCACCGCTGGTCACCGTCGGTCCCCACTGCCTCGCCATGGCAGGGATTTGGGGTGACAGAGGCAGTGCCACCCCCCTTGCCCTGCCACATCACCCGGGGGTGTCAGCAGGGCTGGCCCGTGCCAGCGTTGCTGGTGGCACCGTGCAGGACCACGCAGCTGCCGTGGCGGCACGGGGACAGGACAGACACAGGCGGTGGCAGAGAGCGGGGGTGGCACCGCCGAGGCTGCTCCTGCAGGAATCAGGGCACAGGGACAGAGCCCGGGCTGCCAGGGTGGCAGGGCACCGCTGTCCCTGTGCAAAGCGCCACCACCCTGCTGGGGACAGCGGCAGCGCCCCCTCCCCAGCCAGAGCCCCGCCTGCCCGCCGGACCCGGGGGCCGCCATCCCCCTGTCCCCTCCCGCTGTCACACTTAGAAGCCATTAAAATAATTGAACGCTTTAAATATTCAGCGCTCGGCTTAAATATTCATCAGCGAAGTTCTTGTGATTGCTGAGCTGCATCAGCACGGGCTGGGGGATGGCTCCTCTCAGCAGAGCCCCCCCGGGCCCCCCTGGCACAGCCCTGTGCCCCCAGGCTCACGTGGGCACGCACAGCCCTGCACGCGTGTGGCACACATGGACACGTCCCTGGAGACCCAGGGCAGTGGGGCTGGGCTCTGGGGACATTGAGGGGGCCCCTCTGGGGATGGCTGTGCCCCACACCCAGCTGGGGTGCCCCGCTGAGGCTGTGGAGGCTCTCAGTGCCCTGGGCATGGGAGGAGGGTGGGTTTGCAGATCCACCCAGCTGGGCCCATCCTCGCCCTTCCCAGGTGCCCACGGTGCCCTGAGGCTGCTGGAGGTGCTCTCCTCCAGCTCTGTAGCTGTGGCACCACCAGCTGTGTGCCAGGGGGCTGGCAGGGGTGTGGAATCCCAGCAGGGTTTGGGTGGGAAGGATCTTAAAGCCCATCCCATCCCATCCCATCCCATCCCATCCCATCCCATCCCATCCCATCCCATCCCATCCCATCCCATCCCATCCCACCCCATCCCATCCCACCCCACCCCTGCCATGGCAGGGACACCTCCCACTGTCCCAGGCTGCTCCAGCCTGGCCTTGGGCACTGCCAGGGATCCAGGGGCAGCCCCAGCTGCTCTGGGCACCCTGTGCCAGGGCCTGCCCACCCTCACAGGGAACAATTCCTGATTCCCAATATCCCATCCATCCCTGCCCTCTGGCAGTGGGAGCCATTCTCTGTGTCCTGTCCCTCCATCCCTTGTCCCCAGTCCCTCTCCAGCTCTCCTGGAGCCCCTTCAGGCCCTGGAAGGGGCTCTGAGCTCTCCCTGGAGCCTTCTCCTCTCCAGGGGAGCACCCCCAGCTCTCCCAGCCTGGCTCCAGATCAGAGCTACTCCAGCTCTTAGAATATCTCTGTGGCCTCCTCTGGGTTCACCAGCAGCTCCATGTCTTTCCTGGAGGCAGCTGTGCAGGTGGGCTCTCCTGAGGGCAGAGCAGAGGGGGGGGAATCCTTTCCCTTGACCCCCTGCTCCTGTTTGGATGCAGCCCAGGATGAGCCCAGTTTCAGCCATGGCCCCCTGCCCTTGGCCCTTCACCCATGGCCAGAACTGGGGTGGGGAGCACCAGTGGGGCACCCCTTGCAGAGCTGGGGGCCCGAGTGGGACCCAAGAGCACAAAGAGCTCTGCTCCATACTGGGAGTCTCAATCTCCTCATCTTCTGCTGGTTTGACAGCACCTGGAGGAATCTTCCATCAGGAGACTGAGGATCTCTGCTCCACACCTCTGAGAGAAGAGCAGGGGAGGAGAACGGAGAGCTGACATCACCCATGGCTGGGAGCAAGGGGTGCCTTGGAAACAACTTGCCAGGGGCAGTGAAACCAGAGGAATGAAACCAGAGCCAACACCTGCTTTAGGAGGATTTTCCTACTCCTTCACCAAGGTGGGAGCCTGCAGGGAGCTCACACATCCCCAGCAAGGCACCACCTGCCCCTGTGGAGCGTGGGGAGGTGTGGGATTCACAGTCTCTGAACCTGAGAGAAACAGAGAAAAGAATGATCCAAACAATTCTCATCCTCTGGGCCTGTGTTGTGCCAAGGTAGAATGTAATATGGAGTTTTTTACCCAAAGTGATGGTGTTTGGTTTCCTTGGCCTGTCAGGGCCAGGTGTGTGTGTGTGTGTGTGTCTGTGTGTGTCAGGACTGTCACTGACAGTCATGAGATTCAGAGCAGTTGAGGGCAGTTGAGTGCTTGGCAGATTCAGTTTAGATATAGAATAATATAGTTAGATATAATATTTTAATAATAATAAATAATATAATAATTTAATATAATACTTTAGATATAGAATAATATAGATATAGAATAATATTATAATATAGAATACTATAATATATATTATTTATATATAATATAGTGTAATGTAATATAATGTAATATAATATAATGTAATAATATAATATAATATAATATAATATAATATAATATAATATAATATAATATAATATAATATAATATAATATAATATAATATAATATAATATAATATAATATAATATAATATAATATAATATAATATAATATAATGTAATATATAGAATAGTATAATATATATTATATATAGAATATAATAAAATAGTATAATATAGTATAATATAGTATAATAAAGTAATTAATTAGCCTCCTGATAAGATGGAGTCCTCCTCATCATTCCTCCAAGACTTTGGGCAAAAATATTTCCTGTAGTGAGGAGCAGGAGCTGGTGCTGAGCACCTCCAGGACATGGGGACCAACCCCACCAGGTGCAGCCTCACTCAGGGAGGCCCTGCAGAGCCCAGAGCCCTGTGGGGTGAATCCTGCAATCCCAGCCCTCACTCTGGGGGTTGTTGGTTGGTAAAATCTTCTTTCCTCTGTGCCAGTGCTGGTTTTCCCCGTGGCAGAGCTGGCAGGGTGGATGTTCCGTGTGGGCACTGGCACCTGGCACATCCCATGGGTGCTGGCACTGCCAGGAGGGGTTTGGGGGGGTCCCAGCCCCGGGCTCTGCCCCCTGCTCGTGGCACAGCCCAGAGGAGCTGAGCAGGGCTGGCTGTGGCCCTGCACGGCTGCTGAGCACTGGGAAGGAGTCGCTGGTTTATCTGATATGATTTAATCAGCCCTATAATTAGATTAATTTGTTGATTTGATAGCAACCCATTTCTCGCTGTTAGATTTGTTTATGTGTGTTTTATGCTCCAGTTTGGAAATAAAATAGGAACTGAGGAGGTGGGAAAAATCCCTCAGAATGCCCATGCTCTGACCCCATGGATGCAAGGCTGGTTGTGGGCATCCAGGGATCCCTGTATGGGATGGGGATGGGGATGCGCAGCTGCAGGGAGCAGCCTGGCACGGGCTGGGTACCCAGGATGGTCCTGGTCCCACTCCAGCCACCTCCCCCCATCCTAATGTTAAAAAGGAAAAATCACCCCAAAGTGGTTCAGGGTGCAGCACAGGGGCTGTGGAGTGCTGCAAACCAGAGGATGTTTGGCAAGGCAGGGGGCAGAGAGAGCTTTGCAAAGGCTTTGCCCCCTCCTCTGGGCTCAGCTTGGCCTGGCAGGGCACGGTCTGGCATGGCAGAGCCTGGCACAGCATGGCCTGGCAGGCAGCAGCTGCTGCTGATGGATGGGGATGGACACGGAACTCACGGTGCCTTCGGGAACAGCCTGTGCCAGCCCAGCCCTGCCCTGCCTGTCCCCAGCCCTGCCTGTCCCCAGCCCTGCCCCTGGAGCAGCACCAGGGCACCCACAGGGCCAGGATGATTCCCAGTCTCATCCCCTCCCCGCTGCTCCCCGCGGATCTGGCAGGACGGGAGGTGTCACCTCGCCCAAGGTGGCGGCTGGCATCGCCAGGTGCTGGGGACAGCCGTGTCACCTCCTGCCCCCGCCTCCCCTGCAGGTGATGCCTTCACCAGCGCGCCATCCCCCGTGCCAGGCTGGCAGCCGGGCTGAATAATCCCAATTAAATCTGGGATCGGGGGGGCTGCGGGCAGGGGAGGCGGGAGGGCTCGGGCAGCAGCGAGCGCCGGGGTTTGCGGAGCAGCCGGAGCGGGGAGCGCTTTGATGGGCAGCTCCTTTGATCAGAGATCTGAATGCAGCCCTCACGTTTCCCCGTGTGAGCCCGCCGCCTAATTACCACATGGCAGGGCCGCTCCGAGCCCTCGGCACGTTGCTGGAATAGATTTCCCCGGTCCAGCCTGGAGAAGGACATCGATCCTGCCCACAGCCGCAGGCTCATGCTAAACATTGCATCCTATCGATTTTTTCCTCCCCCCCTTTTCCCCTTTTTTTTTCCTTTTTCTTTTTCTTTTTTTTTTTTTTAATAAGAATTTTCTTTATTTTCATTAAATCATTAATCAGGGAGAAATCTACATTTTTATCATTTCTATGGCTGGAGAGGAAGAGAGGAAAGTTATATTGCCATAGAAACCGTTCCCTACCATTCTCAGCCTCCGAGCAGTCCCTCTTGTGCTGTCTCTTGTCAAAAGGCGTAATTGTTGCTCCTGATCTTCACTGCTCAATTAGCAGTGATGTCTCCCTTCAAGTTAATTGCTGGAGATGGGAGGAAGTAGGACAAATGTAACCTTTTAGATGAAAAGATCTCTCCCCCCTCCCCGCTCCTTCCCCGCCTTTCTTTGCTCGCAGGCACTCAGGGCCCCTCTGCAATGAGCCGTGCTGGGGGAGCCCCCCTGGCCTGGGCATCTTCCACCCATCCCTGCTCCCTTCTGGAGACCCCTCTCCTCATCCCTCATCCATGGCAGGACCCCTCTGGGTCCTCCCTCTGCCTCTGACAGGTGCTCAGCACCAGCCCAGCCTCTCCCCTGTCACCTCCATGAGTTCAGCCTCACCCAGCTCAGCCTCACACCAGTTCAGCCTCACACCAGCTCAGCCTCTCCCCTGTCACCTCCATGAGTTCAGTCTCACCCAGCTCAGCCTCACACAGTTCAGCCTCTCCCCTGTCACCTCCATGAGTTCAGCCTCACACCAGTTCAGCCTCACCCAGCTCAGCCTCACACTGTTCAGCCTCACACCAGCTCAGCCTCTCCCCTGTCACCTCCACACCACCGGTGTCACCTCCTGAGCTGGGACAGCCTCCCTGGACTCTCCAGGGCTGCCATGGGCCTTCTCCAGGCCTGGTTCAGCTCCCATGGCACCGTCCCACGCTGCAGCACAGCTTGTCTCTTGGGGTCCAGGGGCAGGGGGACCCCAGGACTAAAAACCAGTGACAAAACTGGGCTGAGGGCGAAGGGTGGAGGCGGAGAAACAAGCGGGAAGGTTTCACCCTGCAGCTCACAAACCTGTCTGATGGGAGCAGGGACCGAGGCCAGCAGGGGGAGGGCTCAGTGCTGCCTGGACAGAGGGTTTGTCACCCTCAGGGATGGCAGACGAGCCAGACAATCCATTAAGGAGAGGAGAAGTGTGGCAGCTGCCTGGACCTTGGCAGGCTGAAGAGGAGCCCTTAGACACTGACTGGAGTGTCTGCAAGACACAAATCACCCAGGCCAGGCACGGTGAGCAGGGCACAGACCTGGTGGCACTGCCAGGTGTGTGGGCATGGGGACAGGCAGCGCCAGGGGTGGGGACAAGACAGCCTGGTCAAACCTGGGGCACAGGACCCCCTCCTTGTGCCAGGTCAGGAAACAAATGAGCCCTTGAAGCTCAGGATGGAGGGGAGGGCAATGTGGATGCCCAGAGGATGGAGGGTGTGGGGGCACCCAAAGGGCTGTGTGACAGCTGGGAGCTGGACACAAGGGAAGGAGGTGTCACCACCCATGGGTGACTCTGGAGCACCCTGGAAGGCACCAAGAAGGTCCAGGGCAGGTCCAGACTGACATGAGAAGAGCTGATGATGTCTCCTGACAGCCATAGAATCAGGGAACTATGGAATAGTTTGGGCTGGGAGAGACCTTAAAGCCCATCCAGTGCCACCCCCAGCCAAGGGCAGGGACAATTCCACCATCCCAGGGAGTTCCAGCCTGGCCTTGGGCACTGCCAGGGATCCAGGGGCAGCCACAGCTGCTCTGGGCACCTGTGCCAGGGCCTGCCCATCCTCTGGGTATAGAAGGTGTCACCAATGTCCTCAGACACCTCAACATCTCCCCTGCAAGGACCCTGCTGCTCCCAACAGAGCAGGGGCAGGGAGAGCCCTCAGATCCCACCCTGCTCTGCCTGAGCTGCATCCCAGGAGGGTCCCTTTATTTATTTTCATTAAATCATTAATCAGGGAGAAATCTACATTTCTCCCTGGGACCAGGGCTGCAGGGCCAGGGCTGAGGGGTCTGTGTGGATGGGGCCTCTCATCCAAGCTCTTTTTTAGGCAGTGCTGTTCCAAGGGCCAGATCCAAGCAGAACCTCTGCTGGAAACACCCCAGGGATGCTCTGAGGAGCACCCACGCCACTCCCAGATCTGGAGCTGAGCTGGGGCAGACCCACCTCCTTCAGCAGGCCCAGGAGGCTGAGCCAGAGCTGCTCAGCACAGCCAGCCCTTGTTAAAGCCCAGCCTCGCTGCTGCTCAGTGAATCTGTGAGAGGACCCTGCTGAGAGGCCAGCAGGGCATGGCCAGCTCTGCTCTGCTCTTGGGGTTCCCCCAGCCCCAGGCTGGTTGCTGTTGGGATAGATTTATCAGGGAATGATGGAATATCCTGAGCTGGAAGGGACCCACAAGGATTGCTGAGTCCAGCTCCTGTCCCTGCCCAGATGCCCCAACAATCCCCCCTGGGCATTCCTGAGAGCATTGTTCAAACACTCCTGGAGCTCTGGCAGCCTCGGGGCCGTGCCCATTCCCTGGGCAGCCTGGGCAGTGCCCAGCACCCTCTGGGGGAGGAACCTTTCCCTGGTGTCCATCCCAACACGCCTGGCCCAGCCCCAGCCGTTCCCAGGTGCTGTCCCTGTCCCAGGGCCGAGCTCAGGGCTGTGCCTGCTCTGCCCCTCAGGAGCTGCAGTTGTGGTTGGGATGGAGCTGTGAGGGTGAGAAACTGGAAGCAGGGGGAGCCCTCACCCTGAGGTGCTGGCAAGGGCCGTGGACAGCGCTGCTCACAGCCCGAGCTGGGCAGGAGCTGCCCTCAGAGCCATGGCCCCAGAGCTGGTGGCCTTGGCTGATTGTCCCCTTCTGCCCAGTCTGCCAGTCATTCCTCATTTCCTTGCACAGAGTGGGACTGGGGGAGCCAATCTCCCAAATGTATCCATGTGTGACCGTGTTCACAGGGGTCTGAGGATGAGGGAAGAGATGAGGATCTGACTCCATGTTTCACAAGGCTTGATTTATTATTTTATGATATATATTACATTAAAATGATACTAAAAGAATAGAAGAAAGGATTTCATCAGAAGGCCAAGAGTAGAATAGGAAAGAAATGATAACGAAGGTTTGTGGCTTGGGCTCTGTGTCTGAGCCAGCTGACTGTGATTGGCCATGAATTAGAAACAACTACATGAGCCCAATCCCAGATGCACCTGTTGCATTCCACAGCAGCAGATAACCATTGGTTACATTTTGTTCCTGAGGCCTCTCAGCTTCTCAGGAGGAAAAATCCTAAAGAAAAGCTTTTTCATAAGAGATGTCTGTGACAGACCTGAGTGACTCTCCTGGCTCCTGTCACTCCCTGGATTGCTGAGCACATCCACCCTTGGCCCCTGCTCCGGGGCCATCCCCTCCTGCCCAACCCTCAGCCACCATCTCTGGGCCTGGGCACTGCTGTCCTGAGCAAACCCTGCTCTGGGGCTGCCTGTCCTGGCTCCTCCTGCTCCAAACCCACCCCAGCACCCTGCCCCAGCCCCCAAACGGGGCCACCTCCCCAACACTGCCCTGGCCATAGATGCACCTTCTCTAATGCTTGGGTTGCTCCTCCTGCAATGCTTGGGAAGCTCTGGAAGGCCTTTAAACCAGGATAAACCCACCAGGTGAGGCTGAAAGCGACATTTTGGGGCTGAGCACATGGAGGAATCACTCGAGGACGCTTCCCTGTCTCCGGAAGGTGCCGAGGAGCAATGAATGAGGAGCAATCGGCACCGGGGCTGCGCTCCCGCTTCCCTCCCGCGGGATGCAAACAAGCCCTTAACATTTCAGCGAGAGGCTCCTCTTGTGGGGCGCCCAGAGCTCCTCCAGAGCCCCTGCTGGCCGCCGCTCTCCTCGGGAACGCGGCAGGACGGGTGAGAGCCCCCGGGGGCTCCGGGCAGCTCCGTGTCCCCCTGGAGGCGGAGAGGGGACAGGGGTGCCCCATCCCTGCCCCCAGCCCCCGGCTCCGGCTGCAATTAAAGCTCACCCCGAACGCTGCATGAATGTCAGGTTTGCATCTCATTTCCCCAGCGCCAGGTAAGGAGGGGCCGGCAGGCTTGGAGAAGGATCACACGTGGCAGCTTTTAATAGAAACCCGCCCGCCTGTCACTGGCGGCTCATCATCCCTCTTGAAACGGTTGCTAATTACCAAGGAGCCGTGTTTGTGTTTCGGGTGTGACGTTCCCCTCTGCAGCCCCGCTCCCCCCGCTCCTGCTCGGCTCCCGGGGGCGCCGGGGGGTGGGAGCTGCAGGGTGGGCTCCAGGGGGCTCTAAGGACACGGATCCTTCAGGGATGGACTCAGGGCTGGCTGGAAAATGGCTCCCTCCAATGCTCTCTCTCCTCCCTTCCCATTTTCCGTGAAGGACAATTCCTTTGGAATTGTTAAAGCTGATGAGCTGGAACTTTGGGATCAATCCTGCCACCCCCTCCCATCCCGGTGATGCTCTGCTGGACCAGGACAGCCCTGGCACCAGCTGAGGCCCAGGATCAGCCTGCCCCATGCCATTGTCCCCTCAGAGCCCTGCCATGGCTGTGCCCAAGCTCCTGAGGACACTGTGACCCGTGGTGGCACCAGCAGCTCCTCTCCTCTCCTCTCCTCTCCTCTCCTCTCCTCTCCTCTCCTCTCCTCTCCTCTCCTCTCCTCTCCTCTCCTCTCCTCTCCTCTCCTCTCCTCTCCTCTCCTCTCCTCTCCTCTCCTCTCCTCTCCTCTCCTCTCCTCTCCCAGCTGCTCCCCAGGGCTGTGCCAGCTTTTTCTCCCTGGCTGAGGGGGTCCTGCTGCAGGGATGCTCTGTGGGGACTGACAGAGCCAATCCTCAGGGCTCTGACCCCAAGGCACCTCTCCTTCACCTCTCAGCCGGGTTTGGGAGCCCTCCTGGGGCAGAATGAGCCAAGGGGCTGAGGAGAGGCATTGGAGGGGGAAAGAAGGGTTGGGAAAAGAGCTGGAGCTGTTCCAGAGGTGTCCCAGGGCTCCACCACTGGGTCTCCCACACCCTGGGCCCCTCCTTGTGCCCAGTTTAATGTGGCAGTGAGTGCTGGAGCATCCCCACATGGAAATACGACACTGGAGAGGGGCTGGGGAGAAGAACTCTTTGCTGAGTCCAGTTCCAACCATTCCCAGTGCAGGGATGACCCTTGGGATGCCCCAAAGTGGGGGATCCCTGTGAGGGCTCCTTGTGCTCAGCTCCCTGCTCCCCTGCAGGTCCCAGCTGGGTGCAGAGCCCGGGGTTCTCCCTCACTCTGGGGGCTCAGGAGGGCTCCTGTATCCCCGTGAAATCCCTTCCCTCCTCCTCCCAGCAGCACAGGGATGGTGGTGGGGTGGGAGAAGGGCGGGACCTGTACGGGAGACCACAGGATTTACCCAACCCAGCTCCAAAGGCTGAGGGAGAGGGGCCCTGCTGGAGAGGGACCAAGGCAGGAGCCTCGCTGGCTGGGGAGAGGCTCGGCAGGGGCATCCCGAAGCAGGCAGCGCCCCCGGGGCTGGGAGAGGCTCGGGAAGGGCATCCCGAGGCAGGCAGTGCCCCCAGGGCTGGGAGAGGCCCGGGAAGGGCATCCCGAGGCAGGCAGTGCCCCCAGGGCTGGGAGAGGCCCGGGAAGGGCATCCCGAGGCAGGCAGCGCCCCCGGGGCTGGGAGAGGCCCGGGAAGGGCATCCCGAGGCAGGCAGTGCCCCCGGGGCTGGCCGGCCCCGCTGCCACCCGGCTGAGTGACAGCTCCCAGCCCCCAGCCCAGCTCCCCCCTTGTCAATCCACTGGGGAATTATTTATCCTGACAATAGCAATTGTCTGCACGGGCCCTTCCCCCTCTCCAGCACCTACCCCAACAAAGGAAATCATCCTGATATGAAAGGGAAAATTAAATTACCCCAATAAAGACTTAGCGCTGCTTTAATGACATCACCAGACTCAGGCGCTAATTAGCTGAGTACAAAGGAAAGCTAAATGTGAAAACGTGAATTTCTGTTCCCTTTTCTCCTGTCGTGCAGCCTCGGGAGTGGGAGTGTTGGCAGGCATGGCAGCAGGAGCTGCTCCCGCCCGGCCGGGCGGCTGCTGGTGTGTGCCAGGCTCTGGGCACTGCCCCTGCCGAGGGGAGAGAGCTCCAGGAGCTTTTGGGAGAGCAGCTGGGCCCATCTGGACCCAGCCAGGGATGCCCGGGCTGCCCGTGCCTGGATCCTGCTCGCTGCCATCACCTCCGTGCTTGAATCGCCGAACTCAGGTGCCTGCACACCTCACAAAAGCTCACACACAGCTCACACCGTGCCCAGCCCCGTGCCCGAGGACCCTGTCCTTGCTCTGGGCCAGCATCGGCTGTGGGGGCATGTCCCCAATCCGTCTGCATGGCCCTGGCACTGCCACAGTGCCAGCACCTCTCCCGGGCTGTGTCACCCGGCCCCCTCCCTGCAGCTCAGCCATTTCTGGTTGCTGCTCCCAGCTCAGGCCACCTCCTGTGCTGTGTCCCTGCTGTGGCTGCAGCCCCTGGCCTGCGGGTGGCCCTGGGGCCGGGATCCTGCTGGGCATGGCCTGACCTGAGCCTGGATCCTGCTGGGCAAGGACTGACCTGAGCCTGGATCCTGCCCTGCACACCCTGACCTGAGCCTGGATCCTGCTGGGCATGGACTGACCTGAGCCTGGATCCTGCTGGGCATGGCCTGACCTAAGCCTGGATCCTGCTGGGCAAGGACTGACCTGAGCCTGGGATCCTGCCCTGCACACCCTGACCTGAGCCTGGATCCTGCTGGGCACACCGTGACCTGAGCCTGGATCCTGCTGGGCACACTCTGACCTGAGCCTGGATCCTGCTGGGCATGGACTGACCTGAGCCCGGATCCTGCCCTGCACACCCTGACCTGAGCCCGGATCCTGCTGGGCACACCCTGACCTGAGCCCGGATCCTGCCCTGCACACCCTGACCTGAGCCTGGATCCTGCTGTGCATGGACTGACCTGAGCCCAGATCCTGCTGGGCACACCCTGACCTGAGCCCGGATCCTGCCCTGCACACCCTGACCTGAGCCTGGATCCTGCTGGGCATGGACTGACCTGAGCCTGGATCCTGCTGGGCACACCCTGACCTGAGCCTGGATCCTGCTGGGCACACCCTGACCAGAGCCCGGATCCTGCCGGGGTCGCTCTCACCACAGCAGCTCCGGTTTCACCTTCCTGGGGACGGCGCCGCAGCCGCGGCGCTGCTCAGCCGGGGGTGCCGGTGTAGGGGGCACCCCCGGAGGGCCCGGGGACAGCGGCCACGGGGAGGGACAGCAAAGACCCCCGAGCAGTGAGCGCTGGCCCCGGGGCTGCCCTCTGGAGCAGAGCATGCCCGAGCCAGAGCGCTCCTGGGCTGAGTGGGGGGAATTTTGCATCCACTGTTCGCCTCTTTATTCGGGACCGGTGTTCCCTGCTGGAAGTGCTGCTCCATCGAGCCCCACCCGGGATAATTTCTGGGAATGTGCAGGGAATTCCAGCAGAGCTCCAGAGCTGCCTGCAGTGCTGAGAGGCCGAGCTGCTCCCGCCCATGGCAGGAAAAGGGGGGGCTGCTGATACATAAAATTTCATTTTAACTAAACCTTAAATAATCTCCAAATCCCAGGTATTCCTGCTTTCACCCTGAACCTCACCCCAGCCCCTGGGTCAGCACCCACAGCCCTTCCCCAGCACACGGGGCCCTCCAGAGAAGTGCAGGTGGCCGTGTCCTGGCCTCTGCTCCGCGGGCTGTCCCCATCCCCTGCTGAGGCCGGGCTGGCAGCGCCACCGCTCTGTCCCAGTGCCACCGGTTGCTCGCAGCCGGCCCCGAGGGAGGCTGGCCCCGGGGCGTGCCCTGGGCTGGCGGCCCTGCCAGGTGTCCCTCGCTGCCGGGTGTCCCGTGAGGTGGCACCTCTGGGGACCAGCCAGGCCCCCCCGGGACGCGAGGGGACGCGGGGCACCCCCTGCCCGCCGCGGCCGGCTTGGTGCGGCAGGGATGGGTGCGAACGCCTCCGTGCCGCCTTCAAATGACATCGCCGGTCTCCATGGCAACCCTGCTCTGCCTTCCGCCTCGGACCGGGAGCATCATCGGCTCCATCCTCCCCGCAGGCCAGGGCCCGGCACCCGCGGCAGGGCTGGCACCCCCGCCTGCCCCTCGGCCCTGCCCTGCTGGCACTGCCGGCTCCCGGCTCTGCAGCCAGGGCTGGGCGGGACCCACCCGGGAGCAGCCGCGGCTGCCTCCAGCCCCCTGCAGCCCCCAGCCCTTCCCCCTGCTGCCCGTGCCCGGCACAGCCATGGCACAGGGCTGGGGGAGAGGCAGGGCTGTGTTGGCATGGAGCTGGCACCGCTGCTGGCCTGTCTCACCCCAAAGGCCTGAAAATCCATGGCAGAGCCCCTTGCTCTGCGTCCAGATCCTGCTGGGGATGGAGACAGCACCCTGGGGATGGGGACAGAACCCTGGGGATGGAGAGAGCACCCTCAGGATGGGGACAGAACCCTGGGGATGGGGAGAGCACCCTGGGGATGGGGACAGAACCCTGGGGATGGAGAGAGCACCCTGGGGATGGAGAGAGCACCCTGGGGATGGGGACAGAACCCTGGGGATGGGGAGAGCACCCTGGGGATGGAGAGAGCACCCTGGGGATGGAGAGAGCACCCTGGGGATAGGGACAGAACCCTGGGGATGGGGAGAGAACTCTGGGGATGGGGAGAGAACCCTGGGGATGGGGGCAGCACCCTGGGGATGGGGGCAGCACCCTGGGGATGGGGACAGCACCCCGGGCAGGGGGAGGTGATTTTCCATGAGGATGGAGAGGAGAGGTGCTCGGGCAGAGGTGGCACGAGGGATGGGGACACGTGTGGGGGCACCACAGGTCCTTGTGCTTGGGGGGCCATGCCAGGACAGGGGGTGTGGGGTGAATTCAGCGCTACAGGGAGCTGGCACTCAGGGATGGAGCGATGGAGAGCACATGTGTGTGTGTGTACTCAGTGACAAGCAGGGTGGTTCATGTCCCCTGATGCCGTTTTGTCCCCTCAGACACTCTGCTGGGTGCCTCTGGGGCCACCTCAGCTCTGCCTGTGCCCTGCCAGCTGCTCAGGGAGCTGCCTTCCTCCTCCTCCTCCTCCTCCTGGCTGCTTTGCCAGGTGCCTGGTACCCGCACAGCATCTCCCTGGGCATGCTCTGGTCCCGTTATCCCCGTGCTGGATGGCAGCAGCCCCCCCTCCCTCAGCACCCTGCCTGTGTCGTGCTGTGTGGGTGTGTTTATTTATAGGGCTGCAGCAGAGCCTGGCGGCTGCGTTGGGCCTGCAGCCCCCCACCTTGCTGGGCTCCTTCCCTGAGCTCCTTCCCTGAACCCCTTCCCTGGGCTCCATTCCTGGGCTCCTTCCCTGAGCTCCTTCCCTCAACCCCTTCCCTGGGCTCCATTCCTGGGCTCCTTCCCTGGTTCCCTTCCCTGAGCTCCTTCCCTGGGCTCCTTCCCTGGGATCCCTTCCCTGGGATCCCTTCCCTGGGCTCCTTCCCTGGGTTCCCTTCCCTGGGTTCCCTTCCCTGGTTCCCTTCCCTGGGCTCCTTCCCTGGGTTCCCTTCCCTGAGTTCCCTTCCCTGGTTCCCTTCCCTGGTTTCCCTTCCCTGCCTCCCTTCCCTGGTTCCCTTCCCTGGGCTCCTTCCCTGGTTCCCTTCCCTGGGTTCCCTTCCCTGGGCTCCATTCCTGGGTTCCCTTCTCTGCCTCCCAGCCCAGGCACAGCTCAGTTGTGGTGCCCTGGTGCCCACTGGGGTGCAGGTCATGGAATCCTGGAACCAGAGGCAGGAAGGGCCCTCAAAGTCCATCTCATTGCTCCCCCTGCCAAGGGCTGGGGCACATTGCACTGTCCCAGGTTGCTGCAGGCCCTTCCAGCCTGGCCTGGAGCATTTCTGGGCATGGATGTGCAGGGGGAGTCGGGTGTCAGGGATGGGATGGCTCCGGTGCCTTCCCCCAGCAGCACCATCCCCATCCCTCCTCCTGTCCTTCTGCACCATGATTCCAGCTGGATCAGCCCTGCTGCAGCCTCCAAGGGGTCACACGTGTCCCGTGGTCTTCCCTACGGCCTCACTGAGGATTTTGGGGCACACCTGGTGCTCCCAGCTTGTCCTGGCACCCTGTCCCTCCCTGCCCATTGTCCTGGCACCCTGTCCCTCCCTGCCCATGGTCCTGGCACCCTGTCCCTCCCTGCCCATGGTCCTGGCACCCTGGCCTTCCCTGCCCGTTCTCTGGGCACAAGGAGCCTGCGGGTGCCCAGGGGCTCAGGGCTGTGCTCCTGCCCAGCACTGTGTGCTCAGCCAGGGCTCTGATGTCCTTTGGGTTACAGGGACACTTGGAGGGACACCCAGGGATCTGAGGAGAGCAGGATCCCGTGGTGCAGCTGTGGGGTGTGCCAGGGTGAGGCACAGAGGGGGCAATGCCTGTGCCCTGGGATGCCCAAGGGGCACTGGCAGCTCTCCAGCTGCTCCGGGGAGAAGTGGAGGCTCAGCAGATGCAGCTGGCACCCAGGTCCCCCCTGCAATGGGATGGGTTGAGGGGCAGAGGGCCAGGCAGGGCAGGACCTTGCTGTACGAGGAGCATCAGCTCCCAACAGGACCTGGAAAGGGGCAAGAGATGGGGCTGGGGACAGAGCTGCACTTGGGGTGGTGCTCAGTGCCCTGCAGAGCACAGGGGGTCCTGCTGGGGCTGGCAAACCCTGCCCTGCTGCCAGAGCTGCCTGGCACGGGGGGCTGAGCTGCTGTGAGCAGCCCCTGTGCCCCGATGGTGGCAGCGGCCACCAGATCCCCGAGGGCACCGTGCCAGGGCCAGCACGTGGGACGGGGTCTGGAGCCACGGCCCGGCCCCGCTCTGCCTGGCCTCTCATTTGTTCTCATTAAGGGCTGGCAGGGTGTCTAATTAGGCGGTGTGAGTGCCAGCGCCCTGCTGGCAGACACCTGTGCCGACAGCCCTCCTCCTCCTCGGCCCTGCTGTAATTACCGTGCCGGGAGCTGCTGTGCCCGGCAGGACCCGCTCCGCCCCGCCGGGACGGGCTCCGTGCCAGGCTCCGTGCCAGGCTCCGTGCCAGGCTCCGTGCCGGCCCCGGCTGGCACCGCATCCCCGCGGATGGGCGCTCACACCCCGCCGCATCCCGCCCTGGAGGTGCCACCGGCACCCAGCCACGTCTTGGCACCTCTGGCTGTCCGAGGCACCCCACAATATTTTGTGTCCCTTTTTGCCCCTGGGCAGTGCCCTGGGTACCTCAGAGCTACGGATGGAGCGAGTCCTGCCTGTGCCCGCCCGTGGGCACCCACCTGAGTGGCTCCTGGGCAGGGGCACGGCGAGGACAGGGCTGCCCGTGCATCTTCGTGCACTGTGCGGGGATAACGAGCTGCTTTAATTAGATTAATTGGCTCCCATTCGGCTCCCGAAGAGCTGTCAGGCTGCAAGTGCGCTCCTGCTGTACCTGGCTAATTGCGGCACCGCGGCCACCGAGAGCTGGCACCGGGCAAAGCCGTGCCAGGGAGGGGCTGCTGGGCAGGGAGGGCACTCTGGCTGCCAAAATCCACGGGAGGAGAGAATGGGGAGCATCAGGGGGTCCTGAGGGTGCTGCAGGACAGCAAGGGCTGGGAGGAGCTGGAGTGCAGGGATGGGCTCTGGGAGCCCCAGGGGATTTGGATCAGAGCTGGGGAGGGGTTGGGGCAGCAGCCAGGGCATGGGGAGGGTGCCCAGGCTGGTGCTGTGCCCAGGCTCTGGGGCTGGCAGCGAGGGCGGACACCGGGATCAGTCTTTGTCCCTGCTGCCCACACCATGAGGAAGAGGATGGCAGCGAGCAGGGCTGGGCACCCTCTGGGCAGGGTCTCCCACAGCCGTGCCAGGCACATGGAGCTCCTGCCTGGCACTGGAGCTGCTCTGAGGCACTGGCTGTTGATAAAAGCCACCCATGAGAGGAGCAAGGAGGTGACAGCCTGAAAATAAGAGGCTGGGGTGAGGAGGCACCGCTCCCCACAGAGCAGAGAGGGGCAGGCAGCACTGGGGGACGGCTTTCTCCTCTTATCCCCAGGCTGTTATCACAGTGCCCGCTGCAGCCCTTGCCCACACACTCAACCCGTGCTCCAGGGCACTGTGTCTCCCTGGAGGACCAGCCCACCCTGCTCAGAGTGCACCAGGCTGGGCAGCAGGGCAGGGCAGCTCCAGAGGGAAAGGATGGAGCCCAGACACACCCCCAGCAGACACCCCACGGCCCCTCTGGGACCAGGACAGTGGCACCCGAGGGTGTGCCCAGCTGGGGGATGGCAGCAGCTCCCAGGGGCGTCTCCCAGGAGAGGCCAGCACACAGGGATGGGATGGGAGGGCACCCCTGTACCCCTGTGAGCAGAACGCAGCTGATCCTGGCACAGGGATGGGCTGGACCCCGTGTGCTCGGGGGCACCCACCTGCTGCTGGCACCCCTGTCTGTGCCAGCCGTGCCACAGCTGCCCTGGCATCCCTGGGGGATCCGTGGGGGATCGTGAGGGTGGGTTCATCACACAGCTCAGCAAGGAACCCCCCAGCCCCACTACAGCTCCCCAGGATACCCCGAGCACCTGCACGGACCCTGCAGCCCCCAAAGCCTGGCAGATACCAACGTGCCACCCTCCTGAGCACAAAGCCCCTCCCGGGTGCCAATGCAGTGCCCGGGGACGCTGCCCAGCCTCTCCCCCACATCCTGGCCGTGCACCTCAGGCTGCCCGGTCTGGGGGCGGCACCGCCGGGCGACAGACGAGAGCAGCAGGAGGAAGAGGAGCGGGGAGGAGGCGAAGGCAGGCGGCTGCACGCTCAGGTGTGCGTAGGACACGTTCAGCGGGGAGCTCGTTAGCCGAGGCAGCAGCGAAGCGCTGACGCGGCTGCAGCGCGCACATCCCGGGGGCTCCCGGGGGATGCTGCGCTTCCATTCGTGCCGCACACGAGGCCCCCGGAACAGACGCAGCTCGCATGGAGTTATTTTTTCGCTGGTGAATGTTAATCCTGGCTCAGTTAATGCCTCTGCAGCGCCTCCTGCATGGACACCCCCCCCTCAGTCCACTCCAGGCTCCCACCCGGAGCATCCCAGGGGTTCCGTGGGGATGGGATGGGGCATCAGGGGGGTCTGGAACAGGCGGCTCCGTTCCCGGGGCGGATGTGGAAAGGAGCGGGATGGTGGGAGCGCAGAAAGGGATTCCCCAGCTGGCGAGGAGGAGGAGGAAGATGTAATTGTACGGTACAGATTGAGCCTGTCAGGCGTCCCTCCGACAGCACATCCCGGGGCACCTTCACCGTAAATAATAAAGAACAGCTCGGAGAGGAGGGGATTAACAAGGACAGGCGAGGCACTTATTCCCTAATTGATGGGTTCGTGTTCCTGCGGAGGCTGCAGCCACAGCCACCCTGATGGACCGCGGGCAGCGGGAGCCTCCTCCCCGCGGCTGCCGGGAATGCAGGAGGGAAATGCAGGGAAATGCAGGTGGGGAAATGCAGGAAGGAAAATACAGGTGGGGAAATGCAGGAAGGAAAATGCAGGCAGGGGAAACCAGGCAGGAAAGTGTAGGCAAGGAAATTGCAGGAAGGGAAATGCAGGAAGGGAAAATTCAGGCAGGGAAATGCAGGAAAGAAATGCAGGCAGGGAAATTGCAGGAAGGAAATGCAGGAAGGAAAACGTAGGCAGGGAAATGCAGGGAAGGAAATGCAGGGCAGGGAAATACAGGAAGGAAAGTGCAGGAAGGAAAGTGCAGGCAGGAAATTGCTGGCAAGGAAATTGCAGGAAGAGAAATTCAGGAAGGGGAAATACAGGCAGAGAAATGCAGGGAGGGAAATACAGGGAGGGAAATGCAGGAAGGGAGATACAAGAAGGGAAAATACAGGCAGGGGAATGCAGGCAGGTAAAATGCAAGAAGGAAAATGAAGGAAGGGAAATGCAGGCAGGGAAAGGGCAGATAGGAAATTGCTGGCAAGGAAATTGCAGGAAGGAAAATGCAGGAAGGGAAAAGCAGGAAGGAAAATGCAGGCAGGGGAAACCAGGCAGGGAAATGCAGGCAAGGAAATTGCAGGAAGGGAAATGCAGGAAGGGAAGTGAAGGAAAGAAAATGAAGGAAGGGAAAATGCAGGCAGGAGAAACCAGGCAGCTCCAGGGCACAGCAGGATCTGGGGCACAGCACCAGCACAGAGAGGGGATGAGAGCCCCATCCCATGGGATTCACCCTCCACTGGATCTTGGGGTCTAGCCACATCTCAATGCTTTTCCTCTCATCCTTGATTTAACCCCTTTTCTATGAAATCTTTAGAGGAGGGACCAAAATCCTGGTGCCTTGCCCCATCTCTTGCTCTCAGAGGCTGGGCTCAGGCTGCTCCACCTGCTTTGCCCAGGATTTGGGGCACCCTAGCTGGGCAGAGGGGGGAGCAGGATGGGGTCCAAACAGCTTGAATTTACACGTGGGTTTAGCTGAGCTAAAAGCAGCTCTGGGAGGAGGCTGGGCCACTTTGGGAGATATAATTTTGTATATTAAAAAAAAAAAAGCTTATTTTGGTCCCTGCAGGGAGGGGCTGTGTCCAGCTCTGCCTCTCGGGATGTGTGGGACCCTCTGGGACCTCAGGCCCGGCTTGGCCACTGTGGGGTGTCCCCTGCTGGCCAGTGCCAGGGCTGGAGCCTGTTCCAGCAGCGTGGCCTGCTTCCCGTCCTGGATTACCCTCTCCCCACCAGCGGGAGGGGGAAGAGCTCCCCGAGTGCCAGATGGTGCCGTTTAATTCCTTTTCTGGGTGAGGCTGGAATCTGTTTGTGCCCGTGTGAGCAGGACCCCGGGAGAGCAGCGCAGGCTGTGAACCTGCAGCCTTTGGGCACAGCAATTCCCCTCTGGAAATGGGAGCAGAGCGTTCCCAAAAGCTCCTCCTGAGCTGCAAACCCCCCTCACTGCACGGGGCAGGGGGAGCCTGGGGACCCCAGCCCTTTTTGGGGGGTTTGCCCTGGTGATCCCCTTGGCCCTGGTGATCCCCGTGCCCTGCCTGCAGCCCCGGCAGCTTTCCCAGGGCTGGACAAGCAGGCTGGGATGCAGGAGCCGAGGAAGAGGAGGGCTGAGGAAGGCAGGAGATGTGTGTGCAGGCAGCGGTTTCCCAGGTGCTGCTGCCAGATTGCTGCCCGTGGCCTCCACTCAGCTCACAATTATCTGGGGTAATGGCAGGGGAGGGTGACCCAGATAGCAGGGAGGAGGATAATAAGGAAGATGTAACCGAGGCTTTGGGAAAAGGGAAATGGAGGGGGGGACATGAGAGAGGGAGGAGAGAAGCTCTGGGATGAACCCTGAGCTGGGGTGCTGATCCAGCACTGCTTGGAGCATCCCCATGGCCCATGTCAGCCCTGATCCAGGTGATGCACCCCTGGTAAGCAAAAATATCCATTCCTGGATCGATGGCTCTGCAGGGCTTGGGGTGGAGCAGGGGGCAGGCAGAGGACAGGGCTGGCAGCTGTGCCCCACATGGAATTTTCCTTCCCTGTGAGCTGGGACGAGTGTGGGGGGGTTGTGCTGGGATGCAGCTCTCAGCATGGAGCCGTCCCCAGGTGTCACCCCCTCCAGGGGCCTTTGCTGGAGGGCACCTTGGGGACAGCACCTGCAGAGCAGCACGGAGGGGCCTGGGGCTCTGCCCCCTCCCCAGGGCCCACGCAGCAGTTCTGGCACAGCCAGGGTGACATTCCACCATAAATCTCCAGCCCTCGGCCTTCAGCCCTGCTCCACCAGGAGCTGAGGAAGCAGAGGTGGGAGCCAGAGCTCGTCCATCACCCCCAGAGGTGTCCCCACACTGCTCTGGCCACCTTGGCAATCTGCTGGGGCTGATCCCAGGGGGAATTCTGCCTGTCCGTGCCCCTGGGCTGCAGCTCCTCTCCCTCAATTTCCCCCCTGGCCCATCCTGGGCTGGGGCAGAGCTCACTGGCCCCTCTCCAGTGGAACTTTGGAGCTGATTTTCTGAGCCCGGGAATGCAGAGGACCAAAAGTGAGCACTGCCCATCCCAGCCAGCAGGGCAGGGCTCCTCATTCACAACCAAAGAAACTGGGAATGCTGTGGGGTCAGGCCAGCAGTGCCAGCACAGCAGGACAGCCCTGAGCTGTCCCCAGCCTGGTGGCTGGCCACGCCTGAAGGGAAGGCTGAGGAGCTTTGTCCCAGCACAGAGGTGACACAGAGGTGACACTCACAGCACAGAGCAAGGCTCCAGCAGCTTTGGTTCTCAGCTCTGAGCTGCTGCTGCCCCCAGCGAGGCACAGGGGCTCGTTCCAGGCTCTGTCTGGGAGCAGAGGCTGCCCTGACCCTGCAGGAGGAGCAGCCCAGGGACAGGAGCTGCAGGAAGGGCCCGTGTGCTCCCTCTGGGTGTGGTGAGGGGGCTGCTGCCGGCCCCAGCGAGGGTTTGGGCTGGGAAGGAGATCCTGGGGTGGGAGATCATCGCTCTGGGTACGGCAGGGGACCCTGGAGCAGCAGCAGCAGCATTCCCAGCAATCCTGGCTCATCATCGTGTGATATTGAAGTGGCAGGAGAGAAAATAAAGCAGGGGAGGGTGGGATGAGGATGAGCTGGAGGGAAGGGAGGAGCTGCCCCCCTTCCCTCCCACACCTCCCCACGGCTTTGGGGGACTGGGTGGGCTGGGGTGACACTGGTGGGGGCCAGGCTGGGTTTTGAGGGGGGGGACACCAGGCAAGGAGGACGATGTGTTCTGTGACAGGCTGGAACGTGACTCAACGTCACCTACTTTCCACCACGACAACTTCTGCTGCTTCATCTTCTCCGTGCAAATCTGGGGCTCAGGGAGCTCCAAACGTGGCTGTGGAGGGGGGTTAAGGGTAGGGCCCATGAGGAGGAGGAGGAGGATGAGCTTCTTCCCCCTTCCCTCTCCTCCTGAGCTGCCTCTGAGGGTGCATCCACCCCAGGGAAGGGAGCACCGAGAGCCCTGCAAAGCCACTCTTTTATTAATTGAATATTCAATTTTCAAAATAACCTTGAGGAACTAAATGAAGAGGCTGGGAAGAGATAGCTAATTGTCAGCTGCACCTGCTCGGCACACAACCACGAAAATGCTGCTTCCAGCTTCCTTCCAGCCCACTCACACAATTGAGAGGATTTTTCCCCTTGAGCAGTTTATGTCAGTGCAGAGGGCACAACAGCCTGGCAGGGCACGAGGAGCCAGCACTGTGGGCACCAGCGTGAGGTGTGAGGGGCAGATGGGGCTGGCAAGGCTGGCAAGTGGCTGATCTGCCCTGGGGGGATGATTTTTGTAGGGCTGGGAGGGCAGGTGGGATGTGCAGGGGCAGGCAGGGATGTGTGGGTGCTGCACCTTGGGGATGCAATGGCTGCAGGGGCTGGCAGGGGTTGGGGACACCCCAGCATGTCCCCAGTGTCACCAGGACAAGGCTGGGACCCTGATCCTTGACTACCCACAGTGCTGGTGCAGGCTGATCCCTCCTTCCTTTGGGCAATCTCCCCACCCCTGCACCAGAGCCACATCCTGAGCCTGCCCTCCCTCTGGAAAAGCCCTGGCATCCCTCTGTGCCAGCTCTCTCCATCCATGGGGCAGCAGGAGCAGCAGGACTGCCCTTCCTGGGGGTCCTGAGCCCCCCAGCCTGGCCCTCCTGGGCATCCTGAGCTCCTCCAGCCTGGGATCCCCGGGGGCTCTGAGGTCACCCAGCACCCTGGGGGTGCTGAGCCCTCCAGCCTGGGCACTGCCAGTGTGATCATTGAGGGGGTGCTGAGCCCTCCACTCTGGGTGTCCCAGGGCTCCTGAGGCCTTCCAGCCTGGACAAGCCAGGATTTCAAGCCCCCCAGCCCAGCTGGGCATCCTGGTGGCTCTCATCCCCTGCTGTCCAGGACATCTCAGGGGTTCTGAGCCGGTTTTTTATTCCAGGTGCTCTGAACTGCCCTCCCCATCCTGGTTAAATGGGGGGTTCTGAACCCCCCCAGCTTGGTGATCTGGGGTTCTGACCCTCCCCATCCTGGCCACTCCTGGGTGGGGAAGGGAAGGGAAGGGAAGGGAAGGGAAGGGGCAAAGGAGGGGCAGGGAAAGGGGCAGGGAATGGGCAGGGAAGTGGCAGGGAAGGAAGGGGCAGGGGAGGGCAGGGAAGGGCAGGGAAGGGGCAGGGAAAGAAGGGGCAGGGGAGGGCAGGGAAGGGCAGGGAAGGGGCAGGGAAAGGGCAGGAAGGGGCAGGGAAGTGGCTAGGAACCGGCAGGGAAGGGGCAGGAAGGGGCAGGGAATGGGCAGGGAAGGGCAGGGAAGGGGCAGGGAAGGGGCAGGGAAGGGGCAAGGAATAGCAGGGAATGGCAGGGAATGGCAGGGAATGGCAGAGACGGGGCAGGGAATGGCAGGGAAGGGGCAGGGAATGGCAGGGAAGGGGCAGGGAATGGGCAGGGAAGGGGCAAGGAATAGCAGGGAATGGGCAGGGAATGGCAGGGAAGGGGCAGGGAATGGGCAGGGAAGGGGCAAGGAATAGCAGGGAATGGGCAGGGAATGGCAGGGAAGGAGCAGCATCCTCCGGGCGGGTTCTGGCCCCGGGGGCAGCCGGCCCGGGGCAGCTGCCGCCTCTCAGCGGCCCCGCTCTCTCCGACTCGCTGGCTGCCTCCACACTCGGCTGCATTAATAATCAGCCGGCTGATGGGGAAGGATTTACCAGCTGTTTTTCATGACTCCATTGGCCTCAGATAAATCAGGGAGGGGGTGTCGCGCGGCGCTTGCCAGGGCCCTGATGGATGGTGCCGAGCGAGCGGATCGCTCACACGCTGACACTCCGGGCTCTGTCAGCCTGCCGGGGAGCGCTCCTGTGATTAATGGCCCCAATCAAGCGCGGGGGAATCGCCGGGGTGGTACCCAGCCCTCGCCCCTTCCCCAGCATCGCCCCGCCCCGCCTCTGCCCCGCGGGGAGCTGCCGGAGGGACCCCTCCCCTCCATTCTTTCCCATCTTTCCCAGTTTGCCCAGTTTGCCCAGCAGCCGGGCGGGCGTGGGCAGCTCCGCCAGGCGCGGCTGCAGGATGGAGATTAGCTCGAAAGAGCTGAGCACACACAATATCTCCAAAGCGATTGCAAGCGAAGCAGGGAGCAGCTGTGGGCTGAGCAGCCCTGCCTCCCTCAATTCCGGCAACATCTGGACGCGGCAGCTGTGCCGGAGAGTGAAACCTGTTCGGGGCGAGGGGGAAGCGTGCGGGACCCCATGGCTGGTGATGGGAAACCCGCCTGCGGCTGCGGGTCCCTGCGGGCCCGAGAATCCTCCAGAGGCGCCATCCCCTCGCTGTGCTTCGGGCCGGGGGGCGGGGGAGCCCCTCCTGCCCCCATCGCCCTGGGAAGGCCCCGGCGCCGTTCCTGGGAGCTGGGGGAGCCCCTCCTGCTCCATTTGCCCCAGGAAGGCACTGGTCCCATCCTCTGGGAGCTAGGGGAGCCCCTCCTGCCCCAGTTGCTCCAGGAAGGCACCAGCCCCATTCCTTGGGATCTGGGGGAGCCCCTCCTGCACCCATCGGCCCAGAAAGGCACCAATTCCATTCTCTGGGAGCCCTTCCTGCCCCCATCCCCCTGGGAAGGCACCAGCACCATTCCTGGGAGCTGGGGGAGCTCTTCCTACCCCAGTTGCCCCAGGAAGGCGCCGATCCCATTCCCTGGGAGCCTCTCCTGCACCCATCACCCCAGAAAGACACCGGTCCTGATCCTCTGGGAGCTGGGGGAGCCCCTGCTGCCCCAATTACCCCAGGCAGGCACCGACCCCATCCTCTGGGAGCTGGGGGAGCCTCTCCTGCACCCATGGGCCCAGGAAGGCACCGGCCCCGATCCTGGGAGCTGAAGGAACCCCTCGTGTACCCATCCCCCTGGGAAGGCACTGGTCCCATGCCCTGGGTGCTGGAGGAGCCCCTCCTGCCCCAATTGCCACAGGAAGGCACTGGCCCCATGCCCTGGGAGCTGGGGGAGCCTCTCCTGCACCCATCGAGCTGGGAAGGCACCAGCTCCATTCCCTGGGAGCCTTTTCTGCACCCATCACCCCAGGAAGGCACCGGCCTCGTTCTGTGGGAGCTGGGGGAGCCTCTCCTGTCCCAATTGCCCCAGGAAGGCACCGATCCTGATCCTGGGAGCTGGGAGAGCCCCTCCTGCTCCAATTCTTCCAGGAAAGCACTGGCCCCATTCCCTGGGAGCTGGGGGAGCCCCTCCTGCCCCCATCGCCCCAGGAAGGCACCGGCCCCACTGCCGGGGAGCCCTTCCTGCCCCAATTGTCCCAGAAAGGCACCGGCCCCATCCCTGGGAGGTGAGGGAGCCCCTCCTGCCCCCATCTCCCTGGGAAGGCACCGGGCCCATCCCCTGGGAGCTGGGGGAGGCGCTGCCCTGGGTGTGCAGCAGAGGCTCCAGTGCTCCCAGGCTCGTTTGTGGTCCCTGTGGGGCAGGACCCCCCCGTGGGTGCCCCAGGAGGGGCTGGGGGTCTCTGACGCTCTGGGCAGCTTTTCTGGGGCTGGAGGAGGTTTGAAAGGAGAACATTCCAGTGAGCCCAGCCCCGGCATGGGGAGGATGTTGGAGCTCAGGGATTGCAGTCAGACACCAGGGGCTGCTGTAACCCCCCCAGAAGCGAGGGGGGCCCCAAAAGCAGGGTCCCCAACACGGCTGACCGTGGTACTGTTAGTGGCAATGCTGCAATGTGAGCGTTGGCAGCTGGTGCCACCTCCCAGCCCCACGTGGGGATGGAGAGAGCGAGCTGCTGGCACACAGGGTGTCTGTCCCCTGTCCCTCTGCCCTGCTCTGAGGCACTGGGGGGCTGTCCCTGTCCCCACTGAGCCCCACCGCCCTCCTGGGCATAGTCCTTGGTGTCCTGAGGCAGAGCCATCTCCTGGTGCCAGCCATGCTGTGTGTGCCAGGGTGGCACCAGCAGAGACTGTTTCACAGCAGGAGCCTCCTGGAGGCCAAACCCACGGAATTATTCCATTTAACCTGGGGCAGGAGTGGTGCAGGTGGCAGTGCTGCCTCTGTGGGCACAGCAGCTCCCAGTTCTGCAGTCCCCCCTGTGCCCCTCTGTGCCCCTCTGTGCCCCTCTGTGCCCCCCAACCCCTGCTGGGCTCTGTCTGTGCCCCTGGGAGCTGCCAGCCCTGCAGGATGGGATGTGTGGGTGCAAGGGGCAGGAGAGGAGCTGGAGGGGGCCTTTTCCCCGGCCATGCCAGGGCACAGCTTCCAGCAGGAGCCCTGTGGGCACTCTGTGGTGCTGGGACAGGGCTGCAGCTCCTCAGCTGCACAGGTAGTGCCACCCCTGGACAGAGGGCACAGGCAGTGCCAGGCCAGCACAGCCCTCCACAGCTGTGCTGCCAGGGGATGCCCTGGCCAGGCTCCTGCCAGGGCTGTGATCCCAGCCCTGCCCAGCTCTGGTCGCTGCTGCCTCATAGCTCTGCACGGGGCTGCTGAAACATTCACAGCCAGTCCCCTTTGAAGTGTGATCTGTGTGTGCTGTGTGTGTGCTGTGCTCTGTGTGTGTGTGTGTGTGTGCGCTGTGCTGTGTGTGTGTGTGTGCTGTGTGTGTGCTGTGTGTGTGTGTGTGTGCTGTGTGTGTGCTGTGTGTGTGTGCTGTGTGTGTGTGTGTGTGTGTGTGTGTGTGTGTGCTGTGTGTGTGTGTGTGTGTGCTGTGTGTGTGCTGTGTGTGTGTGCTGTGTGTGTGTGTGTGTGTGTGTGTGCTGTGTGTGTGTGCTGTGTGTGCTCTGTGTGTGTGTGTGTGTGCTGTGTGTGTGCTGTGTGTGTGTGTGTGTGCTGTGTGTGTGTGTGTGTGCTGTGTGTGTGCCGTGTGTGTGTGTGTGTTGTGTGTGTGTGTGTGCTGTGTGTGTGTGTGCTGTGTGTGTGCCGTGTGTGTGTGTGTGTGTGTGTGTGTGTGCTGTGTGTGTGTGTGTGCTGTGTGCCGTGTGTTGTGTGTGTGTGTGTGCTGTGTGTGTGTGTGTGTGTGTGTGCTGTGTGTGTGTGTGTGTGTGTGTGCTGTGTGTGTGCTGTGTGTGTGTGTGTGTGTGTGTGTGTGCTGTGTGTGTGTGTGTGTGTGTGTGCTGTGTGTGTGTGTGTGTGTGTGTGTGTGCTGTGTGTGTGCTGTGTGTGTGTGTGTGTGCTGTGTGTGTGTGTGTGTGTGTGTGTGTGCTGTGTGTGTGCTGTGTGTGTGTGTGTGTGCTGTGTGTGTGTGTGTGTGTGCTGTGTGTGTGCTGTGTGTGTGTGTGTGTGTGTGTGTGTGCCGTGTGTGTGCCGTGTGTGTGTGTGTGTGTGTGTGTGTGCTCTGTGTGTGCTCTGTGTGTGTGTGTGTGTGCTGTGTGTGTGTGTGTGTGTGCTGTGTGTGTGCTGTGTGTGTGTGTGTGTGTGCTGTGTGTGTGTGTGTGTGTGTGTGTGCTGTGTGTGTGTGTGTGTGTGTGCTGTGTGTGTGTGTGCTGTGTGTGTGTGTGTGCTGTGTGTGTGTGTGTGTGTGTGTGCTGTGTGTGCTGTGCTGAGCTATTCTGTGCTGTTTTGTGCTATGCTGTGCTGTGCTGAGCTGTTCTGTGCTGTGCTGAGCTGTGCTGTTTTGTGCTATGCTGTGCTGTGCTGGCAGCACCTGTTTGTGCTGCCTGAGCAGGGACACCCCACCCAACACCCAGCCTGGAGCACCCCGTGGCACTCAGGGAGGTGGCAGACAAGGGACAGGGGCTGGGCTGTCACCTGAAGGTGCTGGTGAAGAAGGATGGGTAAAGGATAGGGGAGACAAGGGTGGGAAGGAGCACTGGGTGGGAATGGTGGGAATGGGGGGTGGATGTCTCCCCAGTGTCCCCAGCACAGAAAGGACAGGAGCACCAGCAGCCCCGAGCTGGCGCTGGATCAGCTCTGCCGCCTCTGGAGCCTCTGGCTGGGCAGGATGGGGATGGGGCAGAGCGGCGCAGGGCAGGGACTGCAGGTGACCCCGCCGGACGCTGCCATCCCTCTCCCCGCGCCACCGCCCCGCTGAGCCCCGTCCCCTCCGCGTGTGGCGCTCCGCAGGGTGGCACCGGGCGTGTGAGCCGCCGCTGGCCCTGGCACTGCCCCGAGGGCCGTGCGGACGGCGGCGGGGCCGTGCCGGGGCTGCCGGGGAGCCGCTCCCTCCCCGGTAATTGCGGAGCGTTCTCCGCGCTGCCGCTTTCCATGGCAACGCCAGCCCGGCGCGCCGCAGCCTCGCAGCCTCCCAGATTGTTCCGAAAGGTCACCCCGAGGGGCGGGGGGCTCCACATCCTCCGGGAATGCGAGGGGGACAGGGAGGGAAGCACAGCCCCCACCAGGGGATGGGCCCGCCGGGTGCCTGAGGGTGGCTGAGCTGCTGTAGGGACATTGGGAACTGGGCATGGAGGTGGGACAGGGCTCTGGGGGGCACACCGGGCTGTGGGGCAGCCTGTGGGACCGCGGGGTACCGAGGGCAGCAGCCCCAGTCTCGGCTCCTGCTTTGCTGGGAACTGAAGGTGACCCACAGCAGCACTGTCCGGATGGGTGGCAGCGCCACCGGTGCCCCTGTGTCCCCAGGGTGACTCCCTCCCACCCCTGGCTGCCAGCACAACCAGCATTCCTGTGCCCGCTCCTATTCCAGGCTTGGCAGGGATACCCCACCCCAAACTGAGGTGCCACCGAGTTTTGGGAGCTGTGCTGGCTCTGGGAGCTCAGCACCAATCCTGCCAGCCAGCACAAGCTGCAGTGTTTCAGTGCCCAGCTGGACAGGAGGGCACGGAGAAGGAGCCAAGCTCCTCACGTTCCCCTTTCCAGCACCCCTCCCGTGCCCCCACAGCCTCGGCAGCCCCGGGGAGCCGCTGGGGTTAAATATTCAGGTGCACTCGCTGTGCGCATTTTGTAAAGATCAAGCGGCTCCCAGGCCCGGCAGTTCCCTTCCCCTGCTGCCGGGGATGCGCCTTAATGAGTTTGCAGAATGATACATTTTTAAAGTCATTATTTCCGGCCCTGTTCAAAGTCCCGGCATTTCCTCTGCTCCAGTTGCTCCGGCGGCTGCCCCGCTGTGCCCCGCCTGGGGACAGACCCCCAACGGGGGGGCACCCACGGGGATGGGGACAAACCCCACCAGGGGGACACCCACAGCAATGGGGCACCTGGGGAAGGGGCACAGGGCTGTGGGGTGGAGCAAGGAGGGGGCCCCAGGCACCCCCAACCCATTTCCTCCCTGTGCTGCAGCAGGACTCTGCATGGGCTGGGGGTGCCTGGGGACACAGATCCCTGCCCTGCCTCATGACAGGGGAAATATTGATCCCTGTCCTTCCTGGGGGCATGGGGCACTGATCCCTGCCCTCCTTTGGGACAGGGACACGGATCCCTGCCCTGCCTGGGGACACAGGGACACTGATCCTGCCTCATGACAGTGGGAATATTGATCCCTGTCCTTCCTGGGAACATGGGGGCAGTGGGGATATCGATCCTGCCTTGCCTGAGGGCATGGGAATGATGATCCCTGTCCATCCTGGCTCTCAGGGACACTGATCCCTGGACCACCTGGTGAAAATTGGGATTTCCATCCCTGTCCTTCATGGGGCCACAGGGACACTGATCCTGCCCTGCTTTGGGACAGGAGCACTGATCCTGCCCTGCTTTGGGACATGGGGCACTGATCCTGCCCTGCTTTGGGACAGGGACACTGATCCTGCCCTCCTTTGGGACAGGGACACTGATCCTGCCCTGCTTTGGGACAGGGACACTGATCCTGCCCTGCTTTGGGACAGGGACACTGATCCCTGCCCTGCTTTGGGACAGGGACACTGATCCCTGCTGTGCCTCACAGCAGTGGGGAGGGGACACTGATCCCTGTCCTCTTAAAGGTCAGGGGAGCACTGACCCCTGCCCTGCCTCAGGGTGTGGATATGGATCCTGTCCCTACTTTGGGACACAGGGACACAGATCCCTGCCCTGCCTGGGGCCATGAGGACATGGATCCCTCATGGCAGTGGGAATATTGATCCCTGGCCTTCCTGGGGACACAGGGACATGGATCCTGTCCCCACATGGGGACACAGGGACATGGATCCTGTCCTGCCTGGGGCCGTGGATCCTGTCCCTGCTTGGGGACACAGGGACATGGATCCCTGCTCTGCCTGGGACACAGGGACATGGATCCTGTCCCTGTCTGGGGACATGGATCCTGTCCCTGCTTGGGGACACAGGGACATGGATCCCTGCTCTGTCTGGGGACATGGATCCTGTCCCTGCTTGGGGACACAGGGACATGGATCCTGTCCCCAGATGGGGACACCGGGACATGGATCCTGTCCCTGCTTGGGGACACAGGGACATGGATCCTGTCCCCAGATGGGGACACAGGGACATGGATCCTGTCCTGCCTGGGGCCATGGATCCTGTCCCTGCTTGGGGACACAGGGACATGGATCCCTGCTCTGCCTGGGGACATGGGTCTTGTCCCTGGCTGGAGACACAGGGACACGGATCCTGTCCCTGTCTGGGGACATTGATCCTATCCCCACAAGGGGACACAGGGACACAGATCCCTGCCCTGCCTGGGGACATTGATCCTATCCCCACAAGGGGACACAGGGACATGGATCCCTGGCCTGTCTGGGGACACAAGGACATGGATCCCTGCCCTGCCTGGGGCCATGAGAAGGTGCCAGTCCTTTCCCTGCTCTGGGGACAGCCCAGGCAGTGCAGCACAGCTCCCTTGGCAGCTGCACCAGGCAGGTGCAGGAGCAGGGGCCCAGCAGAGCCCCCCAGCAGCGGCCCCCTGCTAATTGTGGGTCTGCCTGCACTTAATGACAGCCTTGGGAGCAGGCAGCAGCTGGGAAGTGCCATGGAAACCACCCCAAAGCTGTGCCCAGGCTGGGCAGGGGGCTCTGGGACCCAGCAGCTGCTTCTGCACCCCTCCCTCCCCACACCATCCCTGCTCCCAGCCCCTCTCCAGCCTTCCCTCTCTCCCCCTGCCCACCCTCTGCCTCCTGCTTGGGAACACACAGGAACTTTTCAGATTGTTTGATCAGGTATTTCAGCTCTGAAAGGGCTGAAATCCCAGACACTGAGGCTTTGGTGCAGCAGCAGGGGATGAGAACTTGGTGTAGAAATCTGGGGACTGGTGATGCCACCCCTGCTGCCCTGATGTGCTGCTCTCCTGTGTCAGCTGCACGTGTCCCAAACTTGTCCCAAATCCTCCCAAATCCTCCACCCAGATGTTGGCAGCTGCCCCTGGCCATGAGCTCTGTGCTGGCACGTTCAGAGCAGGAGGGATTGAGGTGCCCCAGGCCCTGTGGTGCCAGCCTGGCTGCTGGGTGACCCTTGCAGTGTCACCTCTGTGCTGGGGACAGGCTGCACCCGGGAGGGGGTACCCCAATTCTCATCCATCCCACAGGGATGAAGCGCTGGAAATGGGGCTCAGGTGCCTGCCTGGAGCTGCAGGGAGGGCAGAGGATTCCAGGGATTGTCACCTTGTCCCTCCCCACTGCCTGCCTTTGGCCAGGGAAGAGATTCTGCAGCAAACCAGGATGTGCTTTTAGGGACATTTCTCAGTTTTAGGGACATTTCTCAGCTTCAGGGACATTCCTCAGCTTCAGGGACATTTCTCAGCTTCTCCAAGGCCTTGGAAGCTGCTGGATCCATAATCTTAATCCATCCATAAAAAAATCTTCCCCACAGGAAATCTGGCACCTTTGGGAGAGGTCACTTTTGTAGGCAGCTCACCCAGCCTGGGGAGGGGACCTGGGACCTTCCTTGTCACCTGCAGCCCCTCATGTAGCCGTCAAGGTGGGAGTGTGAGGATCACCTGGGAGGTGCCACCAAACTCAGAGCCCCTTGGGCAGCCTGGTGCCACGGGCCGTCTCTGGTGGTGTCACCTGGGGGACAGCAGGGTGACACAGCTGGCTCGTGCCACACCCAGAGGGAGAGAGGCCTGGGGTGGTGTTGGGTGGGACACGGCTGATGGCACAGCCAGGGCTGGTGACACCCTGGGGGGGTGGCAGTGCTCTCTGAGCAGGGGTCCCCTCCTGGCTTCTCTGAGAGGTGCCTGGGCTCCTTTAGCCACCCAAAACCTGGGTGGCAACACCAGTGCTGGTGCCTGTGCGGGGATTTTGGGATGCATCCCATCCTGTGGGCACCGGGGGCTGCTCAGAGGGGCCGGGGCTATCACCTGGGGGCTCCCTTGTCCCGCGGATGCGGGGGCAGCACACCGGGCTGGGGACACCGCCGGTGGCTGGGGACAGCGGGCTGGGGACACCGCGGGCGCTCTGCAGCCACGGCTCGGAGATGGAGGGATAGCGGCGCCTCCGGCCTCGGTAAATTATCTCGCCGCGATGTTCATTAATCAACAATTCTTATGTAAACAGACACATCCCGAGCTCTGCTTCCCGTCACCTTGGCAACAGCACAGAGCCGACCCTGGCTCGGGATGTGCTCCGGGCTCCCACCTGGGCACAGCCCCGCCTGCAACTTTCTGCCCACTCCCTTTTGCTCCCACAAGGAGTCTTCAGGCACCTGGATCTTCTCAGCTTGGATCCTGGGCCTCCCTGCCCCTGAATCCCAAAGCTCCCTATTGGGGGATCGTTGACCTCCTCATCAGTGTATCCTGGACCTTTGGATTGTTGGATCCTGGATCTCCCCATCATTAAATCCTGAGCTTCCACAAAATTTGATTCTGGACCTCTCCATTGCTGGATCCTGGCTGTCCCAGCCATGGGATCATGCTCCTCTCCAGCAGTGGATCTTGGATCCCTCAATCATGGGATCATGGTCCTCTCCAGCACTGCATCCTGGATCCCTCAATCATGGGATCATGGATCTCTCCAGCACTGCATCCTGGATCCCTCAATCATGGGATCAAGGTCCTCTCCAGCAGTGGATCCTGGATCCCTCAATCATGGGATCATGGATCTCTCCAGCACTGCATCCTGGATCCCTCAATCATGGGATCATGGATCTCTCCAGCACTGCATCCTGGATCCCTCAATCATGGGATCATGGATCTCTCCAGCAGTGGATCCTGGATCCCTCAATCATGGGATCATGGATCTCTCCAGCACTGCATCCTGGATCCCTCAATCACGGGATCAAGGTCCTCTCCAGCAGTGGATCCTGGATCCCTCAATCATGGCATCAAGGTCCTCTCCAGCAGTGGATCCTGGCCCTCCCCATCTCCAGCCACTGGAGCAGGGGGCAGCACCCTCACTGCCACCACGGGCACGGCCAGGACCTGGTGAGCTCCTCCCACAGGGCTGGTGCTGGGCACAGGAATGTGGCAGTGCCCCAAAGGCACAGCTGGGCTCACAGGCTGGGGGGCAGTGACCTTGGGGTGCATCCCTGAACCCTCCCCAGCCCCCACTGCCTCTCCCTGCTCATCCCTGTCCCCAGGGTCTCTCTGGAAGTCCTCACAGTGGGTATTTTGTCCTCTCTCAGGACAAAAGCCAGTCCTTGAGCTCTCTAAGGATCCAGCAGGAGCTGCCAGAGCAGCAGGGCCCTGCTGCCTCCTGGGCTGCCCCCCAGCAGGACAGCTCTGGCACGGAATGGGAAAGCCTTGCATGGGGGCTGATAGAAGCCAGAGGAGCCCAAGTCATTTAAGGTTGAAGAGAAATGTTAAAGACAGCAGGAAAAGCAAACATTAGTGGTAGCCATGCAGCTGAGGGGAATAGGAAGGGCTTTTACAAATATATCAAGGGGAAAAGGAAATACTGGAGAGTCAAGACAAAGTAGGCCCATTAATAAATGAGGAAGGATATTAAATTAATGATGATTCTCAAATGGCTGAGTTAGTGAACTACTTATTGAGAGCTGCCTTTAACAAGAACAACAAGGCAAAGTGGCTGAGACAATCAGAGAGCAGCCAAGGGTGCTGGAATTGTCCCACATGGAGCAAGGGCAGGGGACAGCTGGGTTCCCAGCCCCAGGTACAAATGCCAGGGCTGAGCATCCCATCCATCTCCTCCCTGGCAGGAGCACAGGGAAGGAGTGTCTGGAGCAGCTGATGCTTGGCAGGAGGCCCAGGGTGAATAAGGGGTCTGGGGGGACCCTGGCTCCTCCTTGGAGCAGGATGGGACCACAGAGGCGCAAGGGAGAGCCCCAGGTGCAGCCCTGCTGGATCCAGCCTTGGGAACTCCAGGGACAGCTCCTGCACTGAAATGGGGAGAGGGAAAGGTTCAGGGAGGGGGGGACAGAGATGCTGGTTCATTTGGGTCTGTCCCTGGAAAACCAGACCCCCCAAGCTGCACTGACTCTGTTAATCCTCCCTTTTGTTTGTGCTGCATCAGCCAGGGGCTGCTCCTGGGCCCACAGGAAAAGCTCTGGGAAGGAGAATTTCTGTCCCAGAAATAGAGAAATCCCCGAACCCCCTCAGCTGCTGTTGGCTGGAAAGGGCTGGTTGGACCCTTGGAATCAATTCTGGGCAGGATTGATCCCTGCTCGTGCATGCCCTGGGCACTGTGGGTCAGTCCCCTGGGCTGTGCCAGGGGCAGCCTGAGGGACAGCTGGGACTGTCCTAAGTGTGGCATATGTCCCTTTCTGTGTCCCAGACTCTGGGAAAGGTGCTTGGTGCCCTCCTGGGTGTCCTTGGCTGGGTCCTGTGGGGTGGGATGGGATGGGATGGGATAGGATGGGATGGGATGGGATGGGATGGGTGCACATCCCCAGTGGGGCTGGACAGAGATGTGGCACCTCTCCTGAAACCCTGGGGCTTAGGACACTCTACCCAGCCCCTCCTGCCCTGCCTGGAGGAGGTGCAGGAGCCGCGGGGCTCACAGGGGTGAGGGATGATCCTTCCCTTTGCCCAGCCGGGAGCTGTCCCGTGGCCGTGCCATCTGACAAAGGGCTCTGTGGGGGACAATGTCCGGGAAACGAGGGCCCTTGTCAATGTTTTATGGGCCCGGGGCTCCCCAGGGTGTGTTTACGGGGCAGTAAATGAAAGCACTCAGCCAAGTGACATTTGTGTTCTGCAAATGCGATTATTATGCATGATTAGCAGCCAAGTGCACTGCAAAACCCACACTGCCGGCGGGGAGGGGCAGCTCCGGCCCGGGGGCTCCTGCTCCCCACAAAGGCCTCAGGGAGCTCCTGCTCCCCACAACAGCCCCGAGGGGCTCCTGCTCCCCACAAAGGGCTCAGGGAGCTCCTGCTCCCCACAACAGCCCCGGGGGACTCCTGCACCCCACAAA
The DNA here is from genome assembly GCF_037042795.1 of Molothrus aeneus. Taxonomy (NCBI): domain Eukaryota; kingdom Metazoa; phylum Chordata; class Aves; order Passeriformes; family Icteridae; genus Molothrus; species Molothrus aeneus. The sequence goes on from NC_089660.1 coordinate 16,754,113, forward strand.
GGTCTCAGGGAGCTCCTGCACCCCACAGAACTCCGGGGGGCTCCTGCTCCCCACAAAGGCCTCAGGGAGCTGCTGCTCCCCACAAAACCTCGGGGGGCTCCTGCTCCCCACAACAGCCCCGGCCCGGGCTCCTGCTCCCCACAAAGGCCTCAGGGAGCTGCTGCTCCCCACAAAACCCCGGGGGGCTCCTGCTCCCCACAAAGGCCTCAGGGGGCTCCTGCTCCCCACAACAGCCCCGGCCCGGGCTCCTGCTCCCCACAAAGGCCTCAGGGAGCTCCTGCTCCCCACAAACGCCTCAGGGAGCTCCTGCACCCCACAAAGGCCTCAGGGGGCTCCTGCTCCCCACAAACGCCTCAGGGAGCTCCTGCTCCCCACAAAGGCCTCAGGGGGCTCCTGCTCCCCACAAAGCCCCGGGGGGCTCCTGCTCCCCACAAAGGCCTCAGGGAGCTCCTGCACCCCACAAAGGCCTCAGGGGGCTCCTGCTCCCCACAAAAATCCCGGGGGGCTCCTGCTCCCCACAAAAGCCTCTCCGCGGGGCCCAGCAAGGATGGGCCAAGCTCCATCCCCTGCACAGATCCCGGCACCCCCTCCCTGCCCTTGGGCAGTGCTGCCCCTGCCCTGCTGGCCGGACAGGGACGGTGCCAGCCGAGGAGTTCCAAGATTCCCTTCCCAGCTGCCAGCCCGACTTTCCAGAGGAACGCATCCAAAGCCACTTTTTAACTTTAATTATTTATCTGTAACCAATTTGGCAGGAAAAGCAATTAAACGAGTGGGTGATTAATGACCTGCTGATTTGCACAGGTACCTAATTTCAATGTCTATATAACATAGAAGCACATTTTGGAGATGCTTTGAGGGCTGGGGTCAGTGCCTGGCTGCTGGGTTTGGAGGGTCACTTCTTGGTGAAGAGGTGCTGGAGCATTCTGTGCTTCCCAGCAGCTCCAGGAGCACAGGAGGGCTGTTCATCCCAGAAATCCCACTGGACTTTCTGCCAGGCCAGTGCTGTGCTTATCACATCCCCTTTGCCACTTGGAAATATGACCCAGGTGGGAAGGAGCTGATGGGACAGAGGAGGATGCTGTCTGTCACAGACATCTTTTATGAAAAATCCTTTCCTTAGGATTTTTCCTTCTGAGAAGCTGAGAGGCCTCAGGATCAAAATGTAACCAATGGTTATCTGCTGCTGTGGAATGCAACAGGTGCATCTGGGATTGGGCTCATGTGGTTGTTTCTAATTAATGGCCAATCACAGCCCAGCTGGCTCAGACTCTCTATCTGAGCCACAAGCCTTTGTTATCATTCTTTCTTTTTCTATTCTTAGCTAGACTTCTGATGAAATCCTTTTTTCTATTCTTTTAGTACAGTTTTAATGTAATATATATCTCAAAATAATAAATCAAGCCTTGTGAAACATGGAGTCAGATCCTCATCTCTTCCCTCACCCTCAGACCCCTGTGAACACGGTCACAACTGTCCCTTGGGAAAAGTGCCCAGGGAGAGGCAGGCTGGAGCTGCTGTCCCACGGTGCCCCTAGGACACGGGGCAGGGCTCACACCTCACCGGGCACCGACTGGGGCTGTCAGCACCCAGGGCTCCCCTCTGAGCACCCTGCTCTCCCTCACACCCCCACCCTCCCCACCCCTGTGCTATGGCCTGGCACAGCCTGGGGCTGGGTGGGTCTGCAAACAGCCCCCTAGGCACCCCTGATGCCACCAGGCTGTGACACCTTGGTGACATTTCAGTGACACCTTGCCCTCCTCAGCCCTGGGTCCCAGAGGGACAGATGGCCTCCCTGGGGGTGCACAGCAGGATTTCCACTTTTTCTGTGTTTTTTCTCTGCTGCTGGGGGGAGTCAGAGCTGAGGCCAAGGGCTGCCAGACACCAAAGTGTCCCCATGTCCCTGCCTGGCTCAGACACGCTGGGGATGGAGCTCCCGGGGGGCAGGGAGGAGCAGGGGGTGGGCCCATTGTTGGGATAGAAATGGTAAATCCATTAATCTTTGGGAATACAATCCACTGTGCAAAACAGAAAAGGAAAAGAGACACCTCATTTGTTATCAGGTGCATTGTGAGAGTCAGGTTCTTTAATTATCTCACCAAATTCTACAGCCCATTCATCAAGTGCCGCCACCAGGCTGCCGAGATTGCCACCCACAGACCATCTGGGCACTGCCAGCCCCTGGGCACAGGGTCCTGCAGGCACAGGGGATGCTCCTCATGCCCCTAAACCTCCTCAGGGCTCCCTGGAATCACCTCAGGGCTCCCTGCTCAGGAATTCACCTCCTGGATGTACAGACAAGCCCAGTATTGCTGGTGTGTGGTCCTGGAATCACAGAATCAGGGAATATCCTGGGATCATTGATCCAACTCCTGTCCCTGCACAGCCCAGCAACCCCACCCTGTGCCAAGAGCATTGTCCAAACACTCCTGGAGTTCTGGCAGCCTTGGGACAGGGACATCATTGTGATCATTGTGTCCACTGGGGTTCATGAAAAACAGGGAGAGGTCATTTTTCCACAGGCAGGCAGAGATAGGAGAAGGGGGAGGGGTTTTAAACTAAACCAGGAGAGGTTTGGATGGGATATTGGGAATCAGGAATTGTTCCCTAGGAGGGTGGGCAGGCCCTGGCACAGGGTGCCCAGAGCAGCTGGGCCAGGTTGGACACTGGGGCTGGAGCAGCCTGGGACAGTGGGAAGTGTCCCTGCCATGGCAGGGGTGGCACTGGGTGGGCTTTGAGGTCCCTTCCAGCTCAAACCACCCTGGCATTCCAGGACTCTGTGACACAGCAGCATTCCCAGGGAGAGGCCAGGGAGGTGATTGGGAGCAATGTCCTGTGCCCAGTGCCTTGGGCATCGCTGTGGGATGAGGGAATCACCTCCCACCTCAGGGCAGAGCCTGGCACTGCCCAAAATGGGGCTGGTGAGGCTGCAAAGCCCTCCCAGCTCCCAGTGCCTGCGTTTGGCTTTGTGCAGGCTGTGGCTGCAGCTTCCCCCCCTCCCACCCTCCAGACCTGGCAGGGTGGCAGCCCCAGCCCTGCCCCAGCCAGCTGGCAGCATCCTGGCAATGTGGGGATCCATGGTTTCCTCTGGCACAGCTCCATGCAGGGTGGCCAGGGTCAGGAGGGGAGGCTGGGGATGGTCATGGGAGCAGAGCATGGCCAGGGCAGCAGGAGGGGGAAAGAAAGGAAAGGGATCTGGGGTGCTGAGGGGGGGAAGCCTGTCTGGGATTCATCAGAAGTGAAGTTGGAGTGGTTTTTATAGGAACAAAGAGAGCTGGGCCCCGGGGGAGATCCCTGCTGGGATAAAGGATCCATCTGGAGAACTCCAGAAATCCAGAGGTGGCTGCACCCCAGCGGTGTGGGTGAGGTTTGGGAAGCACAGCCGTGGGCCCCACTGTCCCTGAGCAGGGCTGCTCCTCCTCCTGCCTCTGCCACTGCCCTCCAGAATCCCTGGGGAGCATCCCAGCTCCTGGAAGCTGCACCTGGAGCTGGGCTGGGAGCTCTTAGGGAGGGCTGGACCAGGATCCTGTCCCCATCACCTTCCCCCAGAGCTCCTGGGAGGAGAAGTGGTTCTGGTCCATCTGGAGCGCAGATGGGCTGGGCTGGGTGAGCAATGCAGGAGTGGGAGGGGAGGCAGCCATCCCTGCCATTCCCAGCAGGAGCAGGAGAGAACACTCCATCCTGGGAGTGCAGATGGAGCAGGCACAGGGGCTGCCATCCTCAGCCTCTGCCCCATCCCTTCTCCAGGGGGACAGGGAGGAACCACCCTGGAGGTGGGCACGGCGCAGGGTCCCCGGTCTGGTGACATCCGTGTCACAGCTCTGTGGTGGCACCTCAGCTGGGGCCACAGCTGGGGCCAAGGGAGGGAAAGGAGCTGAGGATGCCCTGAGCAAACCCTTGGTGTGGTGTGAAACCTGCAGCAGAGCCACCCCAGCAGGTCACACAGGGGGGAGGGATGTGCCAGCAGCTGGCACTGGGATCACCCCCTGCTCTCCCAGGGTGACAGGTGAGGGCTGACACAGAGCCAGGCTGCCCCTGGGCAGGCTGCAGCACTGCTAGGGCCCAGCAGGACAAGGAGCAGGGATCAGAAACAGGATGTGTCCCCTCAGGGATGTCACCAGCCCATCTCGGTGACTTTGGGACAGGGACAGGAGCTGCCACGTGGTGTGCTCCGCTCAGACATGGCCCAGGGGGATGTGATATCCCGAGGGGAATGCCCTTATCCAATCCTCCAGCCTGGGCTGGAGTACAACGTGCTGCAGAAGCCAAGTGTCTTTTTGCCTCTTTCTTTCTTTCTTTTTTTTTTTTTTTTGGTCAAACGCAAACATTTCTGCAGGGAATGACTGTGACTGATTACATTTGTCAGGGTTTTTATCAAGCAATTGAAAGAGCTGGAGATTTTTTGGAAACCAAATAAGTGAAATATTTTGGCTGGTCAAAATTGTTTCCAGTAAAAATCCCCAGAAAAAGCAGTCAGAAACGGTTGTAGAAAATTTGTGGTGCAAATTAAAAAGTGTTTTTCCAAGGGAAAACAGCTCCAGGGAAGACAAATTCTTAGCACCACTGGTGGAAGGATGCTCCATGCTGAAGGCATCTTCCTGTGGGGTGCTTGGCTCTGGGAATGTGGTGCCAGGCCAGGGACAGTTTTTGTCCTTGCTGCAAAATGGCTGCACTTTTTCCCCAAAATGTCACCTCCAGGCCACAGGGATGGGAGGAAGATTCCAGCAGGAGTGTGGCCTCCTGTGCACAGCAGAGGGGATGTGCTGAGCAGCCCCAGCAAGGCTCAGGAGATGCCTCAGGAGTGGCACGTGCAGGAAACAGGATCTGTGCCATGCCACCGTGCCATGAGGATGCACCACTCCAGCTGCACCTCACCTTGGATGTCCATAAAATATGGGGCAGCTAAATGGGGTTAAAATATTCCTCAGTATCAGCCTTGAACCGGCAGGAAAGGAAGGTGGAGCAGGAGGCAGCAGGAAGGTGCTGGAGGCAGAGCTGGGATCATCACTGAACCTGCTGGGGGCTGTGGCTTGGAATCTCTGCATCCCTGTGGGATCTGTGCCATGATTCCCAGGGCCCCTGCAGCAGTTTTGTGGCCTCCCTGTCTCTAAGCCCTGCTTGTCCCCAGCGTGGCCTGGAGCAGGCTGATCCCTGACCCCAGCACAGGCTGAGCTCTGTGCAGAACGAGCTGAGCTCTCCGGGTAAAAATAGCTCATGACCATGCAAATCTGCGGCTGGAGATTAATGCAGATGCAAAGAGGTGCTGGCAAAGCTGGCAGAGCAGCCCTGCCCAGCCATTCCCACCTGGAATTTGCAGTGCACAGGCTGCTGGCACCTGCTGGGAGCGAGCATTTGTTGGGCTGGGTGGCAGAGGCTGCAAAGTCCCAGAGCTGTGGGTCAGGGCAGTGAGGAGAGGCAGGTTCCCTGTGGATCACTGGGAGAGCTCCCAGGAGGAGGAGATGGCTCTGGGGACAGTGACCACCATTCCCAGCATCGCTCCCCTGCATGCTGGACGTCAGCACCCCTGAATCCACCAGCACAAGGATGGGCAATAACAGAGCCACATTGTTCTCCTGGCACCACCACAGCTCCCAGGGAGCTTTGACCACCCCAAAAACGCCATCCTGGGACTGGGCTGAGCAGCTGCTGGGAGCCAGCCGGGTTCTCCACCCCCGAAACAGCACGGTGCCCTGTGGCCCCGAGAAAAAGCCATTTACCATCGCTGCTGCAACCCTGTGCATGTCAGAAATACAGCTCCTGCGGGCACAGCTCCAGTCAGGAAGAGCCAGAGCACTCCACGGGCAGAGAGAGTCATGTGAAAAATGCTCTTGTTCCCTCTTAAGATGCTTGGAAGCAGCCTGAGGGCTTTAGCACTGTGCCGCTTTGGTTTAAGTTTCTCTAATGAGGTTTGCCTTCTATTACTGTCAGGGAACATTTTTCATTGTTGAAGCCACTGTAAATGCAAAGCCTTAAAAATGAGTTTCCATTTCAGATCTGACAGCTCAGCTGCTAATGTAAAATAGAGAAAAACCACAGATCAGGCTGCCTTTTAGTGCAATTAGCCCTCCAAATGGAGCAATTTACATTGGCACACTTGTGTATCTTCCTGCAGAAGGCAGGCAAAAAAGCCTCATTACTTAAGCGCAGACCTTTATGAGCAGAAATGAGGGGAAGAAAGGAAAAACACACCAGGGCTGGGAGCGCGGGGCTGTGCCTCCTCCCTGCGTGCCGACGTGCGGGAGACGCAGGGCTGGGCCGGGAGCGCCGGGCTGGCCCTGGCTGTGCACATGGAGCTCCTTCGCTCTGCCTTTGTACGTGGAGCTCCTTCCCTCTGCCTTTGTAACATGGAGCTGCCTTCCCAATGCCCCTGGATGTGCACATGGAGCTCCTTCCCTCTGCCTCTGAACATGGAGCTGCCTTCCCTCTGCCTCTGAACATGGAGCTGCCTTCCCAATGCCCCTGGATGTGCACATGGAGCTCCTTCCCTCTGCCTTTGTACATGGAGCTGCCTTCCCTCTGCCTCTGAACATGGAGCTGCCTTCCCAATGCCCCTGGATGTGCACATGGAGCTCCTTCCCTCTGCCTCTGAACATGGAGCTGCCTTCCCTCTGCCTCTGAACATGGAGCTGCCTTCCCAATGCCCCTGGATGTGCACATGGAGCTCCTTCCCTCTGCCTTTGTACATGGAGCTCCTTCCCTCTGCCTTTGTACATGGAGCTGCCTTCCCAATGCCCCTGAACATGGAGCTCCCTGCCCGCTGCCTCTGAACATGGAACTCCCTTCCCTCTGCCTTTGTAACATGGAGCTGCCTTCCCACTGACCCTGGGTGTGCACATGGAGCTGCCTTCCCTCTGCCTTTGCACATGGAGTTCCCTTCCCGCTGTCTCTGGACATGGAGCTGCCTTCCCAATACCCCTGGGTGTGCACATGGAGCTCCTTCCCTCTGCCTCTGAACATGGAGCTCCTTCCTGCTGTCTCTGGACATGGAGCTCCTTCCCTCTGCCTTTGTAACATGGAACTCCCTTCCCTCTGCCTTTGTACATGGAGGTCCTTCCCAATGCCTTTGTACATGGAGCTCCTTCCCTCTGCCCCTGGATGTGCACATGGAGCTGCCGCTCTGCCGGTGCCTCTCCGGCCGCATGTGCCCATCACAGAGCCGTGGGCACCTTCCTTGCCATGGGTGTGGTGGCTGGGAGGGTTCCCTGTGCCACACATCCACTTCTGTGTGCCACACACTCTGTTCCCTGTGCCACACTCTCAATTCCCTGTGCCACACACCCACTTCTGTGTGCCACACACTCTGTTCCCTGTGCCACATGCTCAGTTCTGTGGGCCACACTCCTGGTTTCCTATGCCACACACCCAGTTCCCTGTGCCACACACCTCAGTTTTGTGTGCCACACACTCTGTTCCATGTGCCACACACCCAGTTCCATGTGCCTCACGCACACTTCTGTGTGCCACACACTCTGTTCCCTGTGCCACACTCTCAATTCCCTGTGCCACACACTCTGTTCCCTGTGCCTCACGCCCAGTTCCCTGTGCCACACACTCTGTTCCCTGTGCCACATGCTCAGTTCTGTGGGCCACACTCCCAGTTCCCTATGACACACTCCCAGTTCCCTGTGCCACACACCCAGTTCTGTGTGCCACACGCTCAGTTCTATGTTCTATATGTTCTCACACATGCTCTGTTCCCTGTGCCACACGTGCCACCATCCCTCCCTTGCCACAGGGGTTGATGGATTGCAGGATCTCAACAATTTTTCAGTTCCTGCAGTGTTCTGTTGTCCTTTTTGTCATGTGTGCAGCTGACTCCACCACTGTGGAGCTGCACCATGCCCTGGGGACCCTGTGCCACCTTGCCATGGGGCTGTGCCACACCCTGGAAACTGCACCATGCCACACAGCGCTGTGCCATGCCTTTGTGACCCTGTGTCACCCCACCTGGGGCTGTGCCATGCCCTGGGGACCCTGTGCCACCTTGCCATGGGGCTGTGCCACACCCTGGAATATTCACCACCCCACACAGGGCTGTGCCATGCCCTGGGGACCCTGTGCCACCTTGCCATGGGGCTGTGCCACACCCTGGAAACAGAATCACCCCACACAGGGCTGTGCCATGTCCTGGTGACCCTGTGTCACCCTGCCTGGAGCTGTGCCATGGCTTGAGGACTCTGCCACCTGACCCTGGGCTGGTGCAGGATCCCAAAACACCCTCCCTGAGGAGCTGCCATTGCTTGTCAGCACCAGCCCCATTTGCATCCCCTCTCCTGTCTCGGGCTCCCTGCCTGCATCCTCAATATCCCCCCAAGGCCACAGTCCTGCAGCTCCAGCCTCTCACAGAATAAATTGAAGATTCCTCGAGGCCTCAGGGCTCTGATTCCCTCCTTGCTCCAGCCTCCTCCTCCTCCCCTTCCTGGCTCCATCTCTCTGGGTAATGAGGTTGGAATGGCTCCATCCAGCGGGTCTGCGAGGAGCCCCTTCCCTGTGAGGGCAGAGCAGACCTTGGGCCCCAATCCAGCTGCTGCCAGTTCCAGAGGCCCCTCCATGCATTTATTAACCCCTTTGCAAGGACAGGAGGGAGGAGGAGGAGGAGGCAGGCAGGAAGGATGGACAGAGAGCAGTGGGGCAGCCTGGGAGCAGCCAGGGATGGACACTGCTGGCAGCAGGGACAGGGATGAGCTGGAGCTGCGTGGGTGGGATGTGCCACTGCTCCAGGCAGGGATAAATCAGAATTAACTGGGCAGCTCCTGAGCTGCTTTGAACTGGGAATGGCCTGGCTGTGCTGGGGGCTCCCTGCCTGCTGGCCCTGCAGAGAGCAGGGCTGAGCCTGGAATGGCCACTGAGCCCACAATTCCAGCCTTTCCACTCCATCCCATCAGCTGACCTCTGTTCCTGGGCATCCTGCACCTGAATCCATTGCTGTTCTCACCCTTGCAGCCCTCAGCACAGGGGTTGGTTTGATCCCTGTGCTGAGCTGGCTGGAGCTGCAGTGGGTCCTGGCAGGATCAGCCCTGCACCTCAGGGGATTTGGCATCCCCTGGGGTGGTGACAATGGCTCGGGGGCTCTTCCCAAAGCCCCTGTGTCCCCTCTGGTGAGTGAGGAGCTGGGATTGTGCCTCAGCATGGAGAGCACAGGGAGATGGAGGGAGAGTGGGTGATGGTGATGGCTCACAAGCAGTTCCAGAGGTCTGCCCTGTTCCCTTTGGCCACCAGAGCTGTCTCCCAGCCCTGGTGGATCCTGTCAAGCTGACACCAGACATTTCCCACACACCTGCACTGACTGGCACCGGTGACACCCCATTCCTGCCTGCAGCCCTGAACAAGGCTCTGCCCAGCATGGATGTCAGGCTGACCTTTTCAAACCCTGCTGTGACACCAGAAACCTGCTCTGCTCACCTGAAACCTCCCTGCTGCTCATCCCCAGCCTGGCAGCTCCACAGCCCACTCCTCCTCACCCAGGGCACCTCCACCTGCAGAAATCACCCCCTCATCTCCTCTGTGTCCTGTGGGAGGACACAGCCTGTCCTGAGCCCCCCATCCCCATCCATGGGAGGACACAGCCCCTCCTGAGCCTCCCATCCCTGTGACCGTGTTCACAGGGGTCTGAGGATGAGGGAGGAGACAAGGATCCGACTCCATGTTTCAGAAGGTTTGATTTATTATTTTGAGATATATATTATATTAAAACTGTACTAAAAGAATAGAAGAAAGGATTTCATCAGAAGGCTGGCTAAGAATAGAAAAAGAAGGAATGAATAACAAAGGCTTGTGGCTTGGACAGAGAGTCTGAGCCAGTTGACTGTGATTGGCCATTAATTAGAAACAACCACAGGAGCCCAATCCCAGATGCACCTGTTGCATTCCACAGCAGCAGATAACCATTGGTTACATTGTGTTCCTGAGGCTTCTCAGCTTCTCAGGAGGAAAAACCCTAAGGAAAAGATTTTTCAGAAAATATCATGGCTACACATCCCCATCCCAGCCCCCTCCCCGGCCATCCCCATCCCATGGGAGGACACAGCCGCTCCTGAGCCTCCCATCCCCATCCCATGGGAGGACACAGCCCCTCCTGAGCCTCCCATCCCCATCCCATGGGAGGACACAGCCCCTCCTGAGCCTCCCATCCCCATCCCAGCCCCCTCCCTGGATGCTGCAGGTGTCCCATTGTCCCCCCCGGTGGTTTTGTCCCTTGGCAAGGTTGGGAATGATTCTCTTCCCGTCCCCATCGCCGCTTTCATTCTCTGCAGCCGCTCTCACTTTTGTCTGACGCAGCCCCGCTTTTCTTAACAGGCCCCTGCTCTCCTGATTGAGGGATTGTCTCCTTGGGTGGCGGGGAGAGTATTCTTCACAGCTTGGAATTATGATTCAAATGTCTCCGTTTCAATGTGCTCTTCCAGCTGATTCAGCTGCTGATTGTTCCCCGCCTGGAACCGGGGCCGGCTCCGTGCTCGGCTCTGGGCTGCAGCCTCGCACCTGAGCGGCCGCCCCCACCAGCTCAGAGATCAATTCCTCTTTATCAGCCAGGCCCGGGCTGATCTCGGCTCCCCGTGCTGCCTGGAGCTGTTCTTTGCTGAGGGTATTGATTTGGCCCCTCGGATGGTGGTGGGTGTGAGCTGCTGGCAGACACGGGATGAGCGGGGAGCTGGGGCTGTCCCTGCCTGCCAGGCAGGGGACACGGCAGGAGAGCTGCTCTGGCTCCCAGCAGCTCCAGCTCATTCCCTGGAGCAGCCAGGCCTGCAGGGACACCTCCCACTGCCCCAGTGTCCAGCCTGGCCTTGGGCACTGCCAGGGATCCAGGGGCAGCCACAGCTGCCAGGGCCTGCCCACCCTGCCAGGGAACAATTCCTGATTCCCAATATCCCATCCAAACCTCTCCTGATTTAGTTTAAAACCCCTCCCCCTTCTCCTATCTCTGCCTGCCTGTGGAAAAATGACCTCTCCCTGTTCTCCACGAACCCCAGTGCACACAATGATGTCCCTGGCCTGGCTGCCATCTCTCCATGAAGGGGACAAGGCTGCCCAGAGAATGGTCCCATCTAAATCTCTCCTTCTTCAGCTTAAAGCCATTCCCTGTGTCCTGTCCCTCCATCCCTTGTCCCCAGTCCCTCTCCAGCTTTCCTGGAGCCCCTTTAGGCCCTGCCAGGGGCTCTGAGCTCTGCCTGGATCCTTCTCCTCTCCAGGTGAGCACCCCCAGCTCTTCCAGCCTGGCTCCATGGCAGAGGGGCTCCAGCCCTGGGACTATCTCTGTGGCCTCCTCTGGACTCACCCAGTTCATGCTGCAGCTGGCAGGGGCTTCTCCTGCTGTTTTTTTGGTGCCCAGAGTGCATCAACACGCTGGCAATGGGCACAGGTGTCGACATCCCTGATGTTGATGGATCCTGAGCCCTGCTTCCCCAGCCTTCACTCCAAAGATTCCCAAAATCACTGATGGCTCATCCACACATCCCTAGGCCGGGGCCAAAGCAGCATCCAGCCTTCCCCAAGGGCTTTGCAGCTCCCTAGGGCTACGCATCCCAATGGATTTAGATGCCATCAGTCCCCAGGTGACATCTGGGTCGGGATCACCCACCTGCTGCTGGCCTGCTTGGGGTCAGAGCCAGCACAGAGCCCAAGAGCTCCCTGGCACTGCCATGCTCCTCCCAGCCCTCTGACCCCAGGAGCTTCCCATTGCCTGTGACTACTGTTGGATCCTCACTGTGCCCTCTCCAGCTGGGATTTTTCACTCTTTCCTTCTGTAAATCCATCCCTGTCCTCCCCAGGCTGAAGTGCTCCACACACCAGAGCCATCAGCCCCTGCCTGTGCCAGCCCCTGCTGCCCTGGGCACTGCAATTCTGTCCTGAGGGATTCAGGATCCTGCTCTGTGCCAGGGCACTGCTGGAACCCTGCCCTGAGGGATTCAGGATCCTGCTCTGTGCCCTGGGCACTGCTGGAACCCCTTCCTGAAGGATCCAGGATCCTGCCCTGTGCCAGGGCACTGCTGGAATTCTGCCCTGAGGGATTCAGGATCCTGCCAGGTGTCCTGGGCACTGCTGGAATTCTGCCCTGAGGGATTCAGGATCCTGCCCTGTGCCAGGGGCACTGCTGGAACCCTGCCCTGAGGGATTCAGGACCCTGCCAGGAGCTGTGGGGCTGTGGGGTGACAGCGCTTCCCCACAGCTCTGGGGTGAGGAGCCAAGGGGGACAGGCTGACAGCAGCGTGGGGTGGCCCCACGTGTGCCCGAGTGTCCCTGTGCTCAGGAAGGGCTTCCCGAGCCTTTTGTGTGATTTGTGAGGGCTCCTCCAGCAGCACGGCCTGGGAGAAGGCTGGGAATGGGATGAGGCACTGGGCTCATGCCCTGTGTGACCCCAGCAGCCCTGGCAGGGCTGTGGGATGAGGATAGGGCTGGGGGAATGGGGCAGGGATGTGGGGCAGGGATGGGATGTGGGGCAGGGATGGGATGTGGGGTAGGGATGTGGGACAGGGATGGGATGTGAGACAGGGATGTGATGTGGGGCAGGGAAGTGGCACAGGGATGTGGGACAGGGATGTGATGTCGGGCAGGGATGTGGGGCAGGGATGTGAAACAGGGATGGGATTTGGGGCAGGGATGTGATGTGGGACTGGGATGTGGGGCTGGGATGTGGGACAGGATGGGATGTGGCGCAGGGATGTGGGGCAGGGATGTGGAGCAGGGATGTGGGGCAGGGATGGGATGTGGGGCAGGGATGTGGGATACAGATGTGATGTGGGACACAGATGTGATGTGGGACAGGGCGCTCGGCTGGGGACACCCACTCCCCTCTCCTTCCCACAGAGGACCTGAGGATGGACCCGTCCCTCTCCTGGCACCAAAGCTGAGAATTCCGAGCTAAAACCAATTCCATGTACACGGTGAGGGGCGGCTGCATTTTTCATGAGCCAGATGAGCAAACAAAACAAGGCTTTTCCAGGCGGGCAGAGCCGGCCCTGCCGCTCATGGTCACTAAGCAGAAGAGGCAGGAGCGGCTCTGCCAGCCCAGCGTGTTCCCGCAGCCCCGAGCCCCATCCAGCCTCGCTCCCCAGCCTCCAGCCAGCTTTTCACACCAGCAGCGGCAGCGGCGGCCACGCCGGGCTCCCTGGAGATGGGTGGGGACAGCGACACGGGCGCGCTGTGCTCCTGACACATCCTGGCACATCATCCCTGCTCCTGCATCCCCCGGCCTCGCTCCCCCCAAAGCTGCTCCCTCCCGGGGGAAGAGCTGCGGGACTTGTTGCTGGTTTGTTTCCTTTTCTTTTTTTTTTCTGATTTTGAACACAATTAATTAAAACCCAGCGATGGTGTCCCAAAGGACGTTGTGGGAAGGCAGGAAGCTGGGAGCAGCCGGTGTTCAGGCAGCCCAAGGATGTCCCTCTGTGCTCCACCACGCTGGGGACACTGCAGGGCTCAGCTCCGTGGTGGTGTCACCAGCCAGGGCACACAGGGACCCTGCCAGTGTCCCCCCAGCCCTGGGGAAGGATGGAGCCAGGTCCCAGAGCTCCCAGGGTATCCCCAGAGCTTTGCTGAAGTCTCCAGCCATGGCATGAAACTGGGATTTAATCTGGATATTGGGAAAAGGTTCTTCCCACAGAGGGTGGTGGGGCACTGAACAGGGAATGGCCACAGCCTCAAAGCTCCAGGGGGGTTTGGACAATGCTCTCAGGCACAGGGTGGGGTTGTTGGGGTGTCTGTGCAGGGCCAGGATCAGGGCTGATGATCTCCATGGGCCCCTTCCAGCTCAGGATATTCTGTGATTCCATAATTGTGCGATTTGCCAGCCATGCTGAGCAGTCAGGACCGTCCCTCTGGGCTGTGGTGGCAGCTGAGGCACAGCCAGAGCTGAGCCACATTCACCAGGCTCAAACCTTTCATTTTGGAGCTGTCTAGACAGGAGCCCCATCAAAGCCCAGGAGAGCACTGAGAGGCCCCTGGGGGGAGGCTCAGCACAGCCCCTGCTCCCCAGAGCTGCCCCAGAGCCTCTGACTCACTGGCTGAGGAGCAGCTCCCCCAAGGACTGCTGGAATTGCTGCCACAGCCCTGGGTGAAGGGCTGGCAGCCTGGGAAGGGCCTGGCAGGTTCTTTTTTCCTGCAGAAAGAGGAGATCTGGGCCTAGGTCTCCATGGATGTGCTGGAGATGTGCTCCAGATTGATGGGACTGGGTATGTGGTAGGATGTGTAGTGGGGCTGTGTCACTGACATGTTTTATGAAAAATCCTTTCCTTGGGATTTTTCCTCCTGAGAAGCTGAGAGGCCTCAGGAACAAAATTTAACCAATGGTTATCTGCTGCTGTGGAATGCAACAGGTGCATCTGGGATTGGGCTCATGTGGTTGTTTCTAATTAATGGCCAATCACAGTCAGCTGGCTCAGACTCTCTGTCCGAGCCACAAACCTTTGTTATCATTTCTTTCCTATTCTATTCTTGGCTTTCTGATGAAATCCTTTCTTCTATTCTTTTAGTATAGTTTTAATATAATATATATCATAAAATAATAAATCAAGCCCTCTGAAACATGGAGTCAGATCATCCTCTCTTCCCTCATCCTCAGACCCCTGTGGACACGGTCACAGGGATGGTGGGGTTTGGTAGGGATGTGGCTGTGCTGTGACTCTGGCACATGTCCAGAGGGGACATTGGAGGCTGGGGGTGACTTCACTCTCCTCACTCCTCCCCTTTATTCAGAGTTAATCCTTATTTTAATGATAAATAGGAACCAGAGCCACAAGCCAGAAGGGACTGATGGGTGCCCACCCTTCCTCTCCTGGTGTGTGCCCAGCACCATTCCAGGAGAAGAGCCTGCTCCATAAATCCAGGGAGGCAGGAATCCCTGGGAGCCAGGGTGAGGGATCTGCTCCCAGCCAGACCCCTGAGCTGTGTGGGACAGGACAATCCCACTGTGACCTGTGTGGGACAGGACAATCCCACTGAGCTGGGGCCATGCCAGCCCTCCCAGCAGCCTCCATCCATTGGAGCACTGGGAGGAGCTGGGATTTGGGGTCCCTGGGTGCTGGGGGATGGCTCCATGCCTGCAGTGGGAATGTCCCAAGCCCTGGCACTGGGACACATTCCCAGCCCTGGGTGTGCTCCCAGCTGGCAGCACCTCCGGGGTGCCCATTCCCCGTGGGTGTCCCAGCCTTGGGTGCCTTCCCTCCGTGCCAGGGGCAGCAGCGAGGCGTGGGTGGGTGGGAAGTGTGTGCCCCACGAGCCAGCCCTCCCCAAAAGGCTGTGATGTGGCTCCATTTGGGGACACTCTGCTGTCACCTCCTCTCCAGGGGACAGTCCCTCTGAGCGGGCGGTCCCCAGCGCAGCAGAGCTTTGCTCCTCATGCTGACAGCTTGTCAGGGAGCTTTCCTGGGAGACTGGGGCTGGTTTTGGGGAGCAGCAGCTGTGGGTGAGGCCCACGGGTGGCAGCAGCCAGAGCAGGGATTGTCATGGGTGCCTCACTGTGCCTGGCACAAGCTGGGGACACCCCTGTGGGCACCCATGGCAGCTGAGGGACATCCTGAGAGCCCAGGAGCCTGCAGTCTTCTCCTGCCCCTGTTTTTGGGGTGCAGAGCAGTGGGGTGCAGTGCTCGGAGCCCTGGGGACCCCAAGGACACCTCCCAGTGCCAGCAGGGCAGATCTGGGGAGGCCCTTAGCAACAAGGAGGTGACTCCGAGCCCATTCGGAGGGAAATGGAGCTGCTGGAGTCACAGTAAATAATTAAAGCTGCAACTGCGGAGGAGAAAGCCGAGATAACAGAGGCAGCTCAAGCAGAAAAGCAGGGATTCGCTGCAGTCAGCTCTCCCAGCACGGCCCTGGGGGCTGGCCCTGCCGTGTCCCCAGCGCTCCTGGGGGCTGGCCCTGCCGTGTCCCCAGCGTCCCCCCCTCCCCAGCCCTGCATTTGCCGTCTCCCGCCCCTTTTCACGCCCTGGCCGCTGGTTTTCACACGGTGCTGGTGCTGGCCCATCCATCCATAACCTCCTGGGGACCTTCCAGGGCAGCCAGCACCATCAGCCTTCATCCTCCTCCTCCTCCTCCTCCTCCTCCTCCTCCTCCTGCTGGTCCTGGCTGCCCCCATGGCCCAGGGAAGCCCCTTCCCACGTCCGCGCCCATTGATCCGCCGTGTTTTGCTGCTCCCTCCTGTGCTTCATAAATGTCAACTTTTTTCCTCTGACAAAGAAATTTGGTGGTAATGACTCTTTGTACCACTTCTAAATCCCCAATTACATAAGGAGCAGCAGCACAAAGCCATTCCCTTTGGTGGAAATCTCCGCATAATCCCTTTTCCAGAGAAGCAGCCCGCCAGTGACATGCTTCTAACTCTTTGTTTGTTCTTTTGGATCAAATCTAACTGATTGCCGTGACTAATTAACTTTCCCTTTCTTCGGGCCTCTGTTGTCTTAATTAATTTCACAAATGCTTCGTTCCCAGCTCCCAGCCAGCTCCCAGGCTCGCTGGTGCAAAGCACCGGCAGCAGCAGCAGCAGCAGCAGCAGCGTGGGTGCCCCTGGGGCAGGGCTGACCCTGCTGCCCACGGGGCTCCACAGCACACAGGGACATCCTGGCATGTCCCCAGGGCCACCAAGCCCCTGCAGGGCCACCCTGCCACGTCCCCAGTGCCACCAAGCCCCTGCAGGCCTGCAGAGACCCCTGGGTGTTGGAACCCAGCACATCCCTCTGGCTGTCCTGAGCAGCCAAGACCCCTGCCAGGGGGCTCAGAGACCCTGGCACAGAGCCCAAGATGCCTGTGTGGGTTTGATTATGACCCATGGAGCAAATTACTGTGACAGTGTTCACAGGGGTCTTGGGAAGAGGGAAGAGATGAGGATCTGACTCCATGTTTCACAAGGCTTGATTTATTATTTTGAGATATATATTATATTAAAACTGTACTAAAAGAATAGAAGAAAGGATTTCATCAGAAAGCCAAGAATAGAATAGGAAAGAAATGATAACAAAGGTTTGTGGCTCGGACAGAGAGTCTGAGCCAGCTGGGCTGTGATTGGCCATTAATTAGAAACAACCACATGAGCCCAATCCCAGATGCACCTGTTGCATTCCACAGCAGCAGATAACCATTTGTGGGATCTCAGCACATCGTTCCCGATGTCCAGAGATGCCAGGAGAACCCTTGGGGGTCTCGGAAATCCTGGAATGTTGCCAAGAGTGTTTGGTGGCTTGATTTTGATCCATCCACAGAAGTGACAGCAATTTGAGGACTTGAGAATCACTTTAGAGTGAAGGGTGTAAAAGGGACACATTTAGAGGGTGAAATATAAACTTTAAGGTTTTTGGTACAGGGGGGTTATGGAGACAAGATGGAGGGATCAGGGCGTGTCTCGTCCTTCTTCTTTCTTCTTCTTGTCCTCCATCTCCTGTGGTGATGTTGGCACTTGGGGATTGGTTTATGGTGAAGGTGCACTTGCCAACATGGGTGAAAAGTATTGGAAAATAAAGGTAAATATCATGTATGTAGATTTTAATATAAAAAGACATGACCGCCCCGTGGGTGGTCAGAGTGCCCGTGGCTGCCTTGCAGATCAGACCTCTGCTGGGCAGACAGAAAATTTTGTGGATAAGAAACAATAAACAATCTGAAGATGGAAAAGCTGAAGAGTCCAGACTCATCCTTTGAAACGCGTGCCACCCAAGAACCACCCTACCCGTGTCGGGGCAGAGACAGACAGCCGGACCCAACACCATTGGTTACATTTTGTTCCTGAGGCCTCTCAGCTTCTCAGGAGGAAAAATCCCAAGGAAAGGATTTTTCACAAAAGATGTCTGTGACAAGTTACCAACCTTGTATGAAGATCTGCAGGCCACAACAGTTTAGGTAGAATAATAGTGAAGTTATCACGGGGTGGAAAAGTAGATTTTGGGGTTTCTAAAATGGGGGTTCAGGAGGCAAGATGGAGGGATCTGGGTGTGTCCAGCCTTTCTCCTTCTTCTTCTTCTTCTTGGCCTCCATCTTCTGCTTTGATGTTGGCACTTCCAGATTGGTTTAGAGTAGAAGCTCACTGTCTAACACAGGTGACAGGTATTGGGAAGGAATTGTAAACATTGTACAGGTAGTTTTTAGTATAAAGACATAACCCTGCCCTGGGGGCAGGCAGAGTGCCTGGAACTGTCCTGCTGGATGGACCTCGGCAGGGCAGGAGACAGAATTTTACAGATAAGATACAATAAACAACCTTGAGACCAAGAAATGAAGAGCCCTGACTCTTTCTTCAAGCCCCAGGCTGGGAAAAGAGACTTTCCAACTCTTCTCGGGGTCACTCTGAGCAGCAGAGATCCCGACCCCTGGGCACCACTGCTGGGCTGTGGCGGGGCAGGAGGTGGCTCCTTGGAGGAGTGGATGGACCATCTCCCACTGCTCCTTGTTCAGTCAGCTCCTCTCCTCTTCCAGCTCCTGCCAGATCCTCATTTTTGCCTGGGGTACTTCCCCCTGCCCTGCAAGGCCCTCCTGAGTCAACAACCAGGCTGGGAGAAATCCAGCCCAGAGTGTTAAGGGCTGGAAAGGACCTTGAAGATCATCTCACCCCAACTCGCCCTGCAGTGGGAAGAGACATCTTCCACTAGAGCAAGTTCTTCAAGGCCTTGTCCAACCTGGCCAGGGATGGGGCATCCACAGCCTCCCTGGGCATCCTGTGCCAGGGCCTCACCAGCCTCACAGGGGAGAATTTCTTCCTCAGTAAAGGATTTCTTCCTCAAGTAAAGCCTGGTGAAATCCTGCTGCAAAGGGCTGGTCTGGTAACATCCTGTCCCATCCTCTTCCTGCAGGATCCTGGCACAGTGGTCACCACCACATCCCCACCAGCTGCCACTCCAGGAACTCCCAGCATCACTTGGATCTGTATCCCATGTTCTTCAGTGATGGGCATGTGGATCTCAGGGTCAGTTCTGTGCCCTGGGTGTGGATCTGATCTCAGGGTCAGCTCTGTGCCATGGATTTGGATCTCAGGGTTAGTTGTGTGCCATGGATGTGGACCTCAGGGTCAGTTCTGTGCCCTGGATGTAGATCTCAGGGTTAGTTCTGTGGATCTCAGGGCTAGCTGTGTGCCTGGGTGTGGATCTCTCTGCTAGTTTTAGTTCTGTACCCTGGATGTGGATCTCAGGGTCAGTTCTGTGCCCTGGATGTGGATCTGATCTCAGGGTTAGTTCTGTGGATCTCAGGGCTAGTTGTGTGCCATGGATGTGGATCTCAGGGTTAGTTCTGTGCCCTGGATGTGGATCTGATCCCAGGGTTAGTTCTGTGCCCTGGATATAGATCTCAGGGTTAGTTCTGTGGATCTCAGGGCTAGCTGTGTGCCTGGGTGTGGATCTCTCTGCTAGTTTTAGTTCTGTACCCTGGGTGTGGATCTCTCTGCAGTTATTCCCCCAGGCTGGGCTTTTCCCAGACAAGGGTTGAGTTCAGCTCTCAAACCCTGCTGTTGTCCCGGGCAGCACAATGGAGCTGCATATTCATGAGGGCGCTGCATTACACAGGGATGATGGCAGAACTGAGATCTTATCTGCTGCTTCCAGCAGCCCTTGTGGTGCCTCTTATCAGCCCTTGTGGTGCCTCTTATCAGCCCTTTCCTATCTGGGGTCTGCCCTGGATGAATAAACATCGCAGCTCTTCCTCTCCAAGGCTCTTGGGCTGTGGAGTGCAGCTGTGGATGCTCGGGGAGATTCAGGGCAGCGGCCTGGCTGAGATCCCTGCCAGCCTTCCTGTGCCCCAGAAGGGGCTGGTGGCCCTTCCTGCTCCATGGGAAGGTCCCAAGCCTTGGGGGAACCGGGGGGGAACATGATTTGGACACTGCTCCAGCCCTGGATGTGGCAGAGTTGTGTGGCCACTGTGCCAGGACCATGAGAGTGGCAGGATCCTGTGACAGGAGCAGAGGGAACGGCCTCAGGCTGGGCCAGGGCAGGCTCAGGGTGGACAGCAGCAGGAATTTCCCCATGGAAAGGGGCCTCAGGGATTGGGAGGGGCTGCCCAGGGGGGTTTGGAGTCCCCATCCCTGGAGCTACCAGGAGCACCTGGAGGTGGCACTGAGTGCTCTGGGCTGGGGACAAGGTGGGGATGAAGCACAGCTTGGACTCGGTGGTCCTGGAGGCCTTTTCCAACCCCGGTGACTCTGCAATTCTCTGTTCTGTTGGAGTTTCCCCTGGCACAGACACGACTGGCAGAGCTTCAGCACCCTGGAGTCAACAGTGGCACCCAGGGGGGTGAGAGGGGCCAGGCAGGACATTGTGAGCTCTGGATCAGGGTTGAAGGGATGACCCTGTTTGCCATCAAGGCCTCTGGTAGGAAATGAAAGAGCTGGAGGAAATCCAGGAGCCTGGGGGAGGTGCTGAGGGAGCCAATCACCCCTGCAGGCCCTGGGAGCTCGGAGGGACCTGCGCTGTGGGAAGCAGGAGGCATTCCTGGAACAGCAGCAGACGACTCCTCCCAAAGGCTGCCAGCAGAAATCAGCCCCTTTGCAGAGGGTGTGCTGAAACCCATCTGCAATTAAGCCCTGGCAGTGCTGCTGTGCTTCCCCAGGGTCAGCAGCCTGCAGAAATCCAGGAGCAATTGCTGCTGTTCCCGGTGGATTCACCTGGAGCAGCCCCCAGCCCTCAGCCTGGGATCAGACCCCGCTGCCAGCTCAGTCCCTGCTCCCAGCTCGGGGCTGAAACTCTTCTGTCACCTCCCAGAAGGAGCCGTGGCCTCTGGGGACAGCAGCTCCCAGCCCTGGCCCGGCAAATGGGAGCTGTGGCTTCACAACAAAGGGCTGAGGACAAATTTGAAAAGATTTGGTCTCCCTTTGTAGAAACCTTTGATTAAACCGTGGCAGCCGGGATTGAGCTGGTGCTCATCTCCCTGGCCTCCCACCCCCTCCCAGTTCTTCATCTCCCTCTCTCCTGCCTTTTTGCCTTGCCTCTTTTTCTCCCTTGGCTTTGGAAGGGAGCAGATCAATAAATAAATAAACCCACAGAAATGTTATTTCTGCGGCAAGAGGCGCCTTGAAGTTCATCAGAAATAACAATCCCGACCCGCGGTGCATGCGCAGGGCAGGCAGGAGAGATGTGATTATTCCCTGGGGAAAAAGCAGCAGCACAACACGTTGGACCTGTTCCGAGGGCTGACAATTCACCAGCAGCCTTTGAGCTCTCACTCAGTGGCTCCAAGAGTTTTGACATGAAAGGGCCACCAGTCAAATGAAGGGAAGGATCAACTCGCAGGATTAAATGTCCTTGTCACCAAGCCATCAAAACATGGCATTATTTTGGAGGGACAGATCGTTTGCAGGAGTTTACAGCAGATTAAACCTGAATTTCCAGGGGATTTTTGGCGGGTGAAAGGCCCCAGGTGGCACCAGTGCTGCAGGAGCACGGTGTGGCTGCGTGTCCCCAGGAGGAGAAGGATCCACCTGGCCCTGGAGGAGCCCCAGCCATTCATCTGCCATGCAAAGGAGCATGCAAAACCCTGGGGTTCCTCCCAAATCGGCCCAAAGCTTCCTCCAGAGGATGGGGAACTCGAATTCCAGGGTTTACAGTGAGTGCTGAGATGAGTCAGGATCCAGAGGCTTTCATCTTGGGGCTTGATGGCCCCAGAATGGCCCCAGATGGGGAGAGTTGGCAAAGGGGAGGCTGCAGCAGACATTCCTGGGAGAACACCCACACCTGCAGAGACACGAGGCTGTCTGGGTGTATTCCTGAGAGCAGACACGTCCCTGTGTCCCCCCAGGGCCTCGGTGTCCCCAGAGCACAGACCCACAGAGCAGAGCTGGAGGATGAGGGGGACACAGCCCCACACCCCTCAGAGTCAGGGTGAAGGTAGGCAGGACCCTCCTGTTAAAAATAAGTTAGAAACTGTTGTAAAATAGTTGACAGATGGTCAAGCATGTACTGTTAGTTTGGTTATTATATTGTAAAAAGGGTTAAAGGGCAGTTATAAGAAATCCAGCACTCAAGGTACCGTAACACACCTCAGTAAAGTGCAGCAGGAGCCAGCCTGGACAGAACTGCAACAGCCAATCAAGGCCTTAAACCTTCATGCAAATGAAGGATCCCAACAGACACCAATCCAGAGGGACAGAAAACAGGATAAAAAGGGGCATCTGACCCAGGGAAGCTGTGCTGTTCCTCTGGGCCATCGGGGCCATGGCTGCTGAGCAACCCCAGCGCTGCTCCATCCTCGAGGGAACGCTCCTGCCCTGCCTGGGCCCCCTGGGTTTAGGCCTTTCTTTTATTATAATAAATGCTGAAATCACTTCAGTACCAGGAGCCTGCTCTCATTTTTAACACTCCAGGTCCTTGTCACACCCAGCAATGCCCCAGGTGAGCTGGGGCTGTTTGGGATGGGCAGTGTCTGCCAGGACATCCAGCACGCGGCAGTGCCAGTGAGGACCCACAGGGCAGCAGCTCCTGAGACAAGGTGAGAACAAGGGATAGCTTGGTTCTGAAGAGCTCAACCAGCTCCTTTCCAGGTGCAGGGGTTAATGGGAGCTCAGCTTGGATAAAAGGGAACTGTGCACAGGTGTGGTGAGCTGATCTGGGTCCTTTCCTATGAGAGATGTTTCAGCAGCTCCTGCTGTCACTCAACAAGAAAATCCTTGTGTGGTGAGTCCAGCCCATGCCCCGTTCCAAGGAGTGCTGGTGGCAGCAGTTCCTGAAGGTTTTCCGTGAGGACTGAGCCCAGCACAAGCTTGGGAAAGGTCAGAGGGAGCTCTCCTGCTCAGCAGTGAAATGCTGGCTGTGTTTGGGTGGAGAGAGGAGCAGGGTGGGAAAAGGAAGTCAGAAGACTGAAAAATTCAATATATGTGAAAATCACAGTGAAGGGACAGTAGAGTTGGGAGGGGATCAGCCTGGGGAAGGCCTGGTCAAGAAAAGCTGTGGCTGCCCCATTCCTGGAAGTCACCAAGGCCAGGCTGGACATTGGGGCTTGGAGCCTGGGACACTGGAAGGTGTCCCTGCCATGGCAGGGGTGGAATGAGCTGAGCTTTAAGGTCCCTTCCAGCCCAAACTATTCCAGGACTCCATGAGTCTATGACCTGTACATGGTGGTGTTTGAGCTGGTCCCACAGAACCCCTCAGCCAACAGGAGAATCCCTCCCAGGGCTCCTGGAGAGCCCAGCAGGTTGCACCCAACAGCTTTGTGCAGAGACAGGGAGGATGTCAGAGGAGGGAGGATGTCAGAGGTGACCTTTCCCTGGCTTTGTCCCATCCCTCTGGGAAATCACTTGGGCGTGTTGGGTGTCAAGCAGCATCTGCAGGTGTTGTGGTTTTGAATTCTCCTTCCTGCAGAGGAATTCCACGTGGCCAGGCCAGCCGGTTTCCAAAGCCCTTCCCGGGGGTGTTTTACTGCCAGGAGCACTGCAGAGCCCCACGTCCCTCCTGTCCCCTCCCCGAGGCGCCTGCGGGGCACAGAGCACCCAAACCCCAGCGTGGCTCTGCTCAGAACAATGGGGCACGGCTGGGGACGGTTTCCTGCAGCCAGCCCGGCTCCCACCTGTGCTGCAGGACACCTGGGTCTGTGCTCTGACCTGGAAATGAGCTGCTGGAGCTGCTGCCCTTGCCTGCCCCTGACTCCGCCTGCACCCTGCAATTCCAGCGGCTGGGAGGGACCCGTGGCACCCGGCAGGGCTCACGTCCACACGGGCAGGCAGCAGCCAAAGGGCAGGGGAAGGGCTGGGTGAGGAGCAGGGAGCCTGGGAAGGGCAGGGAGAGCAGGTCTGACCTGCACAGGGCTGCTCCGGGTCTGTGCCCCAGGCTGGCTGCTCCCTGCCGCTCTTATCACAGCTTGCAGAGAGCCCCTGGGACTGTGCAGGCTCCCCCGGTCCGTGGGGATGGAGCTGAGCTCTGCCCGGGGCTGCTTTGAAGGCAGGAGGGCTGCAGAGAGCCAGCTAAGGCTGCTGAGTGCTTTGCAGCATCAAAGGGTGGCCTAAGCTCCTCTCTGCTCCCTCTCCATCCTGCCCAGCTCGTGTGGAGCCTCGGGGATGATCACAGCCCCCTCCTCCACAGCTGCTTTTAAAGAGCTTTTGGTGCCTCACTGCAGGGAGTTTGTGGGAAACGCTGCCTGGTGTTTGCAGCTGGAAAGGTGCAGCCCACAGGGATATGGGATGGTGGGGTCCCTGGGGAATAACAGCACTGGAGAAACAGGAATCCTCCTCACACAATCCCAGCCTGGTTTGGGTTGGAAGGGAACTTCAATCTCATCTCATTCCAGCCCCTGCCATGGCAGGGACACCTTCCAGTGTCCCAGGCTGCTCCAAGCCCTGTCCAGCCTGGCCTTGGGCACTGCCAGGGATCCTGGGGCAGCCACAGCTGCTCTGGGCAAAGCTCCCATCCCTCCCATCCAAGCCAGGCTTCATCCCATTTCCATGAGCAGAAACAAAACAAAACCAAAACAAAAACAAAAAACCCAACCAAAAATAAAAATAATAATAATAAAAAAATATTTAAAAAAAAACCCACAAAACCCAGAAAATAGAAAAAAAAAAAAGCCAGGAGGTGAAAGATGTTCAGGGTGCTCATAAGCAGGTTCCAAAGTACTGTTCCATTTTCCAGGTTGCAGCAGGGAGAGGGAAGAGCAGCAGCGTTTCCCGCTGACAGCCGTGGCACAAACATCTCATCAGTGCCTGGAAAATGAGGAACCTGGAAATGAGGAACTGCCCATTAGGCTGATGTGACATTCATGCTGCAGACTGGAGTGCCCACGGTGAGCCTGGGAGCAGAGGGACAGGAGCAGGGCTGCACAGCAGGCTGGGGCTCAGGGACACCCCCACTGCGGCACCTCACCCCTCTCCCCAACCTGGCTGAGTCCAGGGTGTCCCCAAAGGCACCCCCTAAGCTCCACTCCTTCCCAGCACCGCTGGAAAGGCAGTAAATGAAACACTATTGCCTGATTACAGTCAGGATATGGCTCTGAATTGACTGCTTTATAGTCGTGGGTAATTTAATTTTTCCCTGCAGTGAATGGGCTGCCATATGCCCACAGCCCTCGCTTGGATCCCGGCACAGCTGCTCCCTGAGCACAGATCCTGTCCCCATTCTGCCCCTGGGGTGCCTTCCTGCAGGGAATCCCTGCCCCAGCAGGCAGAAGAACCACCCAGAGACCCTCCAGGAGCTGAGGGAGGATGGCCCAGCTGTGGCTGCAGGCTCTGAGGCTGGAGCTGTCCCAGCAAGGACGGCTGAAGCTGCTCCAGGATGGGCAATGCTGGAATGCACCCAGGGCTCCTGGAATCCCAGGGAACTGGGACAGAGGCTGCATTTGGGGCTGTACAACCCTAAAAAAGCCCCTGGTTAGGCACTGATCCAGCTCAAACCCCTGCAGGCATTGCCTCCCTCCAGGGCAGCATCCCCAGGGCTGCTGGGGAGCCAGCCTGGCTCAGAGCTCTGCCAACAGCTGAGGGGTTTCAGCAGCTCCATCCTCTGGGAACTGGCATGGACGGTGAGGAGGGAGAGCAGCAGAGTGGTGAGAACCCCTCAGCAGCCCTGCAGAGCCCAGCCCAGCCCAGCCCTGCAGAGCCCAGCTCAGCTCAGCCCAGCTCAGCTCAGCTCAGCCCAGCCCTGCCCTGCCCAGCCCTGCAGAGCCCAGCCCAGCTCAGCCCTGCCCAGCTCAGCCCTGCCCTGCCCAGCTCAGCCCAGCTCAGCTCAGCCCTGCCCTGCCCAGCCCAGCCCAGCTCAGCCCAGCCCTGCCCTGCCCAGCTCAGCTCAGCCCAGCCCTGCCCTGCCCAGCTCAGCTCAGCCCAGCCCTGCCCAGCCCTGCAGAGCCCAGCCCAGCCCTGCCCAGCTCAGCCCAGCCCAGCCCAGCCCAGCCCTGCCCAGCTCAGCCCAGCCCAGCCCTGCCCAGCTCAGCCCAGCCCAGCTCAGCTCAGCTCAGCCCAGCCCAGCCCAGCCCAGCCCAGCTGCACCACGGGGCTCTCCCTGCCAGTGCTGCCTTGTGCAGGCTGGCCTAGAACAGAGACCAGACAGAGTTAAAGAATAAAGCAGGGATTTATTAGGAGGCCTCAATGGATCCACCTTGGGCAGCACAAGAGCCCAGCCAGGGCTGCACCCCAGGTGAATCAAAATGGTCCCAAAATGCACAACCGGTCACAGGACCTCTCACTTTTATCAGTTTTGCTCCATTTGCATATTGGAGTTCATTGTCCCATTCCAGCTCCAGCCCATGCAGTCCCATCCTTGTTTTTCTCTCTTCAGCCCACGGTGTTTGTGCTCTTGGGGCTGAGATTTGGATCATTGTCCTTGGTCCCCAGCTGGAGCAGGAATTGTTTTGTCTCCCTGCTCTGTGCACAGAGCTCACCATGCCCTGATATGAAGCACAGACCCACACACTAAAGCAGCACAGAATGTGAAAAAAGCTGAACCCTGAGGCATCACCAGTGCCTCAGCCCAGGACTCAGGTCGTTCTCTCCTCAATGGCCTGGCTCTGTTTCTCCAAGTGGATCACATCCCTTCTGGCTCAGTGGGGTCCTCTCTCCTCCTTGGGATTTTGAGCTCTTCCTCAGTCTGGTTTCCTCTGTAAATCCCAGGGGTGTGTTATTTAGGAGAGCAATGTCTCACTCCTTCCAGCCAACACCTCTGGGGAATATCACTTTTGTTTCTGCCTTAAAAATTCCTCAACATTTCTGCAAAACTCCTGATTTTTCTCTGAATTTTTATCACTCAGTTGCATGAAAACATTTCGTGTGACACCAGTTCTGGTGCAAGATCTGTGAACAGGGAGGGTCCCTGGGGAGTCCCTGCTTCATTCTGGCTGCTTTGCCTCACCACAGGAATGCTTCAAGACCCACCATGGGACGCCCCCAAGTCCCAAAAGCTGCTGAAAAGTTCCTAGGAAATCTCATGGAAAAAGGTTTTATGACTCACTGCATGTCCTGTGTGAAGGCAGACAGGACATGATGGCATCTCTGATATTTTCACAGCCAGCATCAGGCACAGGTAACTCACCCTTGGAGCAGCTCTGGGTGTGGTCAGTGAGGACATTCCCACCTCAGTGTCTGTGGAGCTCTGGAATCTCTTAGTTCCCTGTGTCCCTGGCCTCTGGGGCCCTTTGAGAAGCCTTTTGGTGATGTCTTCTGAGTCAGACAAGCAAATGTGATGAGTAAAATCATTGTCCTAAAGCTTTGAGACCTTTAGGACTCAAAGCTGTTTTCACAAGTGCCCTGAGGGCTGTGAAAAATTCCAAATATTGCTTTGAAACTGGAAAGTCCCTGCAAGTCCCTCACAGCTGCTGCTTCTGTTTACTCTCTGTGCCAGGATTATTAACGGAGGTGTTGAGCAAGCAAAGCCAGCCCTGCTCCCTGGAGTCCTCCTGGCACTGCCTGGTCCTTGGAACTGTCCTTTGTCCTTGGCTTTGAGGGTGGGCAGTGCATGGGCAGAGATGTCCATGTAGAGATGGAGGTGTGGATACAGTTCCTGCAGTGCCTGAGGCTTTGCTGGGCAGCGTGACCATCCCTGGGGCTGTGTCTCCATCCCTGGGGCTGTGACTCCATCCCTGGGGCTGTGACTCCATCCCTGGGGCTGTGTCTCCATTCCTGGGGCCAAGGACCATCCCTGGTGCTGTGTCCAGGCAGGATGACCATTCCTCCCCACGCCAGTGTCTCCATCCCTGTGCCAGTGACCATCCCCAGGGCTATGTGGAGGTGAGCAGTGCCTGGCACTGCTGTTGGCCATGGGGCAGTGTCTGTGTGGTCCCTTTCAGGATTTTGGGGCCCCCACGTTGCTGTGGGTCTGTGTCCTGTGGGAAGATGAGCTCAGCATCTGCCCTTCCTCCACATGGAATGGTTTGGGCTGGAAGGAACCTTAAATCCCATCCCATCCCACCCTTGCCATGGCAGGGACACCTCCCACTATCCCAGGCTGCTCCAGCCTGGCCCTGGGCACTGCCAGGGATCCAGGGGCAGCCCCAGCTGCTCTGGGCACCCTGTGCCAGGGCCTGCCCACCTTGCCAGGGAACAATTCCTGATTCCCAACATCCCATCCATCCCTGCCCCTGGGTCTCCCCCATTGCTGCTCTCCCTTCCCTGCTCCGGCCCCACGGGAGTCACTGAGCTCCTGTGGCCTTCCCTGGAGGGGACCAGAGCCCCCAGCCCGTCCCTGTCTCCTGATATCCCTGCCTCCCGTGTGCCAGGGCCGTGCCAGGGCAGTGCAGGGACGCTCCCCACTCCCCCAGGCTCATTAATGTGGAGCGCGTGTGTGCCCCGCTCCCCGCGCATCGATCTGATAAATGAGGAGCTGCCGATGGTATTTTCTACCCTTTTAAGTGTTAAAATAACATTTTAGTGAAATATGAGCAGGTCAGAGCCGAGCTGCCCCCTTTCATCTCCCAGCACAAAGCAGCTGGATGGGAGGGAGCGGGCACTGGTGAGTACGTGTGCTCCCACATCCATGGGGAATGTTCCCACATCCATGGGGAATGCTCCCACATCCATGGGGAATGCTCCCACATCCATGGGAATGCTCCCACATCCACAGGAATGCTCCCACATCCACAGGAATGCTCCCACATCCATGGGAATGGTCCCACATCTATGGGAATAGTCCAGGATCCATGGGAATGCTCCCAGATCCATGGGAATGCTCCCACATCCATGGGAAATGGTCCCACATCCACAGGGAATGCTCCCACATCCATGGGAATGATCCCACATCCATGGGGAATGGTCCCACATCCATGGGAATGCCCCCACATCCATAGGGATGATCCCACATCCATGGGAATGGTCCCACATCCATGGGAATGCTCCCACATCCATGGGAATGCTCCCACATCCACGGGAATGCTCCCATATCCATGGGAATGCTCCCACATCCATGGGAATGCTCCCACATCCACGGGAATGCTCCCATATCCATGGGAATGCTCCCATATCCATGGGAATGCTCCTATATCCACAGGGGGTGGTCCCACATCCATGGGGATGCTCCCACATCATGGGAATGCTTCCACATCATGGGAATGCTCCTATATCCATGGGAATGCTCCCACATCCATGGGGACGCTCCCAGCACCCGGGATAGGTGGTTTGGGGTGGTACAAGCAGTGCTCGAGTGTCTGGGAGAGGCCTGGGCTCAGGGTGGGTGTGCAGGGGTTGGTGCTGTGCCTGTGCCCAGCCCCTGGCACGGGACAAGGAGCAAAACCCATTTCCATCCACAGGGAAAACTTCTGCATGCCCAAAGCTCTTACAGGTGCAGAGCTTTATTTGGAAGCTTTAGCACCTCATGGCTTCTCCTTGAGTGTTTCTGGCTGTTGTCTCTGCAATTTCTTTGTGGAAATGTCATGGCTTGGTCTGAGGATTGGGAGAATGAAATGATGTCCTTGAGGTCCCTGTGCAATCCCTGCCTGGCAAGGAGGTGAGGGCTGGATGCAAGGGAAACCAAACCCTGTGTGAAAAATGGGTGATTTCAGCCAGTTAAACCAATCTAGAAAATGGATTGCATGGGGGAAAAATAGGGAAATGCTCTCTGGACTGTGAAATGATTTGCTGGAAATTGGAGTGTGTCGCTGACAGCTGCTCCTGGTGGAGTCACGGGTGTTGGGAAGAGAACTGGGAGCAGCAGCAGCTCTGGCAGGTCCTGGTGGCCTGGCCTCCCTTGTCTGGGGGATCCAGCCCCTTCCAGGCCTGATGAATTTGTGGGATCTGGTGGCTGTAGGGGATGGAGCCATTTTCACCCCCTGGACAGGAGTGGCTCCTTCAATGCCCGGGGTTCCTGTGCGCCCCTGGGGCCTGCCTGGAGCTGCCTTGGGCATCCTTCCCCTGCCCGTCCCACACATCCTTCCCTGCCCATCCCATAAACACTTTCCCTGTGCATCCTTTCCATGCCCATCCCATACATCCTTCCCCTGACCATTTAATGCATCCTTTCCCATCCCATCCACCATTTCCCTGCCCATCCTGTGCCTCCTTCCCCTGCCATCCTGGACATCCTTCTCCTGCTCATCCCATGCATCCTTCCCCTGCCCCTCCCATCCATCATTCCCATGCCTGTGTCTCCTTCCCCTGCCATCTCAGATATCCTTCCCCTGCTCATCCCATCCCATGCATCCTTCCCCTGCTCATCCCATCAAAACTTTCCCTGTGCCTCCTTCCCCTGCTTATCCCATCCATTATTCCTGTGTCCATCCCAGACATCCTTCCCCTGCCCATTTAATGCATCCTTTCCCACCCCATCCACCATCTCCCTGCCCATCCTGTGCCTCCTTCCCCTGCCCATTCCATAAAAACTTTCCCTGGGCATCCTTCCCCGGCTCCTCCCATCCACCATTTTCCTGCCCATCCTGGACATCCTTCCCCTGCCCAGTTAATGCACCTTTCCCCTCTCCATCCCATCCATGCTTCCCCTGCCATCCTGGACATCCTTCCCCCCCTGTGACCCTTTCCCTGCCCTCCTCCCCTCACAGCCCTTGCATTCCCTCCTTCCCCTGCTGCCAGGGAAGCTGTTTCCAACTCATCCTCGCATCCCCTCTCTCCACCCAGCCGAGTCCAGCTCCTCCTGAAGCTCCAGCCCCCCTTTCCACCCCATTGCCCGATGCCTCTTCCCTCTCCACATCCCTGGAGTGTGATTGCTCCATGCCCTGGGTGAGAGCAGGAGAAATATGTGCTGAGATGACATTTGGGTTATGCATGATGCTATTAAAATATGATAAGAACGCTATTAACATTAATAATCCTTTTCATTGTATCATTTAGGGAGCAAAACAAGCCATTAAATATTACAGAGTCATTGGGGCTTTGATGGCTTCAGGGAGGGGAACATTTGGCCGGATTTGTCTACAAGCACTCTGGAAACACAACATTGTCTCAGGGAAATGGGCTGCTCTGGGCTGGGCAGCTCTGGGCAGCTCCAGGGATCCTGGAGGGTCTCAGGTGTGCCAGGGATGGTGTCTGGGTTTGAACAGCCAGGTGTCTGCTAAGGAAGGCAGGAACCTCCCCTGAAATGGAAAATGCAAACCCCCTCCCTATGAATTGTTATCATTTTGAAATTAAGGGGCTCTCAGGCAAAGATATGGGAGCAGGAATAACAGTTCTGTACTAGGAAAATTAAAAATACAAGTGCAATAGCACAAACAAAACCAAACCCCTGCCAGGGTCAGAGCAGGCCCTGTCCCCTGTGTGTCAGGGGGGTGGCACAGCCCCATCCCATGGGGGCTCAGCCCTCCTGCAGTGCCAGCTGTGGCTCTGCTGGAGCAGGGATCCTGCACAAGGGGGGAGTTTTCCTCTGCAGCTCCAGGGCTGCTGCAGATGGGCCTGGGCTCCCTCTGGCAATGCAGGGCAGCAGAAGCTGCTCCTCTGGCAATGCACTGGGCAAAGGCTGCTGTGCTGTGCCAGGCTCACATTGGATCCAGGTAGGAATGCTTGGCTCCTGCCCTGGGCGCAGCATCTCCCCATGGGATGCTGGAATTGGATCAGCCCTGCAGGGACACTCAGTGGCCATGGACAGCAGAGATCTCCTGCAGGGAGGATTGGCTGGGGGAGAGAGAAAGAACAAACTGCCCATGGACAGCAGAGAACTGCCCCAGCTCTGACAATGGGGATAGAACACACACCCAGCCACATCTTGCAACCTGAGACAGATGGGATGGAGGGTCCCAGGTGCCAGGTGAGGCAGCAGAGTGGGAAGTGACAGCCCTGCAGCCTTGTTGGAGCACAGGGAACAGGCCAGGACCCCCTGGGAAGGCTGCAGGGCTTGGCTGAGTGTGAGGAGGCTCCGATGGAGATTCCTTGTGGTGCTCAGAGCAGGCAGGAGGAGACTGCAGGGGCTGGAAGGGCTGCTCTGCCCAGGGCAGGGCTGCAGTCAGTTCTGGGCATTCCTCTTCCACTTCAGTCTCCACTGCCCTCCCCCTGTCCCCTCCTCTGGGTTATCTGCAGGTTTTACAGCAGAGGCACCACTTGGATTTCCCAACATTTCCAGCATGGTCCAGGCTGGAATCTCTCAGCTTGGAGCAGGCTGCTGTTTGCACACCAGACCTGCTGCCAGCCCTCCCACGCCACCTCCAAGCTCACTCTGCTTTACCCAAAGCTCAGCATCAATCTCCTCTCCCCACTGCCGTGCTCAGCCCTGAAGCTCATCCATGTGGGAGTTCCCTGGACACTGAAGCATTAGCTCTTAAACGCTCAGAAAGGCACCTCACTCCCCAGCAGCTCCCTGGAGAGGACAGCTCCTGCATCCCTGATGCTCTGCCTGCCCCGGTTATGTTCAATCCGAGGCCTTGTGTGCTGCTTTGGCCACCACACCTTGGCAGCACCATCCCCTTCCTGCTCACTCGTCCCAGGGGAGAGGGCAGCAGGGATCTCTTTCAGCTGGAAAACGCTGGCTCTGGGACAGCTGCTCAGTTTCCAA
Source organism: Molothrus aeneus (assembly GCF_037042795.1). Taxonomy (NCBI): domain Eukaryota; kingdom Metazoa; phylum Chordata; class Aves; order Passeriformes; family Icteridae; genus Molothrus; species Molothrus aeneus. The sequence goes on from NC_089660.1 coordinate 16,786,404, forward strand.
AGTCCACCACCTTCCCCTGGGCAGGAACCAGCCCCTGCTCCTCGCCCAGCCCATTCCCAGGATCCAGCCAAGCCAAATCCAGGCTGTGGAGGGGTTTGGGATCAGCACCTGCTCCGGTCTGGGAGCTGGGAAACCTTTTGGTACCCACAGGTTCCTCGGTGCTGCTGCTGCTCAGGGCCAGGCTCAGGATGCTGGGCAGGGAACAGGAGCCAAGCCAAGGCCCCTGAGATGCTCAAATGCCACCAGGGCTGTTGTTATCCAGATATTTCCCTGTGGTGACAGCAGCAAATGAGGGAGAGAACAGAAAAATCTGCTGAGGCTTTGACAGGAGTGTCAGAGCCCCGAGTGAGCGCTAACAAGGACGAGTGTGGGCTCTTTAAACAAATCACTGTCATGTTGCTGGCATATCATGGTTTAACACAGCCACCACGAGTCACCAGGAAAGGTTAAAGCAAGAATGGAAGACTCAGTCCTGGGAAATGTGTCAGAGCTGAGCTGTCCTGGGGAGTGATCGCTTCCTCCTTCAGGGCCGGAGCCTGGAGTCCTTGGAGCATCCTTGGGATGGAGCTGCTGCAGTGCTTGGGCTTGGGAAGGCTTCCCTGTGGATGTGGGCACAGCAGCAGCAGGACCTGCACTCTCAGGGATGTCCATTCCCTGTGCTCTGCTCTCCTGGTTCAGGGCAAATTTGGGAGAGAACCCCCAAAGGGGCTCCTCTGGAAAAGCAGATTCAATCAGCTCCTCCCCCAGCTGATTCAGGAGAAAATACCTCCTTGGAGAAAAGTGGAAAAAAGCTGTTTATTAAACAATAAACCCTAAACAATATTAAACAATAAACCCCCTTGCTGCTCCAAAAGAGATGACAAACTGCCAAGTCCCTTCCTCGGGTTGCAGTTCAGCTCACACAGGCTCTTATCAGTCCCTCAGTGCTGGAAATGTCGCGGGCCAGGCCCGGCCTGGTGGGGCACAGGTGGAGCTGCCAGTGCTCCCCTGGGTGTTCAGTCCAGAGCAGGTTTAAACAGGGCCAAAGAAAAGGGAAAAAAGAAAATAAAACACACTCCAGGGAACTTCCTTGCCTCAGCAAGCTAAACTAACTAAAAGCAAAGGAGAGCTCTGTCCCACTGTCTGTCCATCCACAGACAACTCAGTCCAGGAGCAGGAATGTGGAGGAGTGAGTGCAGTGTCTGAAAACAAACTGCTGCTTCTTCTCTGCCCCCTTCACTGTCTGCAAGAAGGCTTAAAGGTGCAAAACTTATTATTCAGCATAAACAGAACACACAACTGGGGATAAAAGCATCAACAGTCAAGCCAGGACACCTGCCCTGGGCAGGAGCTGCAGGAGGCTCAGCCCCATGCACTGACAGCCAAACGTGAGCACAGACTCCTGGGCTGCTTCAGGGATGCCCCCAGGCAGCTCTGGGGTGGCCACAGTGCCCAGCAGGCCCTGAGCCCCAGGGTGTGCCTGAAGAGGCTTCTCTGGCTGGGCTGCTGCTCTCCAGGATCCACAGCCCAGGGGCCTGCGGTGCCTTTGGCACCAGGGGCTCGCTGAGCTCCCTGTGGGGTGTGTGACAGCAGGGCCCTGTCCCTGCCACAGCCCTGCCATCCCTGGGGAAGGGCAGAGGGGCCCGATGGGCAGGGAGTTCCTGCTGCAAACCCACTCCAAGCCCAAATCCTGCTGTCCATGCCCCGTGCCACAGCAGCTGCTGGGACCTGGAGCTCCCTCTGCCCTTGGAGGCTGCCAGGGCACATCCACAGCCTGAGCCAGGGCTGGCTGCAGGAATGCCCAGGAGCCCTCCCAGCCACCCCTGCTGGGCTCCTGTGGAGCACACACCTGCTGATCCCAGCCAGAACTCCTTTGGGATGGGATGGGATGGGATGGGATGGGATGGGATGGGATGGGATGGGATGGGATGGGATGGAATGGAATGGGATGGAATGGAATGGAGTGGGATGGGATGGGATGGGATGGGACAGGATGGGATGGGATGGGATGGGATGGGATGGGATGGGATGGGATGGAATGGAATGGGATGGAATGGAATGGAGTGGGATGGGATGGGATGGGATGGGATGGGATGGGATGGGATGGGATGGGATGGGATGGGATGGGATGGGATGGGATGGAATGGAGTGGGATGGGATGGGATGGGATGGGACAGGATGGGATGGCAGGGGCTGCTCACTGCTGCCCAGGGCCACCCCCCCATGGCAATCCAACACAAAATTAATGGCACTCACACACTGAGTATCCAAGGCAAAAAAGGTGCCTTTACTTCCAAACCTCAATATTTATAGAATTCCAAAAGTTACAGTGGATTGGAGGATGAAATTGCCACCTCTCCAACCACACTGGTCAAACCAACAGTCCATCAATTGTCTCCTCCTCCAGAAAGGAATGCAAAACAATCATTATTTACATGAAAAGTGTGTGAGAAGCTCCATTACAAAAATGTAAACATCAGAAGGCTTAGAGGAACTTTACAAGAACAGGACAACAGCTCACCATTCACTGGGAGCCCCTCCTGGAAAATCAGCCAAGGGCACAGCAGCAGGGCCAGCTCCCACCTCAGCACTCTGCTCACCTGCAGCCCATGGGACAAGGAAATACAGAACAAACAGCCCTGAAGGTGCCAAAGCCTCCCCAGCTCCTGCAGGGCTCCTCTCTCCAGCACAGGCCTGTCTCAGAGAGCAGCAGCAATCTTTACTGTCCCAGAGTCACACAGGCTGCAGGGCCTGGCCTTTCCTGTGCACAGCCTCTGCCAGAGCAGAGCACCTGGAATGGAAAGATGCTCCTCTGTCATCTGGAGCTCCTTGTTTTGGGGCTCTGGGTCCCCCTCAGCTCCCAGAGATTCAGCTGAGCAGCCCATTCTCCTGCTGGGGAAAACAATTGGGCACATTGCTAATTAGGCAAATGTCATTAGGCAGGAGGCTGTTGTGGGAGAGATGGAGGAAAGGCTGATGTGGGAGCAGGGCCCACCAGGCTCCCACAGCACTCCCTCACTCCTCCATGCTGCCCTAGATGAGATGCTGGGGGTACTCTGTGTTTCCAGAGGGAAAAGCACACAGAGCCTGTTCCCAGGGGCAGAAAACATCGAAGGGAATTCAGGCTGCAAAACAAAAATCTAAAACCACAGAAGGATGTGAAGGAAATGCCCCCAAAATGGCTGCAAGGCAGCAATGCTGAGCCTCATTCCTGGCAGGCAGGGATGTCCCAGCTCAGAGAGGGCAGTTTGGGAGAGTGGCACTGGCACAACATTTCCCTACATGAAGGGGGGTGTGGAATGTGTGGCTGGGCACTGCCCACCCGTGTGATGGCTCCCTGCCCTCTGATGTTGGGATTTTCCCCTTGGACAACGTGTCTGGAGCAGGAAGACAGGACTCAGCCATGCCCTGGGCTAGGCAGGCTCTGCCCAGTCTGTTCCCTGCTTTTGTCCTGCCCAGGAGCAGGTTCAGTCTGTGCTTTGGGATCAGAGCATCCCCCTGCAGGAGCTGTGTGCTGTGGGGTCCAGCTTCCAGCAGCCTGGAGATGCTCCGAGCTCCCTGCCTGTGCCTCTGGGGCCCACAGCTGCATGGTTGGAAGAAGACTCCATGCAGGGAGGGTGTTGCACAGACCCTGAAGGATAAGCCTGGCAGAGCAGAGCATTCCCTGCCCTTGTTTTCCATTCCCTGCCCTTGTTTTCCATTCCCTGCCCTTGTTTTCCATTCCTTGCCCTTGTTTTCCATGCCTTAGTTGGGAATTCCCTGGAGCACATGCACAGCCCATGGCCCAGGCCAGCCATCCAAGCTCTGCTCAGGAGGTCCAGTATCCCATCCTGGCTCCCAGAGGGATGCTTGGAGCTGTGGATTTCATGGAATTTGGGCCCCTCTCCCTGCTCAGTGCCACAGTTTTGCTTTCCCGGGCTCCCCAGGAGGGGAGCAGCAGGGCTGGGCAGGGCAGTGGAGAAGGGAGGGGTCCCTGAGGTCCCCCAGCTGCATCCATCCCCATCTGGGTGCCCACCCAGCAGCAAAGCATCTGGAGCTGTGCAGCTGGCAGAGCAATCCCGTGATCCCAGAGAATCAGAGATTATCCAGGGGACAACTCGGGGCTTAAGTGGGATCGGGAGGAGGAGAGGAGGATTTGGAGCTGGCCCGATGGGTTAAACCACTTGTACCAGCTGGGATTAAGAGAGAAGGAGTCTGATTTAGATGGGAAATCTGCTGCACCCCCTCGGAGCCCTGGCCACGCATTCCAGCAGCTCGTGGTGCAGGAATGCAGCAGCTGCTCCTGAATAACCCAGCCCAGGGGGCAGGAATGGGCCTGGAGAGCTCCTCTTCCCTCTCTGGGCAGGGCTGGAAGTGCCTGCACCCCCTTCCTCATGGTCAGCATCAGTGTTGATGGCTTCCCAGGGACAAACCCCTTGCTGGGCCTGCAGATGAGAAGAGATGGAAGGAATTGGAATTTCCTGCTTCCTCTTCCCACTGGGATCCATCTCCAGGACTGCCACAACTCCAGCCCTGTCCTGGGGACACCTCCATGCTTGCCAGCCCCTTTCCCTGCTCCAAGGGGTGGAATTCCCGTATTGCCTTGAAATTCCACCTGCCAGGAGGGGCAGCTGAGTGCAGTCCTGAATCCCACGGGGATGCTCCATTGCCCAGGACTGCCCAGGATCTCTGCTCTCCTCTCTCCTGGCTGCAGAGCCCGTGGAAGCCCCCAGCCCCACCACGCTGGTCTTTCCTTTCCTGCTGGGATCAGGATGCTGCTCTCCTTGGAATCTGGCAGGTACAGATGGCTCTGGAACATCCTCCATCCCAATGGGAGCTGGGATTTGGCAGCTTTTTCAAGGGTGAGGATGAGATGAAGGGAACTGAAACGGAGCCAGAGAAGGGAGACAGGGGCTGGGAGCAAAAAGAGCAGTCAGGAGTGACAGCCCCTCCTGGCACTGCCCTTCCTGCCGTGGCACTGCCAGCCCTGTCCCCTGGGGGCTGTGCAGACATGGCTGGGAGAGGCTCCCAGCAGCTTCCCCTGGGTGCTGGCGCAGGGAAACAAAAGGGACCTTGAGCAGCTGAGAGAGGAGATGTGAAATTGGTCCCTGAGAGCAGCCCCAGTGTCTGGCGGTGGCCAAAGCAGCAACAAAGCCCTGCCTGCGGCCACCATGGCCAGCCAAGCACAGCCCAGAGCCTGGACTGCCCTGGACACCTCAGGATCCAACCCAGGGGACCCCTGTGTGCCCCTGGAGGGGCTCTGGGGGACAAAACCCCAAATGCAGCCCCCTCCGCCCCCCTGTGACTGGGGGGTGCAGAGAGCCCTGGGGGTGAGGAATGCAGGTTTGGGTTGGAATGAAGCCCCAGAAGCACAGGGTGAAGAGTCAGAGCCCTGGGGATGCTGCTGGATCTTCCACAATGAACGGGGCCTGGAGCAGCAGCCCCCTCCAAGGATGGATTTGCACCCTGCTTGTTCCTCTGGGTGCCCTGGGCATGGAGAGCTGCCCTGGAGGGTCCCAGAGCTGAGGGACACCTGGGCAGGAGCCTGGTGGGGTAAAACCATCCAGCCCCGTCACATTCCCAGAGAAATCAGTGCCATCTCCAGCTGTGGGCTGCCTCCTGAGGGAAAAGGGGAAGGAAATGGAAAGGAAAAAGGAAAAGGAAAAGGAAAAGGAAAAGGAAAAGGAAAAGGAAAAGGAAAAGGAAAAGGAAAAGGAAAAGGAAAAGGAAAAGGAAAAGGAAAAGGAAAAGGAAAAGGATCTCCTGAGAGCAAGGGAGCAGGAGCACCAGAGCCGGCAGTGGGAGCTGCACACTCAGACAGGAAGGAGTCCTAATGAGGTGCTTTATTAATTGCATTGTGAACTTTTCCTTTAATGATTCTCCCCGCAACTCCCTCTAGTTAAAGCTAATGGCCTGTGGCATGTTCAGCAGATGGATTACCCAGAGGTGCCCAGGCAGCTGGGCCCTGCTGCCACAGGGGTGTGTGAGGGCTGCCAGCCTCAGCTCCCAGTGTCCCAGAGCCCCTCGGGGGCTCTGCAGGACCCCAGGGATCCAGGGCCACCCTGTCCCTGCCCCAGACTGGTCCCAGTGTGGCTCTGGAGCTGTGGAATGGCAGCAGCCAGAGGGGTTCCTGTTTCTCAGAGTCCCGCTCTGGGGGATCTGTGGGGTCTCCTGTCCCATGGCTGGCTGGGACACCTGCTCCCTGCTCCAGGACAGCTCTTCCTGCTCTGCTGCTGTGCAGGGTGGCCTGGAGATGGCAGAGCAGGGTCTGTTGAAGATTGCAATGCAAGATGTTTTCCATTGCCATCTGCATGGCAGATTACCTTTGTCAAGTGGGCAGTTTGCCTTATCTCTCTCTGAGTGACCATGTTCACACCTCCCTGGGAGGGGACATTGCTGATAACAGCTATGGAATGTCCCTGCATGGCTGATAAGAACTACAGCATCCCATTGGGAGATGTGAGCCCAGAGGGAGGAGCCAAGCATTCCTACCTGGATATAATCCAGAGGTTTGGAGACACCAGCACGGCTTCTGCACGGGATTCCCCAGAGGAACAGCAGCTGCCTCTCCTTCCCCTGGATCTTCAGAGGCAGAACACATCCTTATCTACAGGATTCCTGCTCCAGCAGAGCCACCCCTGACACTGCAGGAGGGCTGAGCCACAATTCCAATGGGACTGCTGCCAACACCCTGACCCACAGGGTTCTGACTCTGGCAGTGTTGTTCTCGTGTATTGCATTGTTTATTTTATCCCTTTTTTTTTTTTCCTTCCCTATTAAAGAACTGTTATTTCCTGCTCCCATATTTTTTTGCCTGAGAGCCCCTTAATTTAAAATTTATAGCAATTCAGAGGGGTGGGGAGGGTTTATATTCTCCATTTCAGGGGAGGCTCCTGCCTTCCTTAGCAGACTCCTGGCTCTCCAAACCAAGACACCTGCCTGGGCTCTGCCTTGTTATTTCTATCAAATGACAGCAGATGCTGCCCTGAAGGACCACGTGGCACCAGGACAGTGCCCAGCCCCTGAGGACAGCAGGAACCTGTGCTGCCCCATCCTGGGATAACCCTGGCAGAGCAGGGGGGCCTTTCCTGCCAACCCTCAGATTTCACAGAGCCTGGTGAGAAAATATCATTTTCCAGCTGCTGTGGAATGTGGGGTCACGGCCACCAGCTGCATTTAGCACTGGGAGCTGTCACAATGTGTGCAGGCAGTGCTGCTGGAGAGCAGGGAGCTGTGATCCATGAAACCCCACAGGAGTCAGGATTCAGGGAACACTGGGGCCACAGCAGTGCAGCTCAGGCCCTGGGTGCTTCAGCTGGGAGCTGTCCTCCCACAGCTCCTCTCCCCCTGCTCCATCAGATCTGCCTCCTGCCCTGCCTCCCTCCCTCCCCATTCCCTTTCCCTGTCCCTTTCTGCTGCTCTTTTCCCAGGGAAGGTGGGCACGGGCAGCTCTGGACTCATCCCACACCCCAGGGCCTGTCTGCAGGCTGAGCAGCAGCAGCAAGGGGAATAAATTAGCAGCTCCAAGAGGAGCTGGAGGTTTCCATGTGGGAGTTTGTTTCATTTTTAAAGCTGCTGCTGGGGAGGGCTGGGTGCTGCCGCCCGGCTGGGGCCGTGTTTGCATTCAGTGCTGCCATTAATTGCTGCTGGAGATGGTGAGCGTGGGCTGAGCTCTCTGAGGTGACTCAGCTGTCCCCTCCTCGGCACAGCAGCCTCGTGGGGTGGCTCTCGTGTGGCCTCAGCCGTCCCCAGTGCCCGGCGCTGCCCCATGGAAATTCCTGCTGAGAGGATTTTCCCTCTTGGAGCAGCTTTCCTCCAGATGCAGCAGCCTGTGCTGGGGTCTGCTGTCCCTTCCCGTGGCTGGAGCTCTCCCTTGGCTGTCTGTCTGTCTTGGTTTGGAGAGCCAGGAGTCTGCTAAGGAAGGCAGGAGCCTCCCCTGAAATGGAGAATGTAAACCCTCCCCACCCCTCCGAATTGCTATAAATTTTAAATTAAGGGGCTCTCAGGCAAAAATATGGGAGTAGGAAATAACAGTTCTTTAATAGGGAAGGAAAAAAATAAAAGGATAAAATAAACAATGCAGTGCACTAGAACAACATTGACAGAGTCAGAACCCAGCCTGACACCCTGTGGGTCAGGGTGTGGGCAGCAGAACCATTGGAATTGTGGCTCAGCCCTCCTGCAGTGTCAGGGGTGGCTCTGCTGGAGCAGGGATCCTGTAGAGAAGGATGTGTTCTGCCTCTGAAGATCCAGGGGAAGGAGAGGCAGCTGCTGTTCCTCTGGGGAATCCTGTGGAGAAGCCGTGCTGGTGTCTCCAAACCTCTGGATTATATCCGGGTAGGAATGCTTGGCTCCTCCCCCTGGCCTCACATCTCCCAATGGGATGCTGTAGTTCTTATCAGCCATGCAGGGACATTCAATGGCTGTTATCAGCAATGTCCCGTCCCAGGGAGGTGTGAATGTGGTCACTCACAGAGAGAGAGATCAGGCAAACTGCCCACTTGACAAAGGTAATCTGCCATGCAGATGGCAATTGAAAACATCTTGCATTGCAATCTTCAGCACTGTCTCAGGGGTTTGGGTTGTGGAGGTGCTCAAACCCAGCCCCATCCCCAGCCAGGAGCCCCTCGGGTGGGGTTGTCCCTCCATTGGTACCCCCTGGTGTTCCAGGCTGGTTCAGGAATGCTGGGGGAGCTCTGGGCACTGCCAGGGTCACCTCAGCCCCCTGCAGTTGCTCATCCCATGGTCCCCAGGGAGCAGCCAGGCCCTGGGGATGGGCTGGATGCAGGGAAGGGATGGGCCAGGACCCCCAGCCTGGGGGAATCTGCCCACAGAGGGTCTGGGGGCTGCTGGGGGGGCAGGGAGCCAGCAGAGAGCAGGGGAAGGGACATTTTTTGGGGCTGAGGTTCAGGATCACAGCAGATAGGCAGGAGGTGTTATAAAACAGCATTTCCTCTGCACTGCCTCTCCCTGAGGTCTCCTAGCCCAAAGCCAAGCTCAGTTCCATGGAAGTGAAGCCTGGCATGGATGTTCAGGGGCTCTCTAGGCCATGGAGGTGGCCAGACCTGCTGGGGAGGGCTGAGGGATGGCTGCAGGGCTGGAATGGCAGGGATGGGCTGGGAATGGGATTAAAGCCCAATGCCCTGCAGGGGGACCATGTGCAGGGCCTTGAGCTGCAGCAGCCACCCAGAGCTGGGGTGTGTGGGCACCCCTGCACTCCTTGGGGCTCCCTAGAGACCCCCAGGACCCTCCCCATGCCCCTTTAGCACCCACTCCTCCTCAGGAGGGCAGGGATGGGAGGTCCCATCCCCTATGGAGGGGCTGTGGGACAGCCCAGCAGCTCTGTGCTGAGAGAAGCACCCTCCCTCTCTGGGATGGACATTCCCCAGAGCAACTCTGTGCCTGAGCCACAATTCCAGAATTGGAGTTGTGCAATTGGAATTCTGCAGTTGGACTCCAACCCCACTGGACAAACCTTGGCCATGCCTGAGCTCCCATCCAGCAGCTCCACGTCCCACCAGGGATGCCACCAACCCAGGGTGGCCTGGACCAGCCAAACCCCGCTCAGTTCTTGGCAGCAGAGCAGTGAAACCCCCCCAAGCCCCTCCATAAAAAGGCAGAGGGAACAGAGGGGTCATGGCCAGCAGCCCAAGGAGCCCTGGATGCTCCTGAATCCCATGGGATCCCGGCTCCCTGCCTCTGGAGCACAAGGCAGATCTGTTGTCAGGTATTTCCCTCCCTGCCTCTGGAGCACAAGGCAGATCTGTTGTCAGGTATTTCCCTCCCTGCCTCTGGAGCACAAGGCAGATCTGTTGTCAGGTATTTTCCTCCCGTAGCTGGAATTTTGCTGAATGTTTTGTCCTGGATCAGCTGACAATAGCCCCAGTCACTGTTAACAGTCCATTAGCTCGGTTTTGTCGGGAGCTCTTGGTGCTGCTGCCTTGCTCAGGGGGGAAGGCTCCTCAGAGCCCAGAGATTCCCAAAGGCTGCTCCTGCTGGGGAGAGGCCTCCAAAGGCCACTTGCATGGGCTGCACCTGCCTGACCCTGCTCCAGGCACTCAGAACGTGCTGGATTCTGCAAAGCAATCCAGGGAATTCACAGAATCACAGAATGCACAGAATCACCAGGCTGGAAGAGACCTTCAGGATCATTGAGTCCAACCCAGCCCCAACAGCTCAACTCAACCCTGGCACCCAGTGCCACATCCAGGATTTGTTAAACACACCCAGGGATGGGGACTCCACCACCTCCCTGGGCAGGCCATTCCAGAACTTTATCACCTTTCTGTGAAAAACTTTTTCCTGATATCCAACCTGAATTTCCCTTGGTGCAGCTTGGGGCTGAGCCCTGCCCTTATCCTGCTACCTGACCCAGCTCATTCCCACCTCTCCTAAGGGACACTGCTGGAGTGTTGTCATTATAGTGCAAGAGTTCTATTGTCAGTACATTGCTAGAGTTTCACACCTCCTTGATGCTTCTCGTAGGCAGTTCCTCTAGGCACTGCCTCATCCTTGTCCTTGCAGTAGCCAACTGACTCCAGTTCCTCTTGGCCCACCAATCCACTCTTTTATAACACTATTCTGATAGGTGTGGCCTGTTAAAATCAGGCCTGCTCCTAATCCTTAATAATTGGCTCAGCTGTAACTCTTTAGGGGGTAAGATTACTTTCTATACTACCTTTATTTACTTCTGTTCTGTCCCCCTACACTGGAGCTCAGCACAACACTCTGAGGGTTTTGTCATTTTTGGAGCCTCTCAGTGCCACACCATCAATTCAGGGATGAGAGAACCCAGCACAGTCTTGGCTGCTGTCTGTCTGTCCCCACTCCTTCTGCCACAGTTGATATTTTCCCATCTCTAGCTCTGTGTCTTCCCATTTCCCGCATGGGGAGCAGGGGTTTCATTACCAGCAATGTCCTTTCCTGGCTGCCCTCCTATTTATGGCAGTCCTTCTTTTTTATAGCCAATTTTGTAGAGTGCCCAGCAGTTAGCTCAACTGCTTCCTTTCATTTCGGCATTATTGCCAATTTCCTGTTCCACGGGCTAAATTTATCACTTCTTTAATTGTTTGATAACTCCAGGAACCAGCTGAGAGTCACCCTGCCCTGTGCCAGCCCCTTCCTGGGGGAGGGCCCCACATTCCCACCTCCAGCACGTCTTGGTGAGGAAGATTCCAGCCTCAGAGCCATTCCCAGCCTCTCCCGGGTGCTTTTGGCCTCCTTTTTCTCAGTTTAATTTGCCCAGCCGAGTTCAGCATCCGTGCCTTGGTCCATTGCCAGCTCATCCTGGGAATCCTTGTGGGGTGTGAGGGCAGCCCAGAGCTCTTCCTGCAGCACTGTCAGCGCTCCCAGCTCTGGCCTCAGCTCAGACCCAGCCCAGAGAAGATGCCAGGACTTGGGCCAGGTGGGTTTCAGTCCATGGCACCCCTTCCCTGCCTGGCTTTGGGCTGACAGCAGAGCAGAGGATGGATTCTGTGGGGTCAGGACAGCCCAGCCCTTCCCAAAGATTGCTCCAGGCTGTGCTCCAAGTGCCAGGGAATGAGCCCATTTCCCACCCCAGAGCCCTTTGAGCTCTGCAGAGTCCCTGGGGTCTCTCTGGGTACCTGTGCTGGGCTCCAGCAGCACCCTGGCTGCTGCTCCCAGCCCCAGGCCAGGCAGGGACAGCTGCAGAGTGGCTCTGGTGCCTCCTGCTCCAGCACACATTTCCCTCCTGACTGCAGGCTTTGCTGAGAACCTTCCAGTTTTTCTCCTCGGTTGGGCTGGAGCCTCCCTGTGCTGCCTGCAGAGCCTGCTCTGGGTTTGTGGTGCTTCTTGCAGCCTCCTGACTGCACCTGGATCCCCATTCCCTCCCTGTGCCTGCAGCACGGCTGCCTGGGGCGCCCTGGCACCAGCCCTGGCACCAGCCCTGGCACCAGCCCTGGCACAGGGGCCCATCCTGGTCCCAGTGCCCTCCTCCCAGTGCTGCTGCAGCAAGCTGGGCTCTGGGGCAGGGTGGATGCCTGGAACCCAACCCCACGGCTGATCCCACAGATTGTCCATTCTTTCCATGTTATCCCATTCCAGGGGCACGGCATGGAGGTTGTGTCTCATGTAGAGCAGTTTGAGGACATCAGGGTGCAGAGAGGTTTGGGCTATGCTGCCCCACAGACCACCCTATACTGAGTCACCCTTCCAGGGCTCCACCCCACCCCATCACAGCCCAGTGACACCAAGCAAACACCATGCCTAGGCTTTCTGCTGGATAATGCCAAAATTCCCAAGACATCCAGGGCAGTGATCACAGCCCCGAGGCTGCCAGAGCTCCAGGAACATTGGGATGATGCCCCAGGCTCAGGGTGGGGTTGTTGGGATGTGCTGTGCAGCAGCAGGAGCTGCCCTGGCTGATCCCTGTGGCTCCCTCGCCCCCAGGGCTGTTCCATGATCCATCAGCCGGGCCCTGCTGTCACAGAGGGGGTCGAGCATCCCGGCTGTGCCTCCCAGGAGCTCCACACCTCGTCCTTGTCCTGCCCAATCCTCATCCATCCAATTGGGGCTGGTTTGTTGTCCTCGGTGCTCCTTTGATGCATGAATTAAATGGGGCTGGGTGCTGTGAGAGCTCCCTGTGTGAAACCCCCCAGCCCAGGAGGGAGCAGCCTCTCCTCATTGAGGTCCTGCCCCAGCCTTTTTGTGCCTCCCAAACCACCCAGGTCCTGCAGTGCTGGAGGTGACAGCTCCCTCCGAAGGGGAATTTGGAGGCACAGAATTACCAGGGGGCTTCACGCCTTGCATTGTTAGTGCTTGTCAAATATTTATGAAAAAACAATCTGGGGATAATTAATTCAGCAGCAATGGCAAAGCCCTGGCTGAGATTTATGGGATGGATGCGATTGGAGCACGGACAGAGCTGTGCCAAGCCCAGGGAAGTGTATCATCAATAATAGATTTGTCAATAGATGAAAACATCAGCAGATAAACTAGCCTTGAGTGCCACCTGGCCAGCACATCCCCGCAGCCACCCATGGCCAGCGCCTGGCAAGCAGCTCCCAGTGCCACCTTTCCCTGCTGGCATCCTGGGGACTGTTGGAACTCAGTGCATCCCTCTGGGTGCCCCAGAGCTGCCAGGACCCCGCCGGGGGGCTCGGAGACCCTGGCACACAGCCCAGAGCACCTCTGGGTTTGATTATGACCCATGGAGCAAATTACCAGCTTTGTATGAGGACATGAAAGTCACAGAAGTTTGAATAGTGTAATAATAAAATGATCACAGGGTGAAAATGTAGATTTTAGGATTTTTGGTATGGGGTTATGGGGACAAGATGGAGGAACTTGGGCGTGTCCAGCCTTTCTTCTTCTTCTTCTTGTTCTCCATTTTCTGCTGTGATGCTGGCACTTTGGGATTGGTTTAGAATGGAAGTGCACTGTCTAACATGGGTGATAGGTGTTGGGAATTCAGTGTAAATATGTTCTATGTAGTTTGTAGTATAAAAGGACAACACCGCTCCGGGGGTGGTCAGAGTGCCTGTGGCTGCCCTGCTGAGCAGATCTCGGCTGGGCAGGAAGAAAATTTTATAGATAAGAATTAATAAACAACCTCAAGATCGAAAAGTGAAGAATTCAGACTCATTCTACAGCCATGCGGGCCGAAGCAGAGACATCCTGCACATCTCGGGGCACAATTAACAACAGCAACCCGAGAGGGGACCACGTCCACCTCCAGAGCCATCTGAGCCACCTCCAGAGCCACCCTGCACAGCGGGGACAAGGACCAGACACAGCCTCGGGGGCAGCCTGGCCGTCAGGAGCCCCAGCGCTGGCCGGGTGCCACCATCCCTCCCTTTGGTGTCCCCGCCCGTCCCCAGGGCAGCCGCGGCTCTCGATTCATGGCACAAAGGCGACCTTGAGCAGCTCGGTGCCCTTTCCCCGAATAGCTCCGTGCCCGCGGGGTCCCGCTGACCCCAGCGCCGCTGGCCGGGGCTGCGCACACTGAGCCCATTGACGGGGCAGAAAGGGGCCCTTGTTCCCTGCAGACACAACCGCAGGGCCCCGAGCAGCTGCGGCGACGCGGGGCCACCCGGGCCACCAGCGGCCCCGGGCCAGCAGCGCCCCGGTGGCTCCGGCGGGAGCCCCCCGTGTCCCCAAAGCTGCAGCTGCACAGAGCCTGGGCAATGTCACCCCATCCCCAGTGAGGACAGGCCACCCCACGGGGTTGGTTTTTGTTGTTGGGGTTTTTTTTCCCCTTTTCTTTGGCCCTGTTTAAACCTGCTCTGGACTGAACACCCAGAAGAGCACTGGCAGCTGCACCTGTGCCCCACTAGGCCGGGCCTGGCCCGCGACATTTCCAGCACTGAGGGACTGAGCAGAGCCTGACTGAGCTGAGCTGCACCCCGGGAATGGGGTTTTCTCAGTTTGTCATCTCTTTTGGAGTGGCAAGGGGTTTTGTTGTTTAATATTGTTTAGGTTTTATTGTTTAATAAACAGGTTTTTTCCACTTTTCTCCAAGGAGGTAGTTTCTCCCGGACCGGTTGCAGGGAGGGGCCGATTGGATCTGTTTTGGGGATTCTCTCCCAAATTTGCTCTGAACCAGGACAAATCCATCTCTTGGCTGTCACCTCCAGCACTGCAGGACCTGGGTGGTTTTGGGAGGCACAAAAAAGCTGGGGCAGGACCTCAATGAGGAGAGGCTGCTGCCCCCTGGGCTGGGGGGTTCACACAGGGAGCTGTCAATGGGGCACAGCACCCAACCCCAACCCGTGCAGGGCAGGGTGACAGTCCCCATGCCAGGGGACACCGGGCAGCACAGTGGGACACAGCTGCGATGGGGGATGGCCAAACCCAGCCCTGCAGCCTCTCCCCAGCGTTCCTGCTCTGAACATTCCCCATGTCCCTGTGCGGGGACAGTTCCGTGGGGCAGGAGATGCTGGAGCCGGCTCTGCCCCCTCTCCCCGTGGGCACCGAGGCTCCCTGGCCGGCCGGGGCGCTGGTGCTGGCTCAGCCTCATCCTCATCCATCTGCTCTCCTGTCACATCCCCGTCTCCCTGATTATTTTAATGAGGATAATGATTCACACCTGGGCAATTCAAACCCGCTAACAATAACAATTTTAATTAGTTTCCACTACAAATCTGAAACGTCGTCATTAACATTTAAAACGCTCGCGATTGGCAGCTCCGTGGAACGCCGGGGCCGGGTGGGAGCTGTGGGAGGGGTGGGCAGAGCTCCAGGGTGCAGGTGGGACGGGGAAACTGCTGACTGCTGGGGTCAGGGCCACGGAGCCACACGCTGAGGGTGGCACTGAGCTGGCTCCTGCCAGCCCCCAGCCCTCCACACTGTGGGAAGGAGCTGGATCCTCTTCAGTGGGCGTGGGCAGGGACCAGCACCTGGCGCTTGGTGGCACTTTGGTGGCATCTCGGCTGCTCACTGGGAGCTGTGGCCTTTGGGGGCAGTGCAGGCAGGGGAGGGGACATCCATCACTCAGGAAGGGACACCTACCTGCCCCACGCCAGGCTCCAGGGGAAGGGATTGTGTCCCAGGGACCCAGCCTGCTGCCCCAAGGCTTTCTTGAACCCCAAAAGGCATTTTCTGCCCCCCAAAAAGCTTTGCTACAGACTCCCCACAGCAACCACAGCATTGGGGTCAGCCTGTCTCAGTCCCACACCCCCTGGGTGGCCCTGGTGCCAGTCCTGCCCCTGCCATCCCCCTCCCCAAACCATCCCTCTGTCCAAACCATCCCTCTGTCCAAACCATCCCCGTACCCAAACCATCCCCCTGTCCAAACCATCCCTCTGCCCCTGCCCAAACCATCCCCCTGCCCAAACCATCCCTCTGTCCCAGCCATCCCTCTGTCCCAGCCATCCCTCTGTCCTGCCCATCCAGCTGTGCCTGAGGAGCCCTGAGAAGTGGGGAACACCCTGAGGGGGCTGGATGGGGGTGCAAACAGGATCCCCTCTCCCATGAGGCGTGAGACTGATGGACAGGAAGCCATGGTGCCCTGGAGACAGGGATTGGGAGCTCCTGGACACAAAGATTGGGAGCTCCTGGGGACAGGGATTGGGAGTTCCTGGGGACAGGGATTGGGAGCTCCTGGGGACAGGGATAGGGAGCTCCTGGGGACAGGGATTGGGAGCTCCTGGGGACAGGGATAGGGAGCTCCTGGGGACAGGGATTGGGAGCTCCTGGGGACAGGGATAGGGAGCTCCTGGGGACAGGGATTGGGAGTTCCTGGGCACAGGGATTGGGAGCTCCTGGGGACAGGGATTGGGAGCTCCTGGGGATGGGGATTGGGAGTTCCTGGTCACGGGGATTGGGAGTTCCTGGGCACAGGGATTGGGAGTTCCTGGGGACAGGGATAGGGAGTTCCTGGGGACAGGGATTGGGAGTTCCTTGGGGACAGGGATAGGGAGTTCCTGGGCACAGGGATTGGGAGCTCCTGGACACGGGGATTGGGAGCTCCTGGGCACAGGGATTGGGAGTTGCCAGGGTGTGGATTCAGTGGGCAGCCCTGGCTGGCACAGCCCATGTGAGATCACCATGCAGGGACACCCCAAGCTCCCTGGGCCATCCCTTATCCCAGGGCACCATCCCCGGGTACAGGGATGGGCTCTGGATGCCCGGAGCGGTGCCTGGGGCTGGGGGTGCTGCCACAGGGCCCTGCTGCTGTCACCCCGCACACCCTGGGCTCCCTGGCATCCTCCTGCCTGCCCTCCCCACTCGAGCCAGGGCAGCTGCTCATTCCCAGGGCTGGGTTTTCCCCCTGGAGGCAGCCGTGGCTGCAGGCTCGGGCCGTGCCCTGCTCCAGGCACCACAGGAGCAGGGCAGAGCACAGCAGCCACGGTGCCCAGGCCCAGCTGCTGCCAGGGGGTGCAGGGGGTGTCCCCGAGGGTCCCAGCTGGGCTCTGGATGAGCTGAGCCCTCCCAGCCTCCCTGGCAGCTCCACCCGCCCTTCCCTGGAGGAGGCTGGGGAAGGAACAAGCCCGCAGTGCCCAGCCCGGGCAGCCTGGCAGGGATCACAGCAGCCACTCAGGCTGGGGGATAACACCGGGCTGGGCTGGGGGTGGCACATGAGCATCACCCCCCAGGCTCCTCTCAGCAATGAGCAGCCGAGCTGGAGCTGTGGCTCAGGGCAGCAGGGACCCAGCAGCCCCCTGAGGATGGCCCAGAGAGGGGGGAGCTGGCACAGCTCCTGCCCAGGTGTGCTGTTGTCATGGGCTACAGGAGCTCGCTGGGATGGAGATGGTGGGTGCCAGGGCAGGGTGACCCACAGCCCAGGCAGAGACCCTGGGCTCACACTGGGGCTGTTTGAGGTCCTTGGAGCTCCTGCCTGGAGTTTGTCCAGGTGGATGCAGGTGGAGGGAGCTGCCTGATTCCTGCCCTGCTGAGAGCCTGGGGAGCACCAGGGCTGGAGCTGCTGCCCCTGTGCCTTCCCTTCTGTGTTTTCAGGGACACCTGGACTCTCCTGGAGCCTTGAAGGGCCCCAGGTTGGGGGTTCTGGCTGGAAGGGGACAGCGGCAGCAGCCCAAGGTCACCAGTAGAGCCCCTGAGCCCTCAGCTCAGCCCCCACAGTGCTGGGGCAGGGCAGGTTGTGCTGGCAAACCCCAGTGCAGCCCCATCCCAGAGCCAGAGCTGTCCCTCTGGGCAGGGCAGGCCTGGGGACCTTGCCTGCATCCTGTGGGCAGCGAGGCACTGACCCCTGAGTGTGGGCAGTGCCTGGCCAGGGTGACTCCTGCTGCCCCCCTGACCCTGCTGCCCTCTCCCCTTTCCCAGCTCCCCCAGACCCCAGGACCAGGATCAGGCAGGAGCAGCCCTCTGGAAGGTTCAGTCCCCCAAAAGCCTCCTGAGTGCCCCCACAGGGGACCCCTGGGCAGCCTTGAGTGGCACTCAGGGCTTGAGACAGAGTGGTGCCATCACTGCTGAGAGCCCTGGGCTGTCCCTGCAGCCTGGGCCTGGCCTAAACTGGGCTCAGCAGCTCCTGGGGGACAGAAAGGCTGAGTGCAGATTGCAGCCACCTCCCCTCCCCTCCTTCCCCCAGCTCCACCGGCTGTTGTCTAAGTGTAAACAAGGTATTTAATATGCACAAGCACTCATTAGCATCTCCTGCTTCCAAGGCACCGTGTCTGCAGCTGGACTCACGGGACGTGTCACAGGAAATCTCTACACACAACTTTTAATTACAGACAAACGGGTGGGCACGGTGGCACTGCCAGCCCCTGTGGCACTGCCAGCCCCTGTGGCACTGCCAGCCCTGCTCTGTGCCCCCTCTGGGGCAGCCCCTGGCCAGGATGGGGCTGGGGGGGTCCCAGGGTAGGGGGGGGACCGAGGGGACACTGGGGGTGGTGGCAGCAGGGACCTTCCAGCAGCAGAGAGGCAGTGCCAGCAGCACTGGGTCACTGTGCCAAGGGACCAAGTGTGGGAGACCCAGCCCTATTGTGGGATTTTGGAAGGATCTCAGGGGTGCCTGTGGCCCATGGCTGGGGGACAGTGAGCATTGAGGGAGGGCACCCTGAAGGGGGGCAGGGAACTTCATCCATGTCACCTCACGTGTCACTGCCTGTGACCGCGTTCACAGGGGTCTGAGGATGAGGGGAGAGATGAGGATCTGACTCCATGTTTCACAAGGCTTGATTTATTATTTTATGATATATATTACATTAAAACTATACTAAAAGAATAGAAGAAAAGGTTTCCTCAGAAGGCTGGCTAAGAATAGAAAAAGAAAGAATGATAACAAAGGCTTGTGGTTCAGACAGTCTGAGCCAGCTGGGCTGTGATTGGCCATTAATTAGAAACAACCACATGGGTCAATCCCAGATGCACCTGTTGCATTCCACAGCAGCAGATAACCATTGGTTACATTTTGTTCCTGAGGCCTCTCAGCTTCTCAGGAGGAAAAATCCCAAGGAAAGGATTTTCCATAAAAGATGTCTGTGCCACCCTGCCAAGAGCCCAGGCATTCCTGACCCCCTCTATGACTCCTCAAGGTCCTGTGGCTCATCATGACCAAGGGACAAGGTGAAACCCAGCCCTTTGGGTCACAGGAAGGATCCAGGATGGACCCTGCTGTTCCCAGCGTGCCAGGAGAGGCAGCTGGGTGGGCCTGATGGGCAGGCAGAGGGTTATTGTTATACATTGTTGCCCAAAATCCCAGGTGCTGACCCAAACCCGACCCTCCAGCAGCCCAGTGCTTCTCCAGAGCCTGGAGCTGCCCATCTGTGGTGGGAAGCACAGCCAGGCCCCTGCTGGAGGAGCAGGAGCTGGGAAATCCACATCCCCTCATGGTGGGGATCAGCCCTGGGCTGCTCCAGCCTGAAACACAGCCAGGAATGGGGAATGTCCAGGGAGCAGGGGGATGGCACCGTGCACACCCTGCACACCCAGCTGGAGCCAGCACAGAAACCCCTCTGAGCCCCTGGCAGAGCAGAGCCTGGCCCAGGGCACGGGCAGAGGTGCCCAACACCTCCCATGGCACAAGGAAACCATGGGAGCTCCAGGCCTGGCTCCTACCCTGGGCTGCTGCAGGAAGAGCTGCTGTTCCCTCCTGAGCTCAGCAGGCACTGCCTGCTCAGGCAGACACTTCTGGGAGCTGATCTGGGGCAGATTTTCTTTCAAAAGCAACTCACTGCCAATGATTTCTCACGGGCTTTCCCTGGGGAGCGCTTGTGAGGAGAGGGAGGGAGGGAGGGGAGGGGACACAGGCACCTCACACACACCTTGGGATGCTCTGGGGCACAGCAAACTGCTGGAACTGTGACCACACAAACCTTGGGATGCTCTGGGGGCTGTGGGGCACAGGAAACACCTGAAACTGTGACCACACACACCTTGGGATGCTCTGGGGGTTGTGGGGCAGAGCAAACTGCTGGAACTGTGACCACACCTGCCCCAGACTGCAGTTCCCAGGTGGCTGCACCCCTGGGGAGGGATTTATGCTCCTGGAATGTCCCATCCTGAGAAGCTTTGAGCAAAAGCCGTTTGTTGGGGTTCAGTTGAGAGCATCCAAAGAAGGGGTAACGAGGCTGGAGAGGGGCTGGGAACACAAACCCTGAGAGGAACCCCTGAGGGAGCTGGGGGTGCTCAGCCTGGAGAAAAGGAGACTCAGGGCTGCCCCCATCACTCTCACAGCTCCTGAAAGGTGCCTGTGCTCAGCTGGCCCTGGGCTCTTTCTCCAGCAGCACTGACACAACCAGAGCACACAGCCTCAAGCTGCACCAAGGGAAATTCAGGTTGGATATCAGGGAAAAGTTTATCACAGAAAGAGTGATAAAGTTCTGGAATGGCTGCCCAGGGAGGTGGTGCAGTCCCCATCCCTGGGTGTGTTTAACAAAGCCTGGATGTGGCACTGGGTGCCAGGGTTGAGTTGAGCTGTTTGGGCTGGGCTGGACTCAATGATCTTGGAGGTCTCTTCCAGCCTGGTCATTCTGTGAATTCTGTGATTCTGTGAACCTGCAGCATGGGAATGTCCCTCCTGGGCTGGGCAGCAGGCAAGAAGCAGCAGCTCCTCAGGAGCTGGGGAGATGCTCTGCTCAATGCCATCAGTTTCCCATCCCAG